>NC_142202.1:12091256-12396256 GCF_049639895.1 Pseudopodoces humilis
GTGCAGAGCCAATTTTGAGAGAGCTCCTGTACCAGCAGCTGCCAGGAACAAAAAGTTTTTGCAATAAGCCAGCGGGAGCTCAAAAAGAAATCAGCCTGGCAGTAAATATACTTAGCAAATTCAAACAGTGAAAGAGTTCCAGGAAACTGAGATAACCCTGCAGGCACAAAGATCCTGATCCAAAGCCCACGGAAGTTGGTGGAAAAGAAAATCCTGTTAGCCTTTAGATGAAGCCCAAGGAAAGTCAAACAAGAGGTCTGGTTGCAGTGAGTCTGTAATTCTTCCCAACGAAACAGCCGCCCAAATTTCACATACATTCCCTGGCAGCTCCTCCTGTGCAGCTTGACCCCCACAGTGGGAATCTGTACTCATGTGTGTACCTATACATGCATTTTTTACTCACAAACTGCTCCTGGGTCCTGCTCCCCTGGCAGCTCTCTGGTGTCTGTGACTATGTCACAGGACTGAGCATTTAGTGTTTCTCCTTGAGCTTCCTGTAGTTACAAGGGTATTTAAAGATTTCCAAAGGCATGAAAAAAGCCCCTGAGCAAGCCCAAAAGCAGCACAATTCCATGTAACCCCACAGTGCTCAAAACCAGGGTGTGAGATCCATGGGTCCCACAGTGGGGACCAGCATCCCACAGCACAGAGAGGACACAGGAGCAGCCAGAGCTGCCAGGTTGAAGGAGGCACACTTTGCAGCAGGGTGCAAAACCCTGGCTTAAGTAGGATCCTTGTTTTGGCTGCTCAGCAGAGCAGCCAGTGGACCTGGCCGAGCACTTCCTTTTTAAAATAAAATGTGGAGGTTTTACTTCACTCCTTTTAACTGCAATTGTGTGGAATAAAAATTAGCAGTTACACAGTGCCTGCTCCAGAGGCCACTGACATCAACAGCAAATTGTTCCTGCCTTCAGTGGGCTTTGAATCAGATCCTAAAAATGCAGCCCAGCCCATCCACATCTGCAATACTACAGTCAGAAATGAGTTCAAGCATCCTAGTAATCCAGGGAGGCAGGAGGAAAAAAACCCCAAGGTGACATCTAGGAAAAGAAATGTGCCAAAAGCCAGCAGCTGCCTTAGAGCTCTGAAGGGGGATCAGGAGATGGGAGGTGATTTCTTGGCACAGCCAAGTTAGAAAGACAATTGCCCTCTCAATACCAACATTATCCAGCTCCAGCCTGGCCACTCAGTTTCTCCATGCTGACAAGTTTTACTGTCCCTGAGCTGTCAGGACAAAGCTAAGCAATGGTTTTCCAACAGAAAGACCCTTGTCAAAGAAGAGAGTGTCTTCCTGAGAATGATACATTTATATGAGAAAAAACAGACATTTGCTTTTTAAGCGTCCCCTTTCTCCTCTGGATTTATAGCATTAAAATTAATCAGAGAAAAAATAAGACTTCTGGTTTTTTTAATTACAATCTTTATCGAAAAACAGCTTTCATGACACTGGAAAGGAAATCAAGTTGAGACTTTGGAAAACATTTCCTGGAAACAACTCTTTTTTTTTTTTTTATGGTTTTCTTAAGGCCATTAAAACCAAAGCAGGAGCTGCATCTTCTCAGCATTCCCCCTCTTTTAACATTTTATCCCACTGAGCCCTTTCAAACAGATTTTTTTAAAGAGTGATAGAGTTTTCTGGGGAAAGGGCTCTGAAGGAGAGCTCCTACAAAGCCTTCCCTTCCAACCAGAGAGACAGCTGGGTTGCAAGGGCATCCAGCATGGCACAGCCTATCACAAGACCCAGTGGAAGGCCAGTGTGTGATCCAGGGAAAAAGTTAAGCCTGCTTTAAGGTAGAGGTGCCTCAGGTTTTCCATGACTACCACAGACTCTCTGGAGGTCAGGTCTCCAGAGATTGAGGCAGGCAGTGGTTTGCAACCCACGTGCTTCCCACCCATCATGCTGTCAGCTCATAGCAGAGCCAGTCTCACCCTGCTTGCTCATATTTGCATGGAAAGCATCCCTTGGCTGGCAGCAGGGAAAGCCCCAGCAGACACTCTGTCCTGTCTGGGGGCAGCCACTCCTGGCTGCACACGTGAAGAGGATGTGAGCTACGGCTCTTCTGAGGGGACAAGCCCTGCTGCAAGCTCACCAGCCTCCTTCCTAGAGTTTTTCCCCCAGCACAGTTTGCCCCTCACCAGATCAGAGGCAGCAGCTCAGATCTTACTTGCTCTGTTTCAGCATTCCCTGGTCAAAGACAGCTCTCCATCAACACACATGGATATCAGCAAGGCTGTTTGTCTCCCACCTCAGCAGAGGCTCAGACCATGTATGTGCCTGCCAGAACTCCTCTGAAGGGCAAGACCAAAGGGCCTAATCCCTGAAGGAGATTACTACAGTTTACAGATTACCAGAAGATCTGAGCATGGAATCTCCTCCAGCTTTCCAGGCTCACATTTTCTATTGTAAGCACCAACAGAGGCAGCTCACATTTACAGATGTTCAGCTTCAATGCTGTCTTGGTGGAGTCCCAGGCTCACTACTCTGGCTTTTTGAGCATGTTCCTGCCTGAGCACAAAGGTTCCCAACTCCTTGCAGCATCTCAGGGAGCCACACCAGTAGGTGCTAAAAATCCTTGGGCCAGACCACCTGCAGCTACAGCTCTGCCTCTGTATTGTGATATCTGATGTGCTTCTGCTCATCCACCAGATCACTGATGAAGGCCTGGGCTGCTCTCTTTTCTTACAGTTATTTTCTCTTTCCTATTGGATTCTGAAGCATCAGGAGTTTTTTTCTACACACAAAATAATGCTTTTTCCCCATCCTTGGGCAGCTCAACACTTAAGAGTAATCCTTTTACAGGAGTCTTGTGGGTTACATTATGTGGTATCTGTTCTGATTGTCGTTATTGTCCTTAATATGTCCCTATGGAGATTCCCATTCCCTGGGGCTCTGCTGAACTCATGTGCTCACAATTTCCTACTGGAAAAATCAGGGATGTAAAAAAGGTCTGAGAGAAACATCCTTTCCTCCTCACCAACTAGCCCAGAGGAGTTGGCAGTAAAGATCAGTTATGGCTGCTCTCCGGTGCTCCGTGGGTACAGATGTATTTTGAAAGGCTGAGCTTACAGTCCATCAAGCAGGCACTGTTCAGAGTTTAAAAAAAAATGTGGCCACCCAAATTATACAAAAGGAAGGGACTGACTGAGGTCAAGCTGCAGCACAGAGCTTAAGATGGGGAATAGGAGAAAAAGATCTGTATTTTTAAATACAGAGACTTAGTCGTCTGTGGACTTCATGTTGCTGTGTTAAATTATGTTATTTAAGCCGTTGTCTGAAAGCAATCACATCCAAAGGTCTTGTGGCAGATTCTCCTCATCCAAGTCCAGCCTGAGCCCAGCTGTTCATGCAGATACTGTTCATTCAAAATACACTGCAGAGCGTTGCTGCCCCTTTCTCCAACAAGTTCCTATATTAAAAATAAATCCTGGGGAAAAGATGCACCTTCTGGGGTTGGGAAGGGTGTTTGTATGAACACAGCACCTCTACAGCAGAGCATACCAGCTGAATTCTTGTCAGCACTGCCAAAAGCCTTGACCACCAGAAATGTGTAGCACTGCTGGTGGTAATTCCCAACTGGCACACAAAACAAGAGCCTTCACATAATCACACAGCCAGTGTGCCAAATCCTGGCCTCTGTCCATATCACTGACAGCTCAGTGATTGCAATTTGCCTTTCTGGAAAGATGAAACAGGAGCTGACAGGAGAACCGCATCACTGCTGGTAGCTACAGCCATCAGCAGCTGCAAAGCTCATTCCCTTTCTGTGCTTCAAAGGAACAGAGTGGCCAAGAAAGCCGGGACCACGTTCAGATAAGCCTGTGAGCAAGCAGGTTACCAAATCTGCAAGGCCACCCTTCAGAAGAACTGTGGCACCCTGCCCAGGAACAAGAGCACATCAGGCTGGGGAAGGGAGTCCTGAGCTAGGAAAGGAGAGAGATTTGGGATAAGGGGAGGCTTCCTCAGAAACAGAAAAAAAATATTATCAGGAAATAGTCCAGTCAGCAGTGCAGCATTTAGGCAGTGGAAAGCACAGAAATGGTGCTGCCCAAATAGCCATAAGCAGCTGGGAGTATTGCCATAATTAATAATAATTGCAGGTTACACTTGATAAACTCAAAAGGAAACAGACAGATTCCCACTAAGAATCGGCCTCCATGAGAAGCCACTGCTGAGAAAAGCCTGTTCTGTACCACCTGTGCAGAGTGGGGCCATATCCCTGAGGTGTGGAAGCCTCAAGTTCCCCTTCTAAAAGCACAGAAGTCTGTCTGAAGGGCAGACCACCTTTCAAGAAAAGGGACCTTTACTGTGACAGCTCCACCCCACTCACCCCAAATTCTTCCTGAGGGGCAAGCAAGATGTCTGAAGGGAACAGAGGTGCTCATGCAAAGCATCAAGACATTTTTTTGTGCTTTTTTTTCACTGGAATGGCAAAGATGACTTTGGCTTCAGTAAGGAGATTCCAGTCTCTGCTTGCTCGCAGAAGGAGGGTGTCCCCAGCAGGGATAAACCACTGCTCCCCGCTGGTGTTCAGAGTGACAGTCATTTCTGCAGCTGCCAACAGGGATGGCCAAGCCTGGATCACGCAGAAGTTCCCCTGGCACCCCCTTTCCTCAAAACAAATCTTCTGAAAGGAAAGAGTGCTGGTACAACCTCGCCCCCAGGAGAGGGGTGGGCAAGGAGCTCTTCCGTCCTGCCCTGCTCTTGGCCCATACTGGAAGTCCAAGTGGCTGCCAGCAAACCTGCAGCCGAAATCATGCCCATGATGGGAAACTCTGAAGGTCACAGATGTAAACAAATATTTGATGAGTTGATAAAATGCAGCCTTGACCAGTGCATGTCCAGCATCAGGAGGACCCCCCTGTGCCACGGCTGAGTGTGAATGCCCTCCGGCAAATCACCCACACTGTGTTTGAGCTGCCCTGCTGTGTGCATACCGCTTGCTTTGTTAATGTTTAGACTTCCCCTCAGAAGGCCTGTCTGGGCTCAGTGAGCAGGAATCAGCAACATTAATTACCAGGAGACAAAGTGTCCCCAAATACTGCTGTTATCTCCCTTGTCTGTAGGTGGAGGAGCCTTGTTCCTCCTGGGGTTGTCTGGGTGACCTTTCCCTTCTCAGCTCACCTTCGCCTGGGATCATCTGACCCATGTTTCATCCACTCTGGTCACCAGAAACCCACCTGGCCACCTTCCTTCCGAGCCTGACCAGCCACAGCCCAGCTCCTGAAAGTATCTGAAGGGCATTGAGGGGAAAAACACATCAGCCCTGCTTTGATGAATCTGCGATACTGGTGCGTGTGTGACTTTGCCCTAAGGATGCATGAGACTGATCACAGATGCATGAGGGTCCAGAGCAGTCTCAGGTTTGTACTTGAACTACTCTTGCTGAAAAACATGGATTTTGTTACTGCAAAGTCGTGGAGGTTTGTACAAGATGCCAGGAAACACGATTTTAACATGCTCAGTAACCTGTAACCTCAGTCTCTCCTTGTACCCAGCTCTGTCTCTCTGTCTTTGCTTTACCTCTTCCTTCCCTTGTCTCCTTCCCATTCCAGTGGGATTTCTTTCAGCCAGCAGCAACCAGCAGCCTTGGATCCTGATGCAGGAATATCATCACTTTGGGTGTAAGCCTTTGCTCCCTCAGGACTTCAAAATGGGGAAAGCTTTCCTGCTCTCTAAATTTTGTTGTGGGAGGCCTACAAATTGTATGTCACAGTGTTCTCACATGAGGGAAACCTCCTTCATGACATGAAGAAGCAGAAGAAAGCATTTTTCTGAAAGAAGAGACTTGGTGGGATGGAGTTTATATCTTGTTTCCTGACTCTGAAAACTTGTGTGAACCCAAGTGTGGATGTGCCTCAAGAGACTCCTTGCCCCACTGGGAGTTTTGTGGAAAGCTAGGAGAGGGAAGTTTTAGAGTTGCTTTACTCCTTGTTCCTTGTAAATTTTCATATAGAAAAATAAACCTGGCCAGCCCACAGGCCCTCCAGCCAAATTTACTGCCCCCTCACAGTGTGGAGAGAATGAGACCCACCAGCTTCCTCCAGCTCCCCACTCATCACCTCAGCACAGCTTGTCCAACCACAGCACAAACTCAGGGCTCTGCTGCAGCTATCCTGAGGAAAGCCCTGTTTAAAAAGAATTAAGAGGATGTTACAGCATTTTCAGAGGATTAGTTTAACTGGTATCTGTACCTCAGATAGCAAGAAGCCCCAGTGCCCTGGTGAGCTGTAATACCCCTTGCTGCAGGACCTAGCAATTTATTCTCACTAAATCCCCCCAAACCCTCCTCAGCACAGAGGAGTAAGAGCAAGAAAATGCCCCTTGGACCATTTTCTCCCCTGGCCCTGCCTCATCTTCCCAGCAAATCTGTTTGCAACAGATTGTGTTTGAATTCTCCAGCTGGGAGGCTTTTTCTTTTTTAATTCCTGGCTGCCCAAGCACAGCTGTGGGGCTCAGTAAAGCCTTTCAGCCTTTGAGGTGGTTTCAGACCTAAACCACCAAAAATTCTGGTGCTAAAAATATACCTTGACACTTTAAAGAAATTTAAAAAGTGGCAAGTAATTGTGTTAATTCATGTGTTGCCTGGCTTTAGCATCCCCATATGTCTGCAAGGAGCTATTTCCCATTCCGAAGAGGCGTGTTCTTTTGTATCTTTTTTTCACTTTTGGTATTAGTCTGTTATCTGTGATGGAGGAGCCATTTAAAAAAGCATCCTACCCTTCTGCAGCAGATTCAGGTGATCCAGCTTCTCCAAGCCATACAGCTGTATGGGTTTTTGGGCAGAGACCCGTGTATAGTAACTATTTTTCCTGAAAGCTTCTCAGAAAATGCCAGTGGGCAGCCCGGCACTAGGATTTCCAGGCTGACTGATGGGTCAAGCACTCTGGGGCTGGTGCCTCCCATCTGGGTTTGGGGTAAACCTTTCACTTATGGACTTTTGGATTCTGTCCAGTCAAAAAACATCAGGGCTGCCTAACCTGAGAGAGACGGAATTCCCAGGTTTCCCTCCATGTAACAATGCGCCCGTACTGAGTGGTCCGGCCAAAGCTTGATGCACCCAGCTGCAGGGCACAAGGAGGATGTGAAACCTGGCTCAAGGGCTGGATTTGTGAGCAGGAGTATCCCAGCCTGAAGGTCACCAGCACCTCCCACACACACCTGGGCACCAGCTCAGCACCAGCAGCCTCTGCATGGCTGCTGTAAGCAATGCTATTGTCACACAAGTCTTGTCACAGCACTCGGCAGACGTGTCTTCAGGGCCACTGACATACCTAGAAGACAAATTATCCAGTCTCAGCTGTTTTAGGCCAACATTTAGGCCAAGTTCATCCTGCATCGCTCCAGGATTTGTACCATGGGAATGCTCTGCTGTTACTGAGGTGATACCACAGAAGTGATGGAGCACTAAAATTGGAGTCGTGCATCGAGGGCGCTGGCCTGGCTGCAAACAGTGTTTTAACATTCTTGTATTTTAGCTCCTTGCCTGGGAGTTCTTGTGTAGCTTAGTGGAATTCAAGCAAAGTTAGACAACAGCTGCAGAAGGAACATTCCCCACCCCTACTCTGCAATAAACCCCACCAACACGTGGGAATCATCATGACATGGTGCAGCAGAAATGTGGAGTAATTCCCCTCCTGGAGACCCTCTGGCACTGTGCAAGGTGGGTCTCAGCCTTTGCCTCTGTAGCCCCACTCTGGTGGTGTGCTGAGGTCTTAGGTGGTCTAAAGAGGCAGCTTAGCTGCAGAAGCTGTCTCCGTGTTTTATCACCCCGGCACGGCACCGCCTGGAAAAACAGCAGCAGATGTCTGTCTGCTGAGGCTGAGGCAGAGATTAACGTGCTCAGGGCCAGGGGAAGGCAGCAAGGGGGACTCTGGCCACTGGGTTTCCCAGCAACACGCCTTGCATGAACATGTGCACCCTGTCACCCGGGCAGAGGCAGCAGCAGAGAGCCGAGAACATCCCCTGCTCTCGTTACCCACTGATGTAAACGTGTGAGAAAAGGGTGAGAAACCATTTAGCTCAAGCAAAAAGAAAATTGATATTTTGAGAGACAAATTGTAAAAGCAATGGCTCGTACAGTTGTCCCTGTGACTGAGAGGGGAGGCAGCTGCAGAGGGCTTTTTGGGGTTTTTTTAACATGAAACCAAGCAGAGGAAATGTGAATTAAAACCTCTCAGAATCGAGATTTTGCATACTCACACGGAATTGCAATACACAAGGTGAGCCTCTCTAAGCATTCCCCCATCTTTCCTGGGACCTCTGACACCAGCTTGCAAGAGTTGCAGTCTTCAGCAGCCAGCTATGCTTTTGGTGACTCTAAGTGACATCCGGGGACCACCATCAACTCAGGGCTGAGTCAGATCCTGTGCACACCCTTAGGGCACCCACCTCCCCTCTGGGTTGATCAGAATTAGGCACCCTGGGGTCTTGCTTCCCTGTCCTGACTCTTACCCTCTCCCAGTCCCAATCCTTTCCAGGGACCCTGCCAGCAGTGCCATTCCCCACCTCCTGCTTGGCTTCGCCTGCACGCTGGGCCCGCGTCACCACCCACAAAGAAGGGCCTGTGCAGGAGCTGGGGCTCATGCTGTGCTGAGAGGAGTCATAAAGCTCCTTTTAAGATGTCCAGCACAAAGCTGAGCCTGTTCAGCCACAGGTTGGGGGCTGCTGCCTCCCCTCCCTGCCTCTGCCAGGCACTGAGTCATTGCCCTACCATGGTGCTGCCAGCCCAGCACTGGAGAGAGGGCCAGGGCTGGTGGCCCAGAGCAGCAAACCTGCCCCGCTCACTGCTGCGACAGCCAAAACCTGTGCCTCAAAATACTGCTTCTTCCAGAGGTGCAAATAGGAAATATTATGGAAAAGACCCAGGGAAAGGGGCAGCAACATGGAAAGGGGATCATCCGTGGGGAAGAGGTTATGTGAAATCATTCTGGGGTTTCTGTTTTCCACAACAAAACGCTCTCAACGCTCTTTTTGACACAAGAAAGGATACAAAGGTTTCCACCTGCCTTTTATAAGGTAAGAGAGGGAAAATTTGAGATATTTTCCAGCTTGCAAGACTTATGGCTCTTGTGGTGTGGGCTTCTTCCTCAATGACCAGAGCCAGGATTGCAAAAAATCTCTGATATTGTCTAAAGCAGCACAAGAGACACACAGTCTTTTGCCTGCAGAGAAAAAAATATTAAAAGGTAATCTCAGCACTCTTTCAAGTTTTTAAAGCACTTTCTTGACACTCTCCATTTTTAGGACACTCTGAGCTGGCAGGAACTCTCACAGGTCAGGGATTTTACTGGTGCCCAAGGAATTGAGGTGCTGGTTCTTTAGCTCTCTCAAAAAGTAAAGTCTGGTTCCTGAAGGGTAGATGGAGACCTCTGTAGAGGTGTAATGCCTATCATGAGCAGACAGGAAGAAGAGCTAGAGCTATACACTGTGATTTCCATCTGCTGTTAAGTCATAGAAATATGAAATATAAATAAAAGGCATGATAAAGCCAGGCAAAGGATCCTGCTCCAGGCCAACAATTTGAGGTGTGTTGGAGAAATGCACTCCTGATTCCTTTACCCTCCCATGCCTGCAATCCAGCTACACACCCCTTAAAGGCCAGTTAGAAACAGCAGGAAAGTGCAGCAGCCAATTTAAATTGAGGGAAATAAAACACTTGGAGAGAAAAAAATAAACTTGAGCACCTCACCTGTGCCCAGCTGTGCAGGCTCAGCAGCTGGGAGCCTTGGGCACTCACTGTTGCAGCAGCTAAGTCACACTCCTAAGGAAGTCCCAACTGCCTGGTTTCACTGAGTAATTGCCTTTTCGGATCAAAGAACTGAAAGCAGGAGGTGAGGGGGGAGACAAGCCAAGCAGCTTAGAAGTCTGCAAGTTGAGAGAAAGTAACTTCAGCACAGCAAAAAGAGAGATTCAATGCCAGGCAAGAGATTCATCCTCTCCATTTATGTTTTGTCTTCCTGATTTCGCTTTTCCTCGCTCTTTCTCTTCCAAGTTATTTAAGACAGGAGATCCTCTGCCAGCATGACCCTAATGTCCTTCTGAAAATCTAAAGGCAAGGCAAGCACCAAGGACCAATTTATAAATTGGCATCAGTGCTGCACGAGCTAGTGAAGGCTTCCCACACTCTGCCCTGTGCTGCATCCAAATCCACACTGTTTCTGGGTTCACAGATATCATGGGTGTTCTCTGACAAAGAAGTGGGGGTTCGTCTGATGATATGATCCTGTCTGGACCCAAACACAGGTCCTGTTCTTCTTACAGGGATCACAGATTTTAGTGTTGGCCTCTCTGGTCACAAGAGGTAGATCAGCCTTCTCTCTCACACACACACCCCCCTCTTCTTGTATTCTTAACTGAATTAACAGATTTTTAACCGATTTTGCAGGGACACAGGCTGGAATAAGACTCACCAACAAAGCTATTTTAAACCAGGCTTTCCTTTGCTTCCCAATGGTCAGCAATTCCCCCCTCCCAGGAGGATGCTCTGCCCACGCAGACCTGGAACACTGAGGCACAGTGGGGAGGGAGGGCTCTTGGGCTCCCAGCAGCTCTTGGCTCAGCCACCCCTTCCCAGCCCCAGCTCCATTCTCTGCTCAGAGCCCTGGGGATGCTGGCCCTGGCTGGGAGTCTCAAGCTGCAGCCATGCCAACAAGTCTTCCTGAAGATCCCTTAGCCCTTCCATCACAGCCTGCCAGGAATGGTCTCCCCGAAACACATCTGGCAAATCCAAGCTGTATCATTTCAGGTGGACCAAAGCTGGATTTGCCATTCAGCAAATTCAAAGTGTTGCACACACTTAAGAGCAGAACAACCAGCTGAGTCACTCCCTGCCACCCTCAGTTTGCCAGAGGTCCAAATTAATCTCACGGTTGCCCTTCCCCCTCTGCAGCTTCTGGAAGTCACTGCATCCTGCTCCCTGAGCCCTGGCATCCACCTCTTCCAGGCCTCCTCTCAAAGGGCATTTCCTTTCAAGGAGAAGCCCAGGCAAACCATATCCTCTCCCTTCCTTTAAACACACTCTGTTTAACTTCATAACCTTGTTGGGGCTGGCTGTGCTCCACAGAAAATCCATGTGGGTATTCCCACCTCTGGGCAATGCTTCACCCAACAGATGTGTGAGATTTTGTGGGGTGGTCTGTGCTACTTAGAGACAGACACTTGGTAGGAAAGAGAGAGAGAGGGACAGAGGGTGGTTTCTCAGCTGGTTCCAGTTTGCTGCAGGTCAGCGCTTGGCCATCAAATTTACATTAAAAGCTACTTGATTTTGGTGGCAATCCTTTCCTCAGTCATAAAAAGTGAAGCCAACCCTGCTGCTCATGGCAGTAACTTTTAACACCTTTCCTCAGAAAAGAGCTTGAATATGTATTCCATTCCAGGCACACAATAAATGCACAAATCAGATGGGAACCTGCTCAGGGAACCTCCAGGCACTGATGTACAGAAAGTCCTCTCCTGGCTGAGCCCCTTTGTGGGGGCCTGACCCGCAGCCTTCATCCAGCACCTGCATGGAAGCACTGCCAAGCATCAGTAAGTGCTCCTGACAGCCCTGCACAAAGTCCTCCCCAGGGTGTCAGGAGCAATTAGTGAGCGTGCAGCACCAGGGCAGAGAGCACTCTCCACCTGGGGGGATGCAGTCTGCTCCCAAGGCACCTGCAAAGGGACCAAGGGACTGTGACCCTTGGGAGGGCTCCAGTAGGACCCTTCAGCAAGAAGACCCTGACCTGCCACAGCCCCCTAAAAGCTGTGCTTTGCCAGCAGGCAGTGGGCAAGGACCTGCAGCTTGTCTTCCCACATGTGGCTGAGCTTTGCAGGGTAAGAGCCACCAACAGGCACAGGTCTGATTTGGAGAAACTGCAAAAATTCTGTCCAGGCACTGCAAGAGAATGAGCTGCCCAGGCTTGGTATTGTGGAAGGCTCTGAGGTGAAGAGCTTAACCCTTACCCTCTAAAGGCAGCTATCAGCTAAGGAGTGACACTGCTCCACCCGCCTGCCTCCCCAGTTTCTCTTCAGAATACTTTCCTGGAACTCTTTCCCTGATATAAAGGTCAAAGCAAAGGCAGCCCTGACTTCAGGGATGAAGGAACTTGGTCTTCTGCATTTCACTAACTCAGAAAGTCGCAGAAAGTCCCAGAAATTCTGCCCAAGGGAGATAAACTGCCACCCAAAGTGACTGAAACATTCTTCCAGATCCCCTCCTCCACCCCCATATCAATTGTTTTCCTTCTTCCCACCCTTTATCCCCCAACCTTCACTTTTCACATAGTCTCAACCATGCCCACTAGGGATGCTCTGGCTAACCACTCCCATGGGAGTAGGAAACTCCACCTCAAACAGGACTGGGATCCAAAAAGAAGCCACAAGCCCCCCACAGGGGGCAAGAGTTCAATGTTTTTCAGAGTGGCTGGTACGTGCTTGCCTGATGAGGTTCCTTGGCCTACAAACACCTTCCTTCTCATCCCCTAGGACAAGGAAATCCTCCTTGGACTCCTTGGAATTCCTTGGGCAGTGAGCAGAGCAGCTCTGATCCAGTTGGGAGGGTGAGGCAGCTATCCACCCACCATGAAGATGTGTCCCATGCTGCTCTCATCTCTTACTGGCTGGAGATGGGAAGGAAAGGCCACAGTGTCTGTCTGCTAGAGATCCTTCCCTTCCCCATCACCCTGGCATTGGCTACCATCTTCAGCTCTCCTTCCTATTACTTACCTTAACTTTCCTTTCACTTTCAAAGATTTTCCTTGCCTCCTCCTGCCCCTCCTTGAGGCCCCAGATTGCCTCTGTGACTTGTTGCTGGGTGCAAGAGATGGCTTTTTTCTGTGTGGAGGTAATTTTGCAAACCAGCCCTCACACATGTTTTGCGAGTGGCCAGCAGCCACCAGCAAAGAGTGCAGTAAGTGACTGCAGTCCTGGTCCAGAGAGGACAGCACAGCCTGTTTGGCTGCAGAAGGATGACAGAAAGAGCTCATTAAACTCACTTTGGTCACGCTCCAAAGCATGTTGGAAGTCAGGAGAGAGTCCCCAGTGGACATGAACAGGGTTTGGATCAGGGTTAATTCCATTCACCCGGGTGTTTGGTAGCTGCTGAGCCCAGCTGAGTCCTGGGGTTATTACTGTGCATGTAAGCTGTCCCTAATAAAATAAAGAAGAAAAACTGACCACCTGTGTTTAATAATCCATGGTGATTTATGAATCATCTGTGTTTGTTAAGACCCATCTCGTACACAAACTCATCTTTCTCTCGCTAGCACCCAGCTCCTCCTTCCCTATGGAAACCACAGCCAGCTTTCCTGCAGAAGGTGAATACCTTTCAGAGTTGCATTTAATCTGCTGCAAACTACCCCTTTAAATCCAGGCTTTTACATCCAGTTACTCCAGAGAATATGAGGAATGCCTCTGCTGGTTTTTCACTGAGCCTATTTAGCCTTTTTTGGACAGAAGGAAGCATCTGAAAGGGAGGGTGCATTTTTCCCTCTTTAAATCACAGAAGGAACACCACAGCTCATTCCTTGTGTCCAGACTGCTTAACTCTTCCCATATCCTAGCAGTCCTCAGCTCTGGAGCCCCTGGCTATCCCTTTGCCTCCTGGTCTGAAAGCTGGCACACATCTGAGGTACCCAGGGAAACAAAGGTGTGGGGTTTCCATCCTTTCAGGTCTGTAGCCAAGACAGTTGTCCCCATCTTGATCCTGCCATACAAAGCACAGCCTGACACGCAGCCCCGCAGTTCCTTGCACAGCAGGGCCCCAGGCAAGAGAGATTCTTCTCTCTCTGAAACAAGGAAAGAGTGTTTTTCCCTTCCCACTCGTTTATGCGCTGCCACGACAGCTGCTCTCCACGGGCTTACTGTAGAGCCCTCAGGCTTAGCTCGGTTTTCAAGAGCACTAAATTTGCATCCACGCCACATGACCCAAGGCTTTAAGCCTGCCCACATGGCTGGCAACGAGCTCCTAAGTGTAAGTTTGGCTGCAGGGACCGACTTTCTGATGACCATAGCATTACTAAGAGATTCCCTCACCCTCTTCTCCTCCTCACACTCCCATGGGTTGGTGTGCCATGCCAAATCTCTGGGCTGGAGAGCACAGGGAAGGGCAGAACACTGGCTGTGGGGCTCCAATTTTATGTATACACAGATGATGTCCTATATAATTTTTTTCCTAGTGTTTCAGTAGATGTTAGATTATCCATACAAGCAAAAATTAGGGATGAAAATGAAGCAGATCACATCTCTCTGCCAGGGCCTGAAGAGTGACAAAAGCTGCCCACATTCTATAACCATAGATTCTTGGGGGTTATACACTATCCTTAAGTTAAAGCATCCCTCAAGATGACTTCAGGTAAGCTGACCCTGAGATGTACTTTTTTAGCTGAGATGGTGATTGAGATGCTTGTTTGGTAAAAGCTCTGCTCTTAATAAATAGAAAATCCCACATGACAAAGCACTGACAACATGAAAATCTGACAGATGTGCCTGTTTGAAAGGCTGCGAAGCGAAATAGTGTAGCAACAATTTTACAGTGCAAGAAACAATTGACTTCAGATGCTGCAAGCTGTAGGGACTTAAAGAATTCTCAGCTGTGGCACATCAGCATCTGCACCTGTGCTCCCAGCAGTGGGGAAGACCCAGGGATGGAGCAGCACTGCCTGCTGTGAGGCATGGTCACATCCAGTCTCCCATGGCAGCAGGCTGTGCTAAGACTCAGGGAGAGCATCCAGGTGCCAGAGCTGAATGTCCACCATCAGGAACACAGCATCTGTGCACCAGCCCACTCAACAGCATACATTTCATCTCAGCTTTGCATAAGCAGAACATCTAATTTCTACCCAATTATCCATGGTTGATGGAGTTTGTTGTTTCTGTGCAGGAAAACATGCAGTCCACGGTCCAGCGTGCAGTCAGTGGGACACGGGGACAGGCAGCTCCTGGTGTAGCACAGGGCCTTCCAGTCAGACAAAAATATTTAACAAATCTGAACCAGAAAAGTGAGTTTGCATGGGTCATTAGTGCCTTGCATCACGGGGCTGGGATATTTTCTGATGTGTTTCCCAGGAGCCTTGAAACCACAGCCTGCAGCTCAGGGAAGGAGCATGGCAAAGGACAGGAGGTAGCACAGGATTCACCATGTGACCTCACTTCATTCTGGAGGGCAGAGCCATAGAACACAGTTACAAGAGGACCACACAGATGAACAATGAAATTTCAGCTCCTCCAGTGTGCTTACAGAAGAGCCTAACAAACTTAATACAGTAAAAAAACACAGCAGGAAAAAATACCTATGAGGTTAGAGATACCCAAGATGGCAGGACAGCAGCTGTGCAAAACGCTTCTAAGCTGACCAAACTTCTGCAGTTGTGATGGTTTCTGCAGGTGGCCAAAAGGACAAGAATAGATAGCTGTTTCCCTTAACAGCTTCGTCAGCCCAAGGCCAGACCCCCCCTCTGAAGGGACACTGAAGGGTGGTGTGCTGAGGGAAGGGGCTTTCCCAGCACTTTCTCTTTCAGGAATAAAACAGGTACCCTATAAACACTGAACCAGTGAAGTGAGATGCAAGTACCCAACAGATTCGTACCTCCCCACTCCACACAATTTTTCAAGGATGGGCCCCCAACAACCAAGGAGAACAAGAGGAGGAAATATTACCTCCAGCATACTCTGGAGTCTCCTCTGGAAGAGGAAAATCTGCTAAAGAACAGCAACAGCACTTCCAGTTCTTCTCAGGGGTTTCCACACTTCCTTAGGTTCTAAATAAAGAGAGGCTGGAGACCAAGCTCTGGCAGAGGCAGAGATGTGGCTGTAGCTGCGCCATTTTCCAGCAGGCAGGAATTGCCCTGTGCCCCCCACTGTGCTGCTGTGGCCCTCATTACCCACTCCTCAAATCATCTGAAGGCTGCAGCCCTTCTTGCAGGCAGGTTTGATTGCCCTGCTGTGGGGTGGTCGTGACCCTGTGGCTGTCACACATGTGCCACTGAGCAGCATGCTCCGAGCTGTGACTGGGAGAGCACTGCTGGGCTTCACGGGGCTCCAAACCAAGCCACATGGGCTGCCAGGCTGTGGAAGGGCTGGCCTTGTCTCATTTAGCAGGACATGCAGACCTGACCTTTCTCCCACAGGCCAGGCTGTCTCTGCTCACACTCAAGCAAAGAAAGCCAGTTCCTCACCTGGGTCATCCCAAGGTGAACCCACAAGGAAGGTGACAAATGGGGAGAACTAAAAGGAAAAAAAACCCTAAAAAGTCTCCCTCCCTGTGCCCTGAGACGGCACTGGGCAGAGCGTGGCTGGACTTGCCAAGATGGGGCCATCAGCTGTTCTTCACCGAGTAAAAAAAGCTGAGAAGCCATTCCTCAAAGAACAGCATCCCTCCTTTCAACCCAGAAAAGCCATTTAATAAAACTTCTACTACACTCAAAAGAATGAGCACTTCCTGAGGAAGTGGGAATACACAGTGTGAAAACATGCAAGTGGAGGAGGCAGACTTACCAGTAGAAACACCGCCTGCCTCCTTGTGGGCCAACCACTTCTGCTGCTGCCTTCCCCTTCACTAGGTCAAAATAGAGTTTTTGACTCTGTGACAGTGTTATACCCTCTAACCAGGGCAAACATCTGCCCAACAAGACAATCAGAAAATGGAACAATGTCAAACTCCATCCAGTTCATCTGATATCATTTACACTCCTTTTGGCCAGTTCTGGGTGTAATTAAGGGTTTGGGGCTTTTTTACCCCAAGATATGCTGTCACTGCCTTCAAAAGCTGACAAGCAAATAGAGACAGCTGCATATTTCTCCAAACCCTTCTCTGAGACCAGGTTTGTGGCTTTTCAGGCAAAATATGCCTGTACACAAAGCCCTATAGCAGTTCTTAGGAAGTCCACCTAATGTCTCTGACCATGGCCACAATCTCTCAAGAGGAGTGACACCTAAACCATCCGTTTCACCAGGTTATTTTTAGCCTGGATCATTTCCCTGTACTGTTTTACTCCTGGCCTCACAAACTGGTGTTGTGGATAAAAAGTGAGGCAAGAAGAAGGAGTTAAGATTGTGTTGCTGCAAAGAGAAACATTTGGCAAATCTTTCCTAAAAAGCTTCTTTTGTTTGAGCAGGGAGAGGGTGGGTATTCCTGAACAGCACCAGGAAAAAGGCTGGAAATAAAATCTTGACCCCAGCGGAGGTGAGTAGTGCATTAACACCCAGAGGTGCTTCCCTTTGCTTCATCATGGGAGTAACCATCCTGCTTGGGATGCCTGACATGCTCCAGGCTGCTGCAAAGGTGGCATTACCAGTCCATACACCAATCCACAGACCAAAGGCTTCAATGGAGATTGTGCCCTAAAGGTGCATGTTACATTTAGAGATGAAGAAATTAGGGTAATGATTTTCATTGTGCCTGGCTTGTCTCTTCATCCCTGCCCCTTCTTTCATCTCTGAGTGGGATCAAGACACTGTGAGAGTTTAAAAACTATAAGACACCTTTTTGGTATGATGGAACAAGGTACGTCTGGGCTTTGTAAGGACAATGAAGGATACATCAGGAGGGAAAAAGGTTTTCAATTGGAGCAGATCCACACTACAGCCACTGATGGGGCAAGGCTGGGCAGAAAATGACATGGGTGACAACCCTGATGCTGTGGATCCAAAGTAATGCTGATCTATCCACACACATGAAAGGGAGGGTGGTATCCAGGCAGAAATTGCCAAGCAAGGCCCCCACAAAGTTAAGGCTGTTGAGCCTCAAATCAGAGCCCCACCATCTTCCTTTGCTCCACATGGCAGCAGAAAGTTGTCCTTAGCACTGGGAATGTTGCTGATCCCAGAGGGGCCATGGCTCTGCAGGAATGCTGGTAAGGGCTGCCTGCCCACCTTATCCTGCCCCCGGGCAGCTGAGCTACCACAGACCCATAGAGAGGCTTAGAAAAATAAACTGTAAATCTGTAACCACTGGGACTGGCTGACTCAGGAAAGCACCAGGAGATGAGAGATTAGACACGTCACTAACAAGAGCCCTGTTCTTTGCAGCTGCCTACAAACCCTGGTACTTAAAGCCTAAAGCACCTCCTGTTTTGCAGGCAGGTGATAAGCTCAGTGCTCCATAAATCCCCAAAGGAACATTGCTGAGACCATGGCCCGTGGCATCATTATACAGCAGAAGGAATCATTGCTGCTACCTCTGCTTTGTTATCCCACAGTTCCACCAAGAATCCTTCCTGCACAGCTCCTGTGAATGGGCTGCACAGAAAACTAATTCTTCAAATATCTGTTGCCTTCTCCGTGCGCAAATACCAGGCTGTTGATTGACCAGGGAAGGATACAAATATTTACAGACAAGGTGAGGGTGGGAGCTCTGCCACACACTGTGCTTGTGGCTGCAGCTGGGCAGCAAACAGAGCTGCCAGGGTACCTGTGGCCTTTGCCTGCTGCAGACAGACCTGGCAAACCCTAAATTCAGCAACAAATATTCTTTTCTTGGACTGATTTCAGGGCATTTGGTTTAAAGCTGGGATGCTGATCTGAACACAGCTGAAGTGGGAAAACAATCCAAATAACGTGCCAAACAATGACAGGCCCTAGTGATACACAAGGTTCTCCAGCACAAGAACCTCACCACAAGACCCCACATCAGGCATTGGGACCACAAGGAGCCTGCTGCCCAGCAGGAAAGGCTGGCACCACTGCAAGAAAGATGAGCAGCCACAGGAATCCCACCACCACCTCCCAACAAATGCCACAAAAGACCCTCAGTCTTTTTCTTGTCCAGGTAGTCCTGGAATTTGAATATTCCCCTGTGCTCACACAGATCAGCTGGGACAAACCAGCCACCCACTGGATCAAAGTGAGGAGGAGGCAGATTCTGGATTGACTGGGAGTTGGAACCATGACTGTTAGGATGGTCCCTGGTATGGCTTCAGCCCATGCCAAGGAGCTTCATTATGCAGGTATCCAAGATTTGGGAGACAGCGTGGGTCACACAGCACTTCCAGCAGCAGCAGGGACATGGTTGGAGGTAATTTAATAACACACAGACTTGGCCAGACCTGACTACAAAACACCCTTACACACCTTTAACTTCTTTACAGCAGTACCTGCATGCTCCCTTCCCCGTTTGCAGACCTAAGTACAAACACCCTGAGGTGGGTAGAATCTCTGTTATTCCAGTTTTTTCAGGGACATTTATGGATTTATATTTTATCTGACCTTCACAGCCATCCAAGGCCATTTTCCTGGGGTTTCTCCTTTTCCTGAGGCTGCAAACCAATTTGCACTTGCCAGGAAAGCACAGCCTGCCTTTGATGCTTAACAGGGAGAATTTCACTCAGCCTTGCCTGAGTGGAAGAGCACATTCCTCCCAAATTCACAGCAGGACCCTGTAGTATGGAAACACACACATTAAGAAACCCCCCTCCTCTCCTACCTGCTGTGGTGTCCTTGTCACAGCTCACCACCCTCCACTTTCTGCTGTTCATTCCCCAGCCTAGTGCTACACTACAAGAAGCACCTCACTGAAACATGCCAAGTTACTCTTCCAATCCCTGTCCTTACTGGCTCCAGGAAATCAGCCGTGATATTGCTTTCATGTATCAGGTTTCTGGGCTCCATCATTCACAGCAAAAACACCCATGTGGCAGGAACACATCCTGCATAGGCCAGCCAGGAGGCACAGGAGGCCTAATGGAGTGGCCAGGCAGGGATACAAGGAATGGTGGAGCCCACAGGGAGGTTCAGTGCAGAGCAAAGGTCTTCTTTGCCCTCTCCTTCCACCAGGCAAACAGCTTGTCCTCCATCTGGGAACCGAGCAGCTGGCTCATGGACACTCCTCATCAGCAAACACAGCAGTCACGGATGTGGAGGGATGCATCTCTCTGTGCCTGGATGAGAACACTGAAGACACATTATTCCCGCAGCCAGGGGATCCTTCATTTATTCCAGCATTTTGGCTGACACTGTCTCTCCCTTCCATTTTCCCCCTTCAATCTGTACCTGTTCACTGCAACATTACAACTCTTCCCTTCAAGCATTCCTACAATTCCAGGCCAAGGGGATGGATCCATTTTCTCAGGTCCAGCTCTGCAGAGCAAAGAGCCCCAAAGGTTCAGAAGGCTCAGGAAGCACCTGCTCCTGGGATGATCACTTAGAGCTGGGATTGGGACTTCTGTAGACGAGGTGTTACACAAACACTACCAAAGGTCCTGTCTCGAGCAGCTTTGCAGCTAAGAACACTGAGAAACAGCTTTCTATAAAGCCCATGTACCCATGATGTATCCAATGCTCTTCAGTGCATCCAGGCTGACATTACAGGGACAGAAAATGCCTCTTCCATAGATCTCAGCAGGGTCTGACCTGCTCCCAAACCCCACTGTGCAGCCCAGGGCACTGATTGACTCACTGACCTCATGGCACACCATGGGTAAAGCAGCTCAAACATGTGTCCATCCAACAGAGCATCTTCCTCACCTTCTTGGGGAGCAAGGGAAACCATTTCTGAGCGCTGAAAAGTCACAGAACCTTGTGCTGCTGGAGAGCACTGGAGCTGGGGAGTACAGCCACATCTCTGGCCAAATTAGTGAGAAATCAGCACCCCACCATGCTGGCACTCCCTTTGCAACCCCTGGGGGACAGACACCTCCCCACCTCTCCCCTGCCTGCATTGTCAGGCCTTTGCAGAGCTCCAGACAGCCACTTAAACAAGGATTGTGTAATTTCAGCCCAGAGCTCCGTCACTCACCCAGAAAACAAGTCCCCTTCCAGGGCTGCCTTATCTTGTGGCTTTGGTAAGCACAGGATATGCACACACTGGCATAAAGGGGCAGGCAGAGGACAGAAGGTGCACTCAGAGCTCCCATTTCTTTCTCTCTGTTGTGCTTTTAAAATAAATGGTCCCTTTTTATACCTCCAGTGGTGTCCCCAGAAGTCCTCTACCTGTCCAGCCCACAGAAGGTCCCAGATCCATTGTTCCAGGAGCAAGGAATGGATGTGAGGCTATCTGCTGAGCCTTCCCCCCAAGCCATACTTGCAGGCCCCTTATCTGCACCACCCACTCTGGAGTGGGTTACTGAACACCAAGCAGAAATATTCAACAGCACAATGCCAACGTGCGATAACACGATTCCTACATCCTTCCTGCTGTGGCTGAAGTCTGGGGAGGAAAGAGGGCAGGAAGCTGTCACCACCTCCATCTTTCCCCAAAGCTATCCATCTCTCACCAGCCATCAGTGTCCTCCCGGTGTCCTTGCTCCTTTTTTAGCTGCTCAATAACCAAGCAGAGCCAGGTGGTTTATTTGCAAAGATCTCTCCACTAAGACACAGGGATGCCTGTCTCCCACAGAGAACTCCCTGTTTGCGTTGTACCTCCCCCTGCTTGTTGCATGCACCAAGGAAGCTCTGGCAGTTTAAGCCTTGTGTCCTCACACACCACATGGCTTTTATGATTAACCAGTGTCTGTAGACCAAATTAGTGTGCCTGAGGAAAGCTTTTCAGCCAAACGTCGTGTTTCTCCCTCCAGAGCACGTCCTCCAGCTTGCCATTTCACTCAAGCACACAAATACTACATGCACAGTCCCAAGGACAGCAAATAAATCTTTCATTTTCCCCTCATCTACTCAAGTGAAGGCTGAGCCATGCACGACATCCACGTGCCACATTACATTTTGTACTTAGTTTTTTGCAGCCCAAAGGATTTTCTAAGTCATCCTCTCCAGAGCCCCTTGAAATGTCTGATATAAAGAGATGGTGTGCATATCTAAAATGCAAAAGATGGGCAGACACACAACCACCCAGGACTGGTTCCATTAGCATTGCCTCTTGCCTTTCTGCTGCAGAACACCAACCTCTTGATGTCCTTTCTGCCAATCTGTGCCAAAAAGGAAGAAGATTCTGTCACAAGGTCTAATGCAAGAGATTTGTTTACCCCTGAGCAAGTTCTTTAGCCCCTTCTTTTAACAAAAGGATGTCCTGGTCCTCTAGAAAATTAAAAGAACGGGCTCCATGCAAGACACGGTTTCCAGAATGGTTGTCATTGACAACCAAATTGAAGATGAGCAAGACCATCTCTGTTTTGATTTATTGCCTTTTATTCCTCCTTTTGCACACACCTAAGAGATGGGCAGGGGGTTTCTTTTTCACATGGTCTTGTTGACATCAGTGAGTGGTTTCCATGTCACCTTCCGCATTTTACAGGCCAAAGAACTGGAAACACTCTGAGAATCAGGTAGCCCTAAAGAAACCCAGCCAGGCCCTACACCAGTGGGCCAAACAGTGCCAGTCCAGCCCCAGAATGCTGTGCCCAGGGTTAAGCAGGAATTCTGCAACAGGTGGATGTGAAGCTTAAAAAGCCCAGCCTCACATCAGGGAAGAAGAAAGAAGAACCCCATCCCATCAAGGTGAAGACACCTAAAACACACAGGATTCCAGCTATTGATGGGAGAATAAAGCAGCACAGAGGGTGGGACTTTGCTTGTGCAAATATACCTAGGGAGGGCTGGTCATGGAAAGGAGGAGGTGGCATTTTGTGGTCAGTCATGAAAGGAAGACATGGATCAGGTGGCCTCGTGTTGACTCCAGACAGGCGTCACAACCTGCCTTATTCATGGCTGGGCAAACACAGCCAGGGAGCCCTGCTGGTGTAAATCAGTCTTGTGTTGACTCCAGTCAACACAGCCATGCCAGGTGACGTCAAAAGACTCTCTCCCAACGTGAGAAGAAGCAGAGCAAGAGGGTCGTTTGAACATTCTGCACTGCATCAAAGCTGGGCTGTGGCAAGGCTGGGAACATCTGCAAGGGAAATCCTGGAGCAGCTTCAGGAAGCATACAGGAGTTCTGGGATTTTGACACCATTCCAATCACACTGGGTGCCAAAGGTACCTTAAATTCACCCACAACATCCCTATGAGCAATTTCAAGAGGGATCCCCAGAGACCTCACTGCTGATTTAACACATCATGTTGAAAGCAGTGACTGGTGTACAACAAGAAGCTGACGAGCACAGCTCCCTTTCCTCTCCAGCCAGAACACTTCCCAGAACACCACAGTCTACTTGCAGGAATATCCTCTGGAGCCTTGAAACAAGTCCAGTTTCATGAGCATCAGCTCAAAAACTTGACCCAGAAAACACTGCCAAGCAAAGGATAAAGCTCACCAAGTCAGACATGGCCTTCTCTTTTTCTGTTCCAAACACAACCTGGGGTTGCAATGGTGTGGACAGCAGTGGGACAGAACCAGACCTAAAACAAAATTGAGAAACCTATCTCTGGAAGAAGGGAAGATTGTGATGCACTGGTGATCAGTATCTACAGGTGATCAATAATCACTGGTACATCAGTGGAAACCTGCTTATCTGGCCTCTGAAGAATGACAACCCTGGTGATAGGTGAGGTATTCATGGGTTGGCAGCATTCAGGCAGCTCAGCCTTTATGCAGCTTGATAATGTTAATTAACAGTGATGGCTTGACAAAGTTAGTTAACCCACCACAGGCTTCTTTGGTCTCAGCTCCTGAGGGAACTGGATCCTCCTGCAGAGCCTGCAGTGGAAAGGTGGCATCAACATATCCTGAAAGATCTGCCTCGAGCCTCACCTCTTACCCATAAGGACAGGCCAGCTTTAAACAGCTGGGTATTTGCAGGAACAGATGGCCAGCTGCTCGATCTGCACACGTGGCCCAAACTGGTGTTCCCACCTCCAGCAGCAGCAGCCAGGATATGTTAAAGATTCCAGGCAGAGAACACAGAGCCAGAACTGTACAGAGGTCTGCAGCTCCAAGAGGTCCAAGGCAAGAAAGGGCAGAGAGAGAAGGTAGAGGGAAACAGGAATGAGAGGAGCTGCAGAGTTAAATGGAAAGGCATACACTGAAAGTTTGCTGAGTATCTCACTTCCAAGTGAAAATCCCTCCTGCTTCTCACATTAATCAGGGCACTTAAAACTAGTCCTAACCAGCTGTTCCCACTTCCTTTGTCCAGCTCTTCCTTAAACGCACAAGCAGCCCACCAAGAAACAGAGCAAATATGTGCAAGGATTCGCAGACAAAAACAGAGACCTTTGGAAAACACTCCGTAGAAGCAAGCACCCCTCTCCCAGCGCAGAGGCAGCTGTGCTTTACAGTAGGACAGTTTCCAATGTTTTCTTTCTCTGTGCAGACGAGGGATTTCCTGTCCTCCATGGCAACCACTTTGCATTTACTGAACGAGGCTGTGCCAATAATCTCCAGAGCAGAATGAAAAATTTTAAAGTGGCACTGCCTGTTAGCTCCTGGCTTTAACTTGCTGATGTTTTCCATACCCATGGTTCCAGTCCATTCTTCTACCCTCCTTAAAAGTGTTGCCACTGGGGGCAAATCTCCAGTGCTGTGCTGCCTATGCAGAGGGAGTTTCTCAAGCACTGGTGACACAAGTCTTTCTGAAGAAGTCACCAACCACCAGCACCCCCCAGGAAGAGCTGACTGTGCACCTTCCAAAGGACGAGGTTTTTGCTTTTTCCAACAAGGCACAACTCTCAGTTTGAAGACAGTCCCTGTCATGAAGACAGCCCTAGACTTTGATGGCCCAGGTCTTCCTGTTACCGGTATAGGAATAATCTTGCCACTCTCTCTCCTGGAACGGAAGCACTCACTGGACCAGTGCTGGTCCAACAGTTAAAAAACACAGCTGAGCCAAACAAAGCCTCCCCAGCAAGGTGTCCTTCTCCATTCCCTATGAGCTCCCCTTGCACAGAACTGCGTTCTTCTCAGCTCCAGGGACACGGATTCAGTGCATCAACTTGGCAGAAAGCCTTTGTTTTGTTTTGGTCCATCTCATGCCATTTTAGAGAATTACATCAGCTTGGTCTGAGGCCACATGAACATCAGGACCAGCCCAAGGCATGCAATAAGAACAAAATAGGAGGGGAAGTGAAGCCATCCCCTTTCAGTGACACAGAGCTCATGATGAAACTACATCCATTGCTGTCTCGTTTTACTGCATTAGAACATTTCTTATTAACCTCATACGCTTGAAGAGGTTTTGTTTAGCAAGGCCTTTAAGGAGGAGCAGTTCAAGAATGAGCTGGAAGCTCCTGACTAAATTATACTAAACTGTGGTGCATTTTTGGGCTGAGCCACAGGTGTAATCTAATCTGTGCTGTTTCAGAGTTGGGCTTTCTTCTTTCTACCTTTTTCTTTTAAAATCCCTTGGCAAGGGAGCAGAACAAACTTGAGCCTAACTAAACCAGACATAATAAAGCAGGACATTGTTTTCAAAGCAGGCAGTAGACTAGCATTAAACAGGAACCTTAAAGTTCATTTTTATTCCTGTTTTATTTCAGTGAGTCAGACTCTCAGGGGCCTTTTCGTCACATGGAACAGGAAAGTTTTTGAGTAACAGCAAAGCAACATCAAACACAAGGAACAAGAAGGGAATGAGAATCCCTTAACTGATAGGGAAGAGTTCTACAGTCTTACCTAAAAGAGGTTAAGGTACTGCAAGCAGTAAGTGCACACAATCCACTGCTCACTAGCTTTGAGTGCTGACAAGAAGCCGAAGCACCAGCAAAAGGAGCACCAAAGACAAGAAGCCAAAGCACCAGGAGCTCTCACAATGCATTTCTACCTAACCAGGACCATAGCAGCCTCTCTTGCAGAAAGTAACCTTGCAATTCTACAGCCAAGTAAAACAGACCCACAGAAGAGAGCACTAAAAGTCACTTAAACTGACTGAAATGTCTCACTGCATTGGAGTGGAGGCAGAACAGCGACATTGGCAGTTGCCACATCTGCACAGAAGAGCAGCAAACCACAGCCAAGGGACAGCCAAACTTAAAACCAACAGCACTCATTTGACTGCTTCCAAGAGCAGCTGATCAAGACAGCAGGAGCCCTGGAGTGGAATTTCAGATTCCAGTTAATTTCCTGGATCTGACAAAAACTCCCCATGGAACCACAGGCAATTCCCCTTTTCTGCACACCACCTGAATTCCCCGTCCTGTAAAACAGGCACCGTTCCTGCTGGTCTGTTTAAATTAGAAGCACTCCTAGCAGGGATTATTTTTAGCATGCAAGCATGAAAACCCAGCTGAGCTGGACTCTGATCTCAGCTGGGCCTTCTCATTGGCTTTGTAATATTAAAAGTAAACAAAAAGCAAAGCTGACCCCACACCAGAGCTCAGACATTGGGCAGCATTTTGATAGCAGATGAAACACAATTTTTGGTAAACAGTGAGCTGCAGATCTAAAGCTGCAGCCAGCCAACAATCTGAGGGATTACACGGATCACCAGTGCCTGCACTCAGGTGAGCAGTGATCCACCAATGACTTCAAACTCATTTCAGATATTCCACTGTCACCAAGCAATGACGCAGGTGTTTAGGAGGACAAACTGAAATCACTCCTAACCGTGCTCTCAACAATAGCAGCAAGTGCTGGGAGAGCAGGGGAGAACTGAAAACTCCATCTATGAACAGAAACTCTACAGAGCTTTCTGCTTCACAGCACAACCAAGCAGCTTCTGTTTGCAGCATCTGTTGAAAGAGATGGCAAGTCAGAAACACAATACCTGCTGAGAAAACCTTCCCAAGTCCATGTTCTGAGAAATTCACATTTGCTATCAGAAGTGTAGCACAAGGCAGGGCCTCAGATCAGAGCCCCCCTGCAGAGTGTGCAATCCAGAAGAAAGAGGATGGAATGGAGAAAAACAGAATAAATTGGGATAAAGAGCATGAAGAGTACATGCCCACAGCTTTTCCAGGCTTTATGTACCCCAAAGGCACACAAAATGTTCTCTGTTTTGCTTACCAGCCTCAGCATCAGTGCGTCTTCCTAGAACCATGACTACTTGCATGCGTCAGGGCAAACAGTTCCTTCCTGAAATAAATCTGATCCTTAATCATTCCTTTTCTATGGCTACAAACCCACCTTATTGCAGCACCTGGAATGACAGCCTTGTACAAGAGGTCACGTTTTTGAGCCTCTCTTACAGGACCAAGTTGGTTCCCATTTGGAGTTTTTCTACAGCTGGATGTTTAACACACCTTAGTAAATTTGACCAAACAGTAGATTTTCCTCTGCCCTCATTCAAATAGGGGGAGAACTGACATCTGCAGCATGTGGCTTTTCACAGCAGTTACCATCACAGTGATAAGGCCTGTGCCTGCTCTCAAAAGCCGATTTTTAACTCATAAACTAGAGGAACAAGCTTGTAAAGTTGAAGTTAACCTGCTTTACAGATGGGATCAGTAAATGTACATTATTCAATCCTTGTCTGGGACATCTATGAGACTCTGCTCTCATCTACCCCAACCAGCCCCTTAAATTAAGTCTCAGAAATATTTCTAAAAAACTTATTTTCATATTGATGATGACCTGCCTTATCACACTGATTTGCCCAAGCTGATCTTCATTCGGCTAAGATCCGCAAACTGCTATGATTTATTACTAATAAGCCTTTATTCAAGGCTCTGCTATAAGAAAAGTCGGGTCCAGTGTTATTACATGCCTTAAAGGAATATTTCTGTTCTTCCTTATGAGCAGGCTGCCTACATACACAGCTAATTTCTCTTATGTATCAAATCTGTCCAGCTACCAGGTAAGAAACTGGGGGATGCAGCAGCCTATTCAGGACTTCATCTCAACTCGGGCCAAGGGGAAACGTGGGAGCAGGTAACCAGTAGCTGTTGCAGCCTGCCACCCACTGGCTTCCAGAGGTGTGAGCTGTGCTGGGGCTTATTTTCAGCACGCTGAAGCTGACTGTGATGCACTCTGCTGGCAGCAGCTGACACACAGCAGCTTTCTCCAGAGTGACAGTGGCATTGGCAGAGACTGCATTACAGCTTTCTTGAAGTGATTGTAAATTAGCTGTAAGTACAATAACTGCAACATCAGTATAAAGCCATAATTACAGCCATTTCAAGTGTTTAACATACTTTTAGTCTGTTCACATTAATATCTTGACTTGGATGAAGGTATGTCAAGAATTTAGAGCACCAACCACACAAGAACAAACATCTCATGGAAAACCTTCAAAAGGGTATTTGAAACAGTAACAGGGTCCAAAAACAACTGCACCCTTCTCCGGCGAAAATAACAAGAGCCTTTGAGCCAGGTTGAACTAGTTTAGGATAAACAATATGCTTTCTTTAGGAAAAAAACAAAGCTTTGTCAGCATGAACCATTCAGTTTTGGACCACTAATGGCCCCAGAACAAGTGCTAGGTGCTTATCTGACATCTGTCATAGGAAGTATCACTTTCACCTCTCAGCCATATAGAGGCCACATATGCACAAACAACATGCTTATGGCAGACAACCCCAGGTTGAAACTATTCCTACCAAACAAAGGAAAAAGAAGTTCACATGTTTTTCAGCTACCCTGCCGCACGATGGTGTGGCTGGCACAAGCAGCTCAGTTTTCAGGGAGTATCAAGAAGAAAAAGCAGTAGGTCACAGGAAAGTAAACCCTTAGAAACTGCCACTGAGGTGCCCATTCTCAGAGCTTCTCTGGTTGAAGGTGCTTCAGGCAGTCTGCCCAGAGCACAGCCACAGGGCCCATTTAAGCATGATTAGAAATTTAGTCACATGAAATGAAGGAAGGCCAAGACACACATCTCATCCAAATGCTGCCTTTAGGAGGGTCTGACTCACTGACCTATATCCATATATGCCAACTGATAGTAAACTGTCCAACAATGGCCCTGGAGTTTACGGGCTGAGCCACCTCAGCTATGGCAGTGTAAGCCCAGCTGTTTCAAGGAGTTTATACCTTACAGAAGACTGTCCAGGCCTATGCTTCCAGAAGCCCTGAAGATTTAAACAGCCTCTCGCTGCTAGTAGGAGGTGTAAAATTACTTCACAGTGCTGTACATGCAGCATAGTGGAAGTAAAAGTTGCAGACAGCCACTCTAAACAGCAATGTGACTTGAAGTCCAAAGTGACATTTAATTTCAACACCCATTCCAAGAATCCTCTTGACTCAAATATGTCTCTCTAATGCTCTAAAGAGCTCCAGGTGATGAGCAATTTGTGATAGTTCTGTCTGAAGCCTCTCTGTCACTTGACATCCCACATAAATTTTTGCCATACAACAGCTTGTTGTGTCAGACATCTTTATTTGCTGTGTTGCCCAAGTGTACAAATAGTGAATGTAGTTATAGAAATTCAAAATATATTGTAGTAGAAATCTGTCTGGGACGTGGAATGCTAAGATATTCACTTTAAAAAATTATTACTCTTAAGTCACTCTCACTCAGCAATTTTTAAATATATCAGGGCCATGAAGAGACAGATTATGATCCTGCAAAAAAGGAGTTCTCAGTAAACTTTTTCTGCTATATGAAGTCAGTCAACAACAAATTAATTTCTTACATTTGACTCATTTTGAGTTATCAGCCAACAGGATGTTAGCTACATCCAGACAATTCATACACAATTCAGCTCCCATTTATACCAATAATGTCAATGTATCACTATCAACATACCTAAGTATTAGTGAAACAATCTCAGTGATAATATTTATTTTAAGCTAATGAAGTCAAACCAGTAAGTTGCCCCTGGCTATTAAGTGCAATTGATGCTTTTGTCACATTTTCAGAGTAAGACTCCTCAGTTCTTGAACAAGTCAATACAGCTCTGCAGGAGAGACACATTGTTCTGCAAAGGAAGAGAATTAGTTTCAAGTGAGGTTAACTGATAATTCAAATCCTGCCTTTCACAATGAAGTAGCTTCCCAAACAGTGGGTCTGTCACAGGATTTTGTAGCCTGTGCCAATGCTAAAGATCTCCTAGTGCAAAAACAAGCATTCAAGCAGTAAAGAACCAAAACCAGATTGCACATTCTGCCTCTTCCTGCAGGCCTGCAACCGTGACTCAGTTTGTGGTAAGGAGAGGGGCAAGAGCCAACAGGGAGCTTTTAAAGTGGGCCAAACTGATCAGTGTTGTCAAGGCCTTTGTGTCACATTCCAGTTCAGCACTGAAATAGCTGCCTGTGGTAAAGTCCAATACTCTCAGGGAGTGGGACATTAGACTTTCCTTCTTCAAAGGAAGCTGAGGATGCACAGTTACTGCTTTGTTCTCTACACTTAGTTAACAGACCCTTCAAGCCTGCCTAGCAAAACTTGGCAGAAGCTGCTATAAAGCCAGTGTCCTCTCCACTGACAAGCCAAGTGACAAGGATTGACAGCCTGATCACAAGCTGCAGGATGTGTTCCTGGCGCAGCACTCAGGAACACTGGAAACAGCAGCTGCCTCTAGACACAGGAGGGGTCAAACCCCACAGATGAGACTGCCTGATGGGAAGCCAGATGACCCAGCAAATCCTCCCAGTTACACAATATTCACTTTTCTCAACCCATGCCTGTTAAATTCCAAAGAGAACACACCTTTGCATGTTTTATTTCCAGTTCTGCCATTTCAATTAAGTTTTTGCGGAATGCTGCTATTCTCTTCTGTTTGAAGCTCATCAGTTCTGTAGAGAAGGAAAAAAAACAAAGGTAAGGGAGATATACAAAATGTGACAAGTTTCAGTAATGCCCCTTATGTTTCGGGAGTTTTGTTGTGCAGTTCAGATTACTGTATTTGATCAAAAAAAGCTTCAAGAGTTAGTAGTGCTGGTTTTAGACACAGATGCAGTCATCACATGACACACAGACAGCTTAAGACAGAAAAGCCTTGTAGGAAGACAGCTGGAATAAGCCAGAAATAAGCCACACAAGCTCTGTGTGTCAAGCCAGAACATATAAAAGCCAGATACACTAGAGGAGCAGCATGTATACCATGAAAGGGTATTTCCTCTGCTTTATATTGTCCAAATATATAAATATGTATATAAATAAATGTATATACACACATACACTCTTCTACTAAAAACCAGTGTTTGAAACTTTGTATAAGGCACTGAGCTGTACTGAGAGAGCAAAAGCCTGTTTGCACAGTTCTGAGATAATTAGTTACCCTCTAGTAGTTACATTCACATGGAGGTTGTTTAGTCCAGAAAGCAAATAATAGAGGCTTATAAATAAGGTTGATATAGTAGTGATACTGCTCTGCTACAGAGAATTGTTTTTAAAAATGTTTAGCCACATTAGTTATACAACATTATCTCTACTGTCCTTGGAATGTCCAGACTATTTGTTCAGGAGCCTTCAGTAGCTGAAGGTCAGATGGAAACCTCGACTGCATTAAGCTCTCCTTTAAGCCTAAGTACAGCAAAGCATGTTTTACCTTGTTTGGCAGATTCTGAAATCTTTTCAAACTTCTGACAGCAATCCTGTTGATGTGCCTCAGCCAGCCTGACGTCCTTGCTCTTTAGTCTAGCTTTGTCTAGAGCTTTGTTTGAGTTCTCATAGTCAACAAGAGCCCTGGTTCGTCTGTACAGAAGATCCTGAATAGACAGAAACAGCACACCAGAGCCTTAGCAGGACTACTTCCCAACTGAGGTTACAACTACTTAAGCAGCAGGAGGTTTCACTTCTTTCAGCATCAGATTCTGCTTTTTCCAACAAGCTATTACAGCCTGCTCTTGGGCAGCCTTTCACAGTGCAGCACAACATTTTCAGGACAGCCACCTAGTGAAGGAAGTCTAAGGGCTTCCATAGGCGTAATTTCTTCCCTTCAAGTAGTTTACCCTGCTGTAAGGTGGATCTCTCCACCTTACAGAATGAAAAGTACTTTCTGAATTCTGTCAGCCTACTTCCAGCATACATCTAATTTGTTGGAGATCTGACAGTTTGACTGAAGCACTGCACTAACCTAAGTACAGGTCTCTGAGTCAATCCCTTCCTAATGCAGCAGGAGTTCAGTTGTGATATCTAAATAACAGTGCACCCCACTGAGGGAGTCTGTAGTGGATGTTCTGGGGTACCTAACATTACAGGTAAGACACTAGATGAAGACACCCAGTAGGCTGTACGTAGATACCTTTTTGCAGCATAGTCACTCCCTGTCAAATAAAGTGTTGATTAGAAAAGAGTTGCCAGCAAGGCTTTTGCAGTCACATCAATCTACCAAAGCCCTCTTGGACATCCAGACACCAATAGCCTTCACAAGTTATCACTTGTGTATTTGCACTAAGGTAGTCTAAAAATCCTGAAGTCAATCCCAACTACTAATTAGTCATCATTGATTTTATTGGCAAGTCCACGAGTACTCAGGCAGAGGACAGGAAAGAAACTGCTGCAGAGTTATATTCAGTTTACTCTAACTTACAGAAATTTAAAAAAAACAGTTCTTCCACTTTACATGCCAAAGAAAAATTGGTCCAAGATCTTCTGTAAGTGGCTGGGCTCCAGCTAGCTAATATATTCTATATTCTGCTGCTGTTTAAGAGTGTCAGGTTTCCTAGGCAAAACGAGAGTCCATTTACCTGTCTTCTTAAAGCACAAAGAATACCATGAGTCATGCTGCCCATAACAAAGCTAAGCTTCAAAAAGAAAACTCTTCTCACCTTAGCAGCTTCTATATTAAGCATGTAGTATCTCAACAGTTCAGAGAGCTTTAAGTCTTCATCAGACGAAACTCTACTCTCTACCTTCTGCAGAAGAGAAAAAAAATCAGTTGGCGTGTAACAGAGAACAGCAGAGATTCAGATCCAGAGTCAGAGATTCTTCTCCCCGACACCTGCCCTCAGCAAAGCTTCTCTTACCCTGAGTTTCTCAAAGAGCTCTGCAACTTTCAACAAGTACCTAGTGAGGGGAAAAAAAAAAAAAAGCGTAAGTAAGTTTGAGATACCTCTTAGTCTGATGAATGCCAGGAACAATTGGCAGGAAACCAGAAAGCTGAAGGCTGGAGTTTACTCCTATATACAGATCCAAACAAGGGCTCAAAAAAAACTCATTTAGGCAAAGAACTGGACAAAAGGTTCAATGTGCTGGATTCCAGCCTACCAGAGTAGTACAGCTGAGCAGCTCAACACCAATGCTGATCTCCAGAGCATAAAGGTCTTGTGGAGAATTTCCCTGCTGCTATCCAAGAGGGATGAGCTGACTTGCTTATTCAGCTATGCACACTGTTTAAACAAGGTCTTGGTAAATTGATAGCAAAGTCAAAAGGTGAAAGAAGTCACCTCAAAAAAAGTAACTGGGTTCCCCCAGCTTAAAAATCCCCTACTATTCTTGAAGTGCAAAGGTCTAGAAGATAGCACAGACGTAATGTAAGCTGACCTAGTGCAATGCATGTTAGAACACACACATAAACCCTTTCTTCAGGGTCTCTAGCAGTTTGTGACCTGAAGGGAATCAAGGATATTTCTGTTTAGAAGGAGTTTGATGACCAGCACAAGTAACCTCTAGGTCACAACTGGCAAGTGATCAACTAGGTGCAACTGGTAACAGTAGGTCTGTCACAGCAGGAGTGCCAACAGAAGGAAAGTTTTTATGCCGCTTGCAATTCAAGAGACTAAAACCACCTATGACTCAATCCTCTGGTTTTTACAGAAGAAATTGGGTATTCTCAGAACTCAGGATATGGTTATGAACAGTTAGAATTGCTTACTTTTTGATAACTGTAGGCTCTTCTAATGCCAGGCTATTCAAACAAGCTGAAGTATAAATATAGTCGTCTGCAACATCTGCAAGAACAAGACAAGGTTTTCAGGCTGAAATCAGCAAAACTGCATGATCTCTTGAAAGGTCTTTGAAAAGATTCACTTTTATGAGATCTTGTCATCTTATCTGCTTTTGCACATGCATCCTTGATTCTGTTGTAGTAGTTCACAAGAAAAGTCTTCTCTTGCTCAAAAAAATCTTCTACTTCCTGAAAAAGAATATGACCCGTTAAGTCAGTAACTGCAGAATACAAGCTCTTCCCTATTTTAGGATGAGCCAAAGAAACAACCACAGCCTGGCCTTGAGCTTGAGGCCCACCAATCCCTATGGAAAAGCTGTTCAAGACAAGATGCAAGCCAAGGGTTTGACATCCCAAGCCACTTGGCAAACTTCTTCCTCACAATGAAGTGAAGATGAAGCTGACACTCAAATACTGATGCAGGCTGTCTGAAGCTGCCAGTAAGCTGGTACAGGACAGTCCTCAGGACTCCCAGCTGCTGGATATTTATTTCCTAGGGCTGCAGCAACACTGTAGCTGAGAACTAAGCAGTTTACAAGCTTGTTTCTCATCCACACCAAACATGATACATATTGTAATGTTTCATGACACTGTACATAGAACAACAAACTTATTGGGGAGTGCTGCCATGGCAACACAACACAAAAGCTGCAGTAAGACCAGTAACAGGAGTCTTTGGTGTTTGATCTTGTCTGGTATAAGCAGGAACCCATAAATCATGTCTGTATAGAGCTCCAAAGTAGACAAAAGCCACAAGCACATTTCCTGAAGGTACAATTCCTTCACCGGTATGAGGTATCAAGGCAGGTTTTCTTCAGCCAGAAACTTTAATTATACACTGAAATTGATCAGCCTAAAGCTGCAATGTCTTATTTCTATAGAAATCAGAATCAATACAGGCTACTCCCCTCAACTGGGAAAGCAGTAACAAGGCAGGTTAATTTCAGTAGCTGAGCCTCATGCACAGCAAGCCTGAAGCAGACAGGAGTAACTTCCCTGGTGCAGGGAGCAAGAAATAATCAAGATCAGGGTAAGAGACAAAGCAACAACTTTACCTTGACTCCAGAGAAGAGGACCTCATCAGCACTCTTTACTACACTTTTTAAAAAGCCACCAAACATCTCTTTAGTGTTTTTCCTCCGAACACTCAGCTGTAATAGAGAGGCCAAAACAGTTTTAAAGTTATACCCAGGGTTGGGGGGGTAAAAAGAGTGATTGTGTTTATACTTGCAATATAGTAATGTCCTTTACACCTCGGGTATGTCAGAGCAGGCTGATATCCAAGCCCACCGTAATACCCATATAAAAATGTAACATGTGGCTTGGCTACAAGGAATTAAACTATTCTGTGCCACAGATTTTTCCAATTCCCACAAACAGCTTGGTCTGTCTTTGCACATCTTGGATCAGCATCTATCACTCATAATTAGGTGTGAAGAAAGAGATGGAGGTGTGACTTTAATACACCTCCATTCCTCCATTTTAGGACCATGCAGCACAGCACAGGTACACCTGACCCATACATGTTCCCAAGACAAAGACACGCAAAGGTGGCTTCCTAACCAACTTGACAAGGATTTAGGAACACTGTGAGATTTATAACAGAGAAAGGTTTAAAGGTCAGGCTTTCATCCTTCAGTCATCTCACAGAAATAGTTGCAATATCTACTTGCTGATGCTGCACATAGATCCACAGAACATTCTGACTGTGCCCAGCAGAAACAACAGCACTCCTAACAGTTTGCCTCGCTTGGAAAGGGAAACAAGGAAAAAAGTCTCACGTCCTGGTCATACTCCAGGAAAACGTGGAAATTGCGGTCTTTGCTGAGCACAGGATGAGAAGCAATCCGCTGCAGGAAGATCTCATGTGATGAGACAGTCTTCTTGAAGACAGCGAGGTATTCACTGCAAGGAAACAACAGACTGAGATCCTCTTTGTACTACCTTCTTCAACACACAAAGAATTGCTTTAAGTTTATCCCATGAAAATATTCAACTGCAGACTTCTGAAATAGCCAGCTCGTGATAGCAAAGCTACTTTCAATCTCTTTAGCTAGGAAGTTTTCCAACTTGAAAGCTGGAAAAGTTGGGCAACTCCTTAGCTCCAGGATTTTCAAGACACCCTTCAAAACAGTGACACTCAAGATCAGTTATCACCAAATGAGTTGCTCTCCCAGGAGGCTTCTCTAAATGCAGCTTTTGGCAGTAGACTCATTTAACTTACGCTTCCAGCTCTTGCTTCATTTTGGCAAACTCTTCTTTTGTCATGGACACTTCTCCTTCCCCCAGCTTTTGCATTTTCTCTCTGGGACCATCAAAGTCAGGCTTTGAAGGTGCTGGAGGTATCTAGGCAGGGAATTGGTTAATCATGGATATTAGCAAATAAAGATTTCCCAGATTACTTCTAGCCTTCTCTAGAAGAAGGCACTTTTGCCTGGTCATAGGGAAGTGTGGTAAAGAGCACATGATCCAGGAATTCTAGGGGCACGTTGACATCTAGGTCCCTGCTTCATGTCATCCCTGACCCAAGAGGGAAACCAGCCCAGATAAACAGCTTCTGTAATCCACCCCATTGCCAGCCATCTCCTAAAGAATCATGATAGGAAGGAAAGCCCACATTTGATAGATTATTTCAGTGTGCCATCTTGAGGCAGATATTAATACCACCACAGAGTCAAGGACTCTCACAGCATCTCTTGCTGCTCCAAGCTATATGGGAAGTTAACACAAATGCCATGCCACTCAGGTTGTTTAGGAATTAAGGCAATGGGAAGCACGGGGGACACCCAAGTCACAAAACACCAGTAACGCTGGTAAAACATACTTTATGCCCTTATTAGTAGGCACTTTAGATTGCTACAGTTTTTCACTTAAAATCACATCTTTAGGAAGTACTTACAATGAGTCCTGCATACTCTTCAGTTTCAGTGAGTGTATCATGTAACCACACAAAGTCTTCGTGCTGCCTTGTAACTGAAAACTCAGGACTTTGAAAAGCTGGCAGTGTAGTCTGGAAGAGAATATATAGAAGCCCTACTGTTTTGTAAATCAGTGCTTTTAGAAACAGTTCTGTCCATTTCCAAAGGAAGCTATTCTGCTTACTAAGAGCCTTGCCCACTCCCTTTTAGCTGAGCTGGCACTTATTCAACAGCACCACTAAGGAGACTGTTAGAAAAAAAAGTACTGTTGTAGAACAGCATTAATGCAGTTTGTTTTGTGACATTTCACAGTAGCTCACTTCCTATCCCCCAGCCTTCTGGTGTCTAGCTAGGATTCCTTAGCAAAACCAACCTAACCATCAGCTACTTGCCTCTGTTTAGAGTCTAAATCCTAGGAAATTTGAGGTTTCTGCATATCTATACACATCCTCAGGCTACCTTTAAGTGGAAAATTTCCCCTCTAATTAGATTTTCTTCATTGTCAAGCCCATCTTTGCAGGTACGTGTACGGCAAATACATCTGTTACTTGCACAGCCTCTTTTTGCCCATGACCTTACCTTAGTGTGCACAGTGAACTTCACTCTGTCCTTCTCACTTAGGGCATCAGGAATATCAATTTGGAGAGAAGGATCAACATTCAGGTCTACAGATACAGACCTCAGCTGCAAGAGAGTTCACAGAATAATCCTTGATCAAGCATGAAGTAGGTTTAGCAAAGCTGACTGATCATCAGCTGAGAACAAGAACCACTGCACTACACCCCTACCTTCAGGTACACACATATGAGCAGAATTCCATTCCCAGTGCTCCAAAGAGCCTTAAACTGAGCCAGCATCTTCCTTTGAAGGCTTATTTCTTCATTCCAACAGCCTAGACCCAGAACATCATTTCAAGCATCCTCAAACTTAAAGAACAGTCCAAGAGCTTTCTCAATAGATCCTCCACCTTACACATGAAGACTGTCTTCTAAGAGGCCCTCCCTTTCTGCAGCTTAACAAATCATTGCTATTTTTTGCATAAGGGAGAAACCACCAGAGATCAAGGCCACAACACAGGAAGTTTTGCTGAAGAGCGACCATCAGAGCCAGGAGGAATGCTGAGGTTATCCTTTGGAGATAATTCTGAAGGCCTTAGAAAAGTAAGCTAGAGAGCTGCACCAGGACTGCTATCTCACCACTCTGCAGAACAGACCACACCAGCAAGGAGCCTGCTCCCACCACTGCTGTGTACACTAAGTTTTAGCACCCAAGCCCACAGGCAAATGGTGCCAGAATCTGAGCAATCCTATCATATCACAGATGGCTAAATGCTGCCTCAAGCCTCTGTAAAGCTGCCTAAGAACTGTTGATAGGCTGCCTGTTATAAGGTGAAGCTTTGCTTCCAAAAGGCTCTGGAAGCTGCCTCCCCCTAGGCTGACCATCTGGTATGTGACATGGCTCTCTGGCTGCCTGCAGAGGACACAGCTGCCAGGACAGGGAGCGTTTACCCCACCACTGTTCTCCCCTGTGATCAGACTGCTGTGGATAAGTGAGGGATACCCCAGGCACTGCACCCTCCAGCCTAAAACATGCTAAAAACACTTCCATCTGCTGCATCCTTGCTGTTAGCTAGAATTAAAGGAGATAAGAAATAGATAAAACTTTTTAAGCCTTACTACTATGGACTGACCTTGCATGCAGCACATTAAGCTTCCCAGAAGATGGAAAGGACAGAGGACTTTTAGCCCATCCTGGGCATTGCTTTGGCAGCAAGGATACTTACAGAGCATGCCCTGGAGCACAGTTCCTAGCAGTCCCAGGCACTGTTCACATCCCACAGGACATGGTGGGACTCCAAACTACAGGGACTCCAACAGTAATCACTTCCCTCCAGTCACCACTTAGGACAGACTATTATGTTCCTATGCAGGCAGTTCTGGACCTTACTAGGAAGGCACAGGCCAAATAGAGGTGCACAGTTCAGAGGTCACTGACACAGGCTTGGGCAGATCCTGCCCCACTCAGGCACTGAAGGAAGGACAGGTAGAAGGCAATAGTTTCACTGCAAGCACAGCTCACTGTCGGTTGCCAAATGAAAGGCAAGTTGTTTGGTGTTTCCCATTTCCCAGCCAGATAACACCACCAGCCAAAGCAGCAAGATGCAGACCCCAGTGTTTTACATCCTGCCTGCTTCTATTTGCTGTCCAAACAGGATCAGCAGTACTAACAATATGAACTGCTGAGTCTGGAAAGTATGATAAGCCAAAGGAAACCATTTCCTCTCAGTTAAACTAAGGAAAGGATTACACAAATCAGACAGTCCTGAATTTGTGAGCTTTCTTACCAAGTCTTGTGGAGAAAGTAACCCATGATTACATGCTGTCTAGGCTCCTCCATGCCTAGTAGTTGCCTACACAGGAAACAGACAAGCATGGTGGTCCTGCTCGGTCAGATTAAAGCAGTTAACACATCACAAGCATGTGCCTCCTGGCACCCTGCATAAACTGCAAATAGGATCTGGGGCTATTTGAAACCAAGGACTGTAAGACCCCTGGTCTGCTCTAGTCCTGTGAAGGTCACTGTGGGCTCCTAACTCCAGGCCAGAGACCTTTAGGATTACAGAATCATGGCTCAGACTACAAAGGGAGCATTCACGCTGAATGACTTCAGGAGGAGGGAGTGCTTTCTTTCCCGACAAAAAGTGCTGGAGTAGCATTTGTCTCCTGAATGGGGGGAAGCAGGAAGCCTCGCTCCTGTCAGCACAGCTTGGTAAAGCACTGACTCCTTTCGTGCCACCATCTCTCCTACACCCATCCAACAAGCAGGAAAGGGGACCAACCTCCTCACAGTCACATGAAGGCTGTACAGAGTAAAGGAATTAAACATCCATCTCCAGGCCACAGGCTTGTCCTGTTACCACAGCAGGCATCTAGCCCAAGGCTTTCCCAGGTCACCACTCCAACTCTCTGGCAACTCCTTCATATCCAGAGGCATTTCTCTGCTAGGACGTCACTGCTTCCTCCCTGGACTCCAAGCAGTGAGCAAGAGAACTGAAGGTTCCCCATCCAGTTACCGGAAACCAATCTGTCACTCCACACTCTCAAGGGCTATAATCCAAGCTCAGCAGCTGGGAAGGCATTATTCCTCACTTCTAGCAGATAGGTACAGAGGACACAGAATGGAAACAGCTGGGTTGGGCTGCAAACTGAAACACTTACCCAAAGCCAGCACTGTACTCTCAATTCTCATTTCTCTTTCCCAGAAGCAGCTTCTGGCTTGCAATGACTCCACAAACTGTTACAGCTTCTCTGACACCTCCCACTTCTAGACTGAGGACTCATCAGATACTTGTGTCAGGATTCCTCAGGTTTCTTGAGGATTCAAGAAAAAAATACTCTCTGTTCAGTAGGGATACTGTCCAACTGGTAAATCAGACCAAAGCAGAGCCCTTCACAATAACATAGAAATCATACTGGTTAACATTTCTAGGTTTCAGGACCAGAAGACTAAAAATAGATATTATGGTACTAATTAGGACACCATGATAAACACCTGATTCAGAAGTCCAGGAAACAACAGAGATCATTACTGTGCCCAATCCAGTTAGAATTTTGGAACATTTGCCTTTTTTCTATTTGTTAGAGATGCTAAGAAAAAAGAAAATTGGATCACTTAAATACAAGGCAGTGATGAGCATCAGCTACCCAGACTTTTACCTGACAGACATTACATTTCTGATGAGGCCTCACCCAAATGCAAACACATCTTGATGCTTACAGACACCCAGAGGGAGGAAATGCCCTCAGCCACTGAAGTCTCTTAGTTCTGGTGAGAGGCCTGAGCTGCTGCTTTTACAGTTCCACCCTTTGCAGTTTTACCATCAGCTCCGGATGACTCGGTGTCACTTCTGCATTCTAACAAAAGAATCTGCCAGTGCAAGCAACTGTGTACAACTTCTGACTGCTAGTGAAATATGTATTTGTTCTCAAAGACAGATTAACCCAGGGGTTTTCCACATAGCCATGCTCTTGGAAGGAGCAAGGAGCCCTTCCATAAGGGCTCACATATCAAAGTTTTCTGCTTATTGTCAGCTACCTTTTAAAAACCTTCTCTCCCCTTACTGATCAACTCCCTGCTGTCATTTAAGCAACAGCCCACAAACAAGACTTGAGTAGTAATTACATCTGGCACTACCTAAAATCCATTACATTTTACAGAGCAGGTTTTATAATTAAAGCTGTTTAGGTGCTCTCTAGAGAGCACTAAAATACCATGATGTTTTCTAGCAGCTTAGAGAGAGCCCTCAGTTCCAGAGGGCCTTGTTTTGATACCCAGGAGTTAACCACCATAGGATCTGGCCAGCAGATATCAGCTGCATTAGCTTCTGGAACTACATTTTAGTCATATTCAGCACAAGCAGCTTGAGTTTCCTTTTAATCAGGACACTAAAAGGACATCTTAAAGTGCACTGCAGGCATGCAGCACTACAGAACACATGTGAAGCATGGATTTTGCAGCCTTTGTGTGGCAGGTTTGCTGCCACCACTCTGACATTGAGTTGAACAGTCCTGAAGTGGTCTGGTTACACACAACCAGGAAAATTGAACCAGTGCTTGCTTACACTATGGAAAATGCTTCCCTCCAAATTTGTGACTTCAATCTGGAGAACTCCAGAAATGCAAAGGTTTAATTATTTTGCTTAAAGCATTGATAAAGAGGGACTAACAGCTCAGTGTAGTCACACTGAAATGGCACTCCTCAGCAAGTGCAGTGCTTTCCAAGGAAGCAGAAGGCCCAGGGCACCTGTTGCCTCTGGCTGTGCAATAAGCTGGCCCTCTCCTGCCAGAGGGATCTCTGCATCACTCTGCAGAAATGAGTAGGTCACACGCCTCCTGACAGAGGGATAGACTCTATAAACATTCAAGGATGCCACATTCCAAGCAAAAGCCTTGCTGGCTCACCCTGTTCCACCAGCAGCACACAGGACACCTCTACCAAAGCAATGGTTTCCTCAGTTGGAGGGGTCAAGCACAGCTTTGCCCATGCAGGGCAAGCTCCCCATGTGCCTGTAGAGCTGAGCACTCCTGTCCCAGCTCAAATGGAAATCGTGCAACAGCAGCAAACCCCAAGCTACAGTCAGCATTCCCAAGAATGCTTTGCTGACCTCCTACAGGGAGGCCAGAGCTGGTGGCAGGGAGTCTCAGGAATACAGCTTCACCGTGCTGGCTTCACCTTCCGCTAGCCCAAGCTGCTGGGCCAGCTTTGTGGAGGCTGCATGTCCTTGAGAGTGCATTATCCCTATCCAGGAGCTGTCACCTTGCTAGCAGCTCACCTCCACACTTGATTTCAGGCTCAGCAGCATGCAGAAGCAGGTTTTTGGCTAAGCACAGGCAAGATCCAGTATGGTCTCATTCCTTCCAGAACATGCAACAGAATTTATCCAGCAGAGTCACCATTTGTGACTGATAACAGCAAGTACCAGGCCATGACACAACATTTTGTCTTCCACTGAAGAAGATTGTTTTGAGAAAGAGGGACTACAATACATGCTCTCAGTATTTTGATCTAGAACATTTTAACTGCAGACTAAAGCCTTAAAACACCATGAAGCCACTGACATTAACAAACACCAAGGTATTTACTCAAGCTTTGCTTGGAAGTCCCACCAGTCACTTCAAATTCTGAAGTGCCTTTTCCTCCCCCATGACAGATTACACCTTATTTTCCACTGTACTTCCAATCACCCTTATCCTACCCTCCCTTCCTCTTCCTACATATCCTGATCCTCTCCTGCTTTGCCACCTCAGGGTCAGTTTTTAGTTTATACTTAACAGTGGCTCCTATTTAAGTTAATACCTAATGAAGTTTCCTTTACAGGCACGAGTTATATCTGCTGGTCACACAAGAGTTCCATGTTGCTGTTTCTCTGCCTAAACAGGAACAGACAAGATAGGAGCATTTCTATCCTCCCCCATGCTGCTGCTGGAGCCCCAAGGCAGCCAAACAACCTAAAACAAGCTATTTTTTGTCCACTGAGCATCAGAGTTTAAAACTACTCCAGCCCCCACCACAAAAACATTTTCCCCTCCCCCCAGTATTCCTGAGTTAAAAAGGCACATAAACATTCAAAAGTTAGCAATTGCTGCAAGAGAGTTGATATTTGACCTTCCCCTCCAGCATTCTCCAAGGGCAGACACTTTAATACAACGAGTTTCACATGCAGCAGAAAAGAGTTAGAGCACTGGCCAGCTCACAGCTCAAAGCAAGCTACTAGAAAATGCTTCTTCTACAAGCTCTTGCCTGCCTTACTGACTCAGGATTGTTTCAAGACAAGATTCATATGGAAAAGAAGCAGAGAAAAGGAAATTATCCAGAAATCAATAAAGGCTATTGTATTTCTAGCCCTCAAGTTAGTTAATAGACATGCTCCAAAAAGTTGGAGAAAACACAGACTGAAGAGACTTTCAGCACGCCTAACAGCTTAAAGCAAAGTCATCTTCCTGCCAGTGAAGCTTAGTCACAATGCAAAACCACATGCAGATGTGACAATATGAAAGGCAAATAGGCAACTTGCTGACTCTTACAGGGCTGCCTTGCCTTCTTTTCAAGGTGTGTTGAGGGTAGTTATTAAACCAGGGAGTTTAGGTAGGTTAACCCAAGCAGCTCGTCTAGTAGAAGAGATAATTCTAATCACTACCTACCCTACATAAACATTAATTCACAAAGTTCCTGTTTTGGCATTTCACTTGCATTTCCTCTAAGAAGTTGAGAGTCTTAACACTAGGAAACACCCTGTGCTGCTTTAAAAGAAAGACACGAAGCTTCTTGGCATTTACAAGCTTTAACACTTCTCCAGAGAAAAGAAAACCAAGCGAGCTGCTGATGTGACAACCAAGGGAAAGGGGCACCGCAGGTGAAGTGGCAGCTGACAGCCTAATTAACGCAGAGCACACAGCCAGGAAGGCCGGTCGCAGACACAGCAGGGCAGCTGACCCACTGGGGACGAGCAAGTTTAACCCCGCGCAGCACAATCGCCTACAGCACTTCGCCCGCAGTGCCCGGGGACAGGTCCTGGCGATCAGGTCCTGCTCCTGCATCACCTGCCAGGCCCAGCACCCGCAGCTCCAGGGCTTTGGTTATCACCCTGCTCCCCCTCGGCACAGAGTGCAGCCCGCACTGGCTCACGGCAGCTGCACAGCCCTGCCCTTCCCTTCTCCTCCTTCTTCCCACTCCGGCTTTAACCCTCCCCACCCCCTTATCTTTCCCTGGGCACCTCTCCCCTCAGGGGCTGCTCCCCGCGATCACCCCGGACACTCTGACCCCCTGCCCTCAGGGGACCTCGGTGCGCCAAAGGCACGAGGACTAAGGCGACTCATATTTAAAAAAAATAAAATAAAAAAAAAAAATTAAACGGAGCAAAGAACCAAAAGCCTGTCACTGTCCCAGTGCTGCCGGGGGCAGAGGGAGCAGGGAGCTCCCTCTCATGCCGCGGGGCCAGCTCGGCTGCGCCCTCACCACCCTTCATAGCCGAACCCGGGCCGCCGCCCTCACCTTGTCCTGCGCGTCCCCACGGAGCAGAGCCATACCTCCGGGCGCAGACAACCACCCCGCACCTTTCTCTTTCTCCTCCTCCCCGCCACCACCTCCTCATATAACCCGGGCGGAGCCGCCACCGCCACACCCCCTGGAGGGGCACTCGCCATCTTTGGTGAGGGCAGGGCTCTGCTTGCCTTCATCCAAGATGGCACCACAGCCCTTTATATTTCGACTTGCATTTAAAAGTTTGGGTTGTTTTCCTTAGAGCCTTTCAAAAAATACCAAAAGAGCGCGACCTGGAGCAGGCATGCCCACCTCGCCACCCTTCGGGACGCCCCAGCGAAAGGGAAAGGGCTAGGGACTGCCAGGACGGGGAAACTACAACTCCCATGAGGCAGCGGGCAGCGCATGCGCAATGAGAGCGGTAAAAGCGGTGGGCGGGGCGCACCTGCGCGCTGGCGCCCGCGGCGGTGGCGGGAAGCGTGGCTGAGGTAACGCGGGGCCGCGGGTCGTGTGGGCCGCGGGGCCGGGCGGGCCTGAGGGCAAGGGAGGGCCAAGGGAAGGGGCAAGAGGGAAGCGGGCTGATGCTGGCGATCCCCTGGCCCACACTACCCCCAGGTCTGTCAGCAAGCGGGCCAAGTGGCCGGGCTGCCGTGGCTGGGCATGCCCACGTCCGGCGGGGCTTCTTGTCCAGAGTGGTTTATCCCCCTCTGAACAAGGGTGGGCTGTCCGGCACTGGGATTTTCAGGCACCTGGTGCCCATGCAGAAGGTTTATTTCCCTGAGGGCACTTGGTGGTCGCTGGTGTTGGCCCAACTCTTTCACGGTTCGCAAAAAACGCTGACTTCATGTTACAGCCGTATTCCCCACTAATTCTATTCCCGGTGCTGATCTGGAAATGAAGCTTGAACTGGGAACTGAAACCTTTTGAAACTACCCTTTGCTTCAGGGTAGCTCTGTGGGCTTGTGCTTTAAACGGGATTGCTAAATTGTCTCTCTTTGTGCTCCAAACATCCCAAAAGAAGGCGTATTTTTAACCTGATAGGTTCAGTAATGTATTTAGCAAATTGCAGGGAACTCGTAGTTATACCTTCATCAGTGGATTTGTTCTCTTCACATTAGGGACAAGGGGCAACAGGTCTGTAGGTGTGTTTAGGAATGCTCTTTTTTGTTATCTCTGAAATAAGCCTGTGCTTTTTTTTTTTTATTAGCTGGATGGGTGGCTGTGGAGAAAAAGCCATACTGGTTATTATCTGAAACTGCAGCTGGAGGTAGTTCCTGATAGATGTGAACTTTTCCTTAAGTAATCCTTTCAATTTGCTTCAGTTAAGCCACTCATTCCTATACCATAAGAAAAACTTCCTCAGTTGTGTTAGCTCAGTTATTGTTAATTTTTTTGTTATTGTTATTTTGTTATTGTTAACAGTTATTGGAGCTGCAAAGTCAACTTGCTTGGGAAAGTTAAGTCCTCTTAGTTTGTTTTTTTTTACCTCCAAGTTATTTTAATTTTTTTTTAGTTCTCCAGTGTGGCTCATCATGCAACACTTAAAACAATTCTGCCAGTCTTCAACCACAAACATTCTCAGAGAGAAAGGAGACAATTCCCCAGAGGGAAATCTCAATTAAATTCTGCTCTTTGTGTACAAGAGTAGATCCCAACCACTCCATTTCTTTCTTGTAAGTTATCTGCACAGACATGCCACTCTAGTGATTTATTAAAAAACACATGATTTTTCATTCAGTTGAACACAAGGATTCCTTACTTCTTGGCAGTCCTATGCAGCAGCTGGCAAACTCTCCCTTTCCTGGTGGTTCAATTCATACAGTGCACAAACATTTCCACAGGTATTGGAAATTCCACAGGTATATTCCCTAGCACAATGTAGGCTGTTAAATCAAAATTCATAGTGAAGCACTGTGTTGCACTAAATTAACTCTGGAGCTCATGATATTCCATATTTCAATAGCTCCATGACTCAAAACACTAATCTGGTGTAAATGTATTCCTTGGAAAGTGTTGAGGAAGCAGCTTACTACAAGAGAATTTATGCTGAATCAGGCATCCTCTTGCTTCCTGCAGTGACACAAAGCCAGAATAAACTTTTTCTTTTGTGCTGTGGCTTTATGTAACAAAGCCACAGCCACTGGCCCAACATTTGCCCTGTTCTGATTAGTGCATCTCCACAATGACCCTTAATGAACCTGTTAATGATCATCAAACAGCAGCCTGAGAATCCATAAGTTTGGTTACCAATAATAATAATAATATGTTTTTCCTCTTTTATTTTAAATCCCAGCTCTGGCACCTCTAAATAGTGGTAAGCACCAAGAGAGAAGGGATTCATTTTTCTGCACTGATGAAGGACAATATTTATGGATCCCTTGTCGAAGGTCTCAGCCTGCTGCTGCGAGGTGCCTTGTTCTAATCAGCTGCCCCATTTTTGGAAAATGTTGTGTGTGACAGATGCTCACTCCCACGCTGGGGCCACTGCAGCTGTGGGATCTGTCCACACAAAGTAACTCCCCATGGTTTTGTTTCCTGTGGCACCTGGGGCTCAGGCAGCATGGGGAAGGAAGAGAGCAGCGTGGAAGGATTGTCAGGAGCAAAATGCTGCTGTTGGCTGGCAGAGAGCAGGGGTTCTGTCTTTGCAGTGGATGGAGGGAGCTTTGGAATAGTAAACAGGTGACTCCAGTAGGAGACTGGGGCCTCAGTTCTGCATGGGAAATTCCACTATGGAAGTGTTACATTTTATTCATGTGCAAAAATCTTCCTAGGGCTTCCGAGGCTGCTCTGGAAAGTGTGCTGAGAATGGTACAGCTTATATGTTGTTCTTGCTTTTAAATTTTCAAAGTATCTTCAAGCACAGCTAAGTTTGAAACTTGCTTTGGAAAAACACATTTATGTTTTATTCTGAACTTAAAAAAAATTTCTTTGAATATGAAAATATTTTTAGTGCAACTGGTTTCTCTTTGCCTTTGCTAGCTTCAAGTCTCACAATTGTATATACTGCTGCTGTCTGTTTTCTCCTAGGGATACAAAAGAAAAACATGAGTTTATACCCCATAAGGTACCTTGTCCCCACAATCCCCTTAAGTTGGTCATTCACTATAAACTTAATAATACCTCATACCAATGGATTTGCTTCAGTGTCCTCTGTGTAGTTTTTATTTTCCCTATCCCCTTTTGGCAGGTTGTTCATGGCAGATCTGGTTTTTGTGTGCCTACACAGATCTGTGTGCCTACTTCCCCGGCAGTTCTGATACTGTTGCTGTAGGGATGTCCTGTGATGCAACTTTTGCTACTTGCAACAAATCTTCAAGTGTTTCAGATTTAAGATTTGGCAGGCCAGCAGCTGTTGTTTTCAGGAGCATTTCCTCTTCTCCTTGCTCATTGGTTTTTCTCTTATTTATCTGAAGAATAAAGGTGGTACAAAGTGAATGAAGACATTTTGGCCGCAGCAAATTCTTTGTTTGGCAAAGGGCAAAAATAGGATAGTGGCAGTGTTTTATGACTCTCTAAATTGCAAATTTCTTTTTCCACAGGAGGAAAAAATATGGTAACCCACAGACTGTGCTGACAGAAGGAAGAAAACTCTACCTGCTCACAAACACTTCTTGTCAGGATGCAATTCCTGCAGATCCTGTCCAGGAAACCGGGGAGCCTGGAAATGCTTTTTTTTCAAATACCATTTTGCCAAAAGCAATTCCCATACACATGTCTGTCTACCTCTGCATGTGTTTATAGCAAAAAGAAAAAAGGAAGCAGTTATGAACAAGTTGACCAAGAAAAATACAAGAACTTGGTCCACTCTGTTACGTCTTACAAAACCAGTGCCCAAACACCAGAGACAATACTTGAGGAAGACAATTGGTTATATGGGCCACCAGCTAAACACAGCCCTCCAATTAAAGCTGGGGCAAAAACTCCCAAGAATTGGGTTCCTTTAATAAACCCCAGCAAGAGAATTCTTCCTGTCAGCAGTGATTCAAACGTCCCCATGAAAATCGGGTTACAAAGAACGAAAATGCCCAGTGTTACCCGCATCCTTCAACAAACCCTCTCTCCGCAGCAAGTCTTTTATCTGGAAAGATGGAAGCAGAAAATGATAGAGGAGCTTGGAAAAGAGGGATTTGAAGAGTATACCAAAAGTAAGTCTAGCCACAGTGTGATTGCAGAGTAGAAGCAGTAGTCTGGATTGCTGGTAGGTACATTAGGCCAAATGGTTTGGAAATCCATGAGGTTGTTTCCATTTCATGAGAGCATGTTGTGAGTGTACCTGTTACCAACGAACCTCAGCTCTGGTCTTTGTTCTGAGACCACTAAAATGGATTTAGAAATCTATGGAAAATGAGTCAGACTGTAGACATACTCTGCATAATCCTACCTAACTTTCCTTTAGTTCTCTATTTGCCAGTATCTATTCAGAAATAGGTATTTTCCAGATGATGTTATTGAGTATCTTTGTTTCTCATGTTACAAAGCTACTTTGTAACAAGATAAAAATAGGCATTTTGAACTCATATAATACTGAATGTTTAAAAACCAATGTGTCCTGGTGTTTATGGTGAGGTTTTTCAGTAACTGATTTATCCAGTGTATGTATGAGTAATCAGTAAGACTAAAAACGTAAAGTAAGCATTAACATAAGGGAAACCAATTTCACTACTGACAATTTATTTTCTGTTTCTTTCCCTTCTCCCCATTCCCTCAAACTGTCAGTACAAAAAACAGGACTGGCTTAAGAGCTACATTGTGGAATATGTAGGAGACAAACCTAAAGTAGTGTCTAAAATGTGAGGGGGTTTTCTCATTTTTCTTAGATGTTTTTCTCCAAGGAGAGCGCTTCCATTCCGCTTTGGAATCAATATTCCTGTCTGAAGAGACGGCAGCTAGGGACCAGGGTGAAGATGATGTCGTGGCTGGCTACTTGTCCAGTGTGGAACATGTCTTGGAAGACATCAGCGAGGTGAAGGCTCTGGAAAGTGGAGTTCACCATGAGACCCTGCAGTACCTGGGCCTGGTCGACTGCGTGGCCAAGTATCGGTGAGGTGCCCTTCCCTAAAACTCCTGTTGTGATGCTGTGGAGGCCAGGGTGTGACTGAGTGGTTGGGGGAAGCTGGATGGATCTCTAGGACTGGCAGACTGGAGGAACTCCCCTGGATGATCCTCATGGCAGAAGTGCTGTTTTTCCTGGTGGTGAATTCCTTACTGGAGAAGGGACAGGTTTAAGCAATCATCAGCATTTTCCAGGAACTGTGGCATGTTTTAGTAAGCTTTGGTTTTTGCAATCCAAACTGCCAGTGTGAAAGAGATTTGTTTAGACATAATAATGAGCAACATGACATCAGGGGACACAGGCTGAGATTGAAAAGTCTGTATGTGCTGTCTCAGCCCTTATTTCTTACTTGTGACTAAACTTAAGTTTAAACCATTGTCATGTCTTGTTCTCCTGTGCCAGGGGCCAACTGTGTGTGATTGACTGGAAAACATCAGAGAAGCCAAAGCCATTTCTGCAGAATACTTATGACAACCCATTACAGGTTGCAGCATATATTGGAGCCATAAATCATGATGCCAATTATGACTTCCAGGTCAGTAGGCCTGCTGCATGCCAAGACAAGCAGCAATGCCTGTGTTATCTTCATTTCTTCCTGCCTTTAGAACCTGCTGCCCATCATGGAAGTGTTGGTAGGATTTGTAACAAAGGAGCCCAGCCTGAGATCAGGTTAAGATATCATGCTGTTAAATAATTCCACTACTCCTGCTAGTCCTGCTGCCCTTGGCTGCCAGTAGAGAATTTTCAGTGGTTTTAAGGAAGTGATCAGTGGGACCAAGGGATGCTCAGATGAACTCCCAGGGCCTTGGCATCTGGGCAATCCCCTGTCTTCTGTCATATGTGATTTTTGCTTGTGTCAAGAGTAGGAAAGGGCAGGAGAGGAAATAAAGCAAAAGAACCTGCAAACAAGAAAATGGTATGGGAGGTCCTTGCCTGCATGCCTGCATCCTGTCTTGCTGTGTCCCACTAGCAAATGAGGGACTAAGTGATGCACTTGGTGTCTGGAAGCTGTACTGTGCTTCCTCAGGGAAAAGCAGTGTGTTGTGAATTACTTCATCAGAAGACCGTGGAATAATGTTTTTAAAGACTCCAAAAGCAATTCTAGCCTGCCTGCTTGGCCTGAAGGATTTTTACCTCAATACACATATTGAAGGGGGAAAATACAAAGCAGAAGAGAGCAGGTTAATTCGTATGCTGTGCAAAGGACTTTCTAGAATACTGCAGATGTCAGTGAACACAAGCACAACACAGACATGATCATTACAGGGTGAAATATGGGCTGGAATTCTGCTAGTAGCTTCCTGCTACTAGGGATTTGGGATTTGTCAGGTATGAAAGGTATCAGATCATACCTAAGTAACCATTTCTATCCAGACTGAAGCTGGAGGGTGGCATCAGTCTCTGGCAATTTTCCTGGCATCTGCAGGGTTTAAATATTACTCATCCTCAGAGTTCGTGTCCCCTGGTTTTCACTGGAGTTGCTCAGAGCTCTGGGCTCAGGGTTTTTGAAGCATTTGAATGTTAAGTCTCCAAGTGTTTTATGGTAATCTGTTGCCCCATTTTATTCCCCATGTCTTATGTGAGATGTGTATGTTAGGAAGATGTTTTGCAGTGAGGTTTAGCTCTTAGGGTTGCACACAGATGTCAGATTTGTGACAGCCCCCTGTTTGTGCTGCAGGTTCGCTGTGGGCTCATTGTGGTTGCCTACAAGAACGGCTCCCCGGCACATCAGCATTTCATGGATCCTGACCTGTGCTCTCAGTACTGGAACAAGTGGCTCTTGCGCCTGGAGGAGTACATGGACAAAAACTGACCCAGACTAAGCACAACCAAGTGGTCTGAGCACAGAGACAAAGGAGGAACCCTTTGTTTAAATGTACCACTTTTGTGTTCTTTTTTGAGTAACTTGGGGTAATTTCTTTCTAGTAGGGATCCCCCCTCTCCCCTCCCAAAAAGGTGAATAACTTTAAAATGGGAAATATCTATTTGCTTATATTGTAGGTGACCCCAGCAGTTCAGGCAGAGCAATGCCAACTTATTTAGCCTCTCTTTTTTATCCCACTCAGTTTATACAGCCTAAGGTTGATAGAAAAGTTTCTACTATCAAGTAAAACCTCTTGATCAAATCATCTTTTTTTCATGATTTTTGAGAAAAAAAAAATATGTTGCAGAACTGAGTCTTTGAAAATGGAGTTGGTGAACTAAAGCAAAACAACATCTATGATGTATGAGCTGAGAGAAATGCAAGTGATAAAGAAATGGATATAGTAGACTGGGTTTCAGTCAGTTCTTGCTTATGCCATCATCAGGCTTGTTATTATTTGTGGTTTTTCTTACAGCTACAACTGGAAAACCTGTGCTGAGAGTTATAATGAAAGTCCTCATTAGTTCTTGTTTAGGATAGTACAGCAAAGTGGCCACTTAGCAGAAGTGGCTCCACAAGAGAGGAGCAGAATTGGAACCAACACTCACAGGAATTTCCAGCAAGTGTTCTGAGAGGTGGGAATGTTGGCTGCTGCTAGTGGCTCCTTCTGCAGGTTTTTTAACACCCAGCCCACGGAAAAGCGCTGTGAGGGGCTGTGTGCCTTGGCTGGGGAGCTCTGTGCTGCCACTGCCTTGAGCTTTCCTGACGCTGTTGTGGGTGTGAGCCAACAAGGAGCCCACCCCGTGGAACAATCCCCAGTGTCATAAGTTTCTGTATCAAAGCAGGCCTGTGGCTGTGAGGCTGGGCCTTCTGAGGGGTGAAGAGCTGGTTAGCTTTCGGGGGCTGTGTTTTTATGGGTTTCTCTTTGGTTTTTGGTCTGTTTTTTTTTCAAACAAGTTTGTGAATAAATATTTTGAAACAGAACTTTTACTTTTGAAGCATATAAAATCAAGTCTGTAAAGCAGAGAATAAGCCTTGATCATGTCAGGCAGCATTGCTCTGGAAAGCTTTTTTCCCTCATTCTCTTTGTATTCTAAGAATTGTATGTATGAGTTTTCACAATAACACTGCAGATTACAAATAAAATTATGACCAACCCCTAAGCTTCAAGAAAATCAGCCAGAACCCTGTGCCTGAGGAAGGCTTCCAGCAAAGCCAGTTTGTAAACCTAAGTCCCAGCTGAGTCTGTACCTCAGAGAGCCAGGGGGAGGCAGAGAGCCTTCAAAAGACAGCAGCGGTGGGAGTCACTCGTGACTGTCACTTCTGAAAGCCTGGCTGCTGCCTTGGGCATCCCTGGCTGAGCTGTGGAGCATTTCTGGAGCAGCACAAGCTGGTCTGTCCTGTAACAGCACTGGGCAGCTGGCTGTCACCAGTGTCACACAAACCCCAGCACACTTTGTGACCAGTTTCAGTTAAGTTGCTAGACTGTTAAAGTGATGGGCCCAGGGCACTGCTACAGGCACTGTCTGTCCTCTGCAGAAAAACCTGCTGGGCAGCCGGGGCAGTTTCTTCAGCTCTGACATCCAGCTTCCCTGAGCTTTGCTCTCCATCCAGGATGGGTTTTTCCCTGTGCCCTGCTACCACTCCTTTTCTCTTTTGTTGTGAATCCTTTCTGTGCTCACCTCGCTGTGCCTGTGGTTCTGTCAGCAGGGATGTGCTGTGGCAGTGACACTGGAGGGAGAGCAAAAGCAACACTTGGTGCAGGAAGGATAAAAAAAACCAACCCGTGCACGCAGGTACACACACAAAACATGTCTCTGGCTGGAGAGGAAGGGTTTCAGCCACAGCTCTGCTGTGCCAGGGGAAGGGCTGAGGTTTCAGCAGAGCTGAGCACACAAATCCCATGCAGTCAGGTGAACATTAATCCCATGGCAGAGTGAGCAACCTTCCCTTTACACTCCTTGGTTATAAGACCTGGGAGTCTTATATGCACAAGCTTTAGCTCTTTGTGCAAAGTCAGGATCTTCTAATTTACCTCAGATGCTTTTTGTCCCAGCAACTTCCCATTTATTAAAGTATTCTACAAACTTTCCTGCTATGTAGGATAAGTTTGTTCTTAACACAGTGGCATCACTTTATTATCCTTGTTTTCAAGATCTTGAGCACCAACAGTTGTGCTGAATAAAGTCTTAATATCCTTGGGAATGCTTTAAGACCCCTAGAATCTTTTCCCCACAAAAACCCAAGCAGGTGCCTGTACAAAACTGAAGCAAGTTGGAAAAGATTTTTTTACAATTCTTGAAAAGTTGCTCAAAATGTCTCATTTTAGTAGCAATGATTGTGACAGTCGTGGCTAAGCCTGACTTTGTATTTTAGGTGGGAGGAACCTTCTACACTGATAGTGGTCACAGAGGAGCAGCCAGATTGGTGCCTGCAGTTTTGCACTGATCTCCTGAAGCAAACACAGGCTCAGTCCGCCTTTCCACTGCATTGCTGTATTAATGAACAGGCACTTGAATATAAAAGAGAAAAAAAATCCCCAAACACACACACACATACCATAAAATATGCACAAAATTGCATTTCAACATGACAGAAAATACTTATTTTCAAGTCATTACAGTGCTTTCTTTGGGTTTCTGGGTTGCTACTGGTGTATGTTAAAAGGATGTGGTAATAATCTTCAAAGTGAGCGTGGCAAGTCCAGGAACATCAGAGCTAAGATTTCACTTGTATATCAACATGATAAAAGTAAGTTCATGGCTTCAAGTACTTAAGACACAACCAAAGGTCTGCCCTAGAATAACATCATTTGCTAGCAGAGAAACTGGGAAGAAAACATTCTGCATCCTTTGGGAAGAGTTCCAGCTCACCTTGGATCACACTTCCATAAATTGTTAGCAGACTGCACAGGGGGCAGAGCTAAGGGTGTTTGCACATTTTAACTCATTTGCTGATACAGTGCACTCCTGTTCTTCAGGCACTTTAATTAATGTTGCATAGAACCACGTACCAGTAGTGCTCTTAACCAACACTTTTCACCCAAACCTCTCATAAGTAATTCGCATGGGATGTAACAGTTACTAAGTTTACAAAATACACTGGGGAAAGGTGAACTCATTTGTCAGGGGTGTTCAGACTTGTGGTAGAGCTGAAACAGAAAACATGTTGCCCAAGTCAGCTCAGTAAATACTCCATCCGAGAGGTGACAGCCTTTGCAAGCATTCCATTTTTATTGGCCAGATAAAAAAAAAAGTCTGATGTTTCCATCACAAATGGGAATATTTCTGTCAAGCTGAGGTTTTACCAACATCAAGAGAGTCCCGTTAGCAAAAGTATCCCTTTAATTTCAGGTGTTTCTTTCAAAATGGTTCTTAGAAAAATAATATATATAGTCCTACATGTAAACTTCATTCCTGCCGAGCGCCATGAGCCCCCCGTGTCACTCATCCTTGCCATCCTCTTTGGAGTTCCTCTGCAGGACGGGGCTCAGTTTGGTTTGCAGAACAGCTGCCAGTTTTTTGGAGGTTTTCTTCAGGAAGGCGCTGCCGGGGTGGACGCCGCTGACGTGCAGGTACAGGTCCTCCTGCGTGGGGCCCGTGTAGCCGCAGTCCTCGCACACGTACAGCTTGTCCCTCCGCTGCTTGTAGGCGTACTGCTGCTGCACGCCGTGGATCTTCTTCAGGTGTGACTCCAGCGAGCAGCGCTGCGTGAAGGCCTTGTTGCAAACCTCACACTTGTAAGGACGAATGCCTGCAGCCAGAGAAGAGAGGGGTTACCTGTTATGTCACCTGTAGCCCGAGTCTTGTTTCCTACAGCCAGCCAAGAGCGAGGCTCTGGCACATCAGCTGCCGAGAATGCACCAAGCAACCCAAGGAGCTGCCTCTCTAAACAAAACATCCTCGTTTTAGGCTAAGGTTTTCAGGAATGGATTGATTTATTTAAGCATAGAAAACCTAGGAATGTTTTGAGAAGGTGCAGGCAGGTGCTGAGGATAACAAATGCCCATCAGTGGCTTGGTCCTGAGGCAGCCATTATCAACTCCTGCAAAACTTATTTCAGACCCCTGACTCTTTGAAATCCTGTTATTAGGTAAAACTATCCGTTTCAGCTTTTATAATGGCTTTTCTAATGAATGAAAACTTCTGTCTTGGTAAGATTTTATTTTCTCTCTTTTGGTTTAATGGGGCTTCAGTGAACAGCAGTGAATCAGTACAGTGATCCCAAGTGCTTTCCTACAATACAGATTTGATGACTGGGATTACAAATTTCTAGAAGAGAAGTGCAGGAAGATGAAAGAAATAACTACTCTGTGTGTTTCCAGAGGAGGGAGAAGAAACTGACTTGTGATTTGAAAGCCCAGACAACCAACATCACAAAAATCAATTTTACCACCAATCAACACTGATTTAACAACAACCCCCCCAGTGCTTAAAGAGCTGAGGATTTATCAACACTTGAAAGAATATAAACCAGCATGAATTCTACTTACTAGACTAGATCAGTAAGTTTCCAAGCAAAGACCACCCTTAAAACTGATATAAGGAGTCACACCTAACCCCCTCTTTTCCCCAGTGAAGATCAGATCTATGGTGAGTCAGGCAGAAATGGGTAAACCAGACTCATCTGTTCAGACACTTGTGACTTTGTGATTGCATTAAGTTACCAGACAGGAGCTGATCTTTCTACCAGAAATCCAACCTAATTAAATGTTCCAATAGAAGTTATTGTTCAGTTGAAAGAGGTTATCCCAGTGCACCAGATTAAACTATCGAGACAAAAGTTTCCTAATGCCTGCTGCTGTGAAATTGCTTCATTTCCATTAAACTGCAGTTGGAGAGAAAGCCCAAACCTTCATTAGAATTCACACATAAAAAGCAGTTTCATGCTCATTTGAAGGCAATTTAAACCTCCCCCATCTTTGGTGCCTGCTCCAGTGCTCCACAGGCAGGAACACAAGCACAGAAAGGGTAGTGCCAGGATGGCACAGCCCATCAGAGCTGTGGGAACCTCTTAATCACTTAGGAATCATTTTAAATCATTTAGGAATCATTTTAAATCATTTAGGAATCATTTTAAATTATTTTGACAGGAGACCCTCTTGGATTTATTTTCTGACTCAGATGAGGGGACAGCTTGAAAAATCACTTCTTTTGGAGGCACTGACTCCACACTCCAGCCATACCCCAGTGGCAGCTCTCCTCCCCACATGAAAGCTTTGCAAATAAACCCAAACAGCCCAAAACATTGCCTCCAGCCAATGCCTTCCCATCCAAACAGCTGTCATTGTTTTGAGGGGCTCTACTACCAAGAAACAGCTCCTGCCTACCAACATCCTTGTGGCACTTCTAGCAGTTCACCTGATTAATGGGGCCCTGCAGAGCAAGCTCAAATAATCTCCAGCTCCCATTAGGTGACCACACATCTGGGAAGATGGGATCTGGAAAGATGTGGTGGATGCACCTTTGGGGTGCCCGACAGTGCAAAGCCAAAACCTTCTGAGCACAGCCAGCTTGGCCCACCAGGAAGCATTGCCTTTGGTGAGGATGGGGTTGATGTTTATTTAAGCCATTGCTTCCATCAAGGAAAAATAAAGGCAATGAAACTGGCATCAGTCTCCCTGCTCCAGGCTGGGTTAAAGACTTCTGGGAAAAGTGAGCTGGATTTGAGGCAACAGAAACACAACCACTGCTATTTGGGATGGACTCAGGAACTGACCCCACAGACAGCACATCCTCCAGCCTGGGGGAGGCACAGCATGAACCACACTCTGGTTCCTCCACAGATATTTCCAAATCAAGCCAAAATCCCATCCTGCAATCAGCTGCGAAGGCTCTCAACAGCAAAAATCCCCAGGAAACTGCTGCTCGTGGCCTCTAGAGGGCCATGCGTTTTCATGGAGCTCCTGCCTCCGCTGATCGCTGCGCAGGGATAACTGTGCGTGTGGCTCGCTGTCCCGGGGTGGTTATCCCAGGCAGGTTATCCTGGGGAGTTACCCCAGCCTCGCTGCCCCAGGCATGGCAGCACGGGGCTGTGTCTGCACCGGGTGTGCATGGCAGGTCCTGCACCCTCACTGCTTCACACGGATTGCAACAGCTCTCCTCAAATTCCATAATTCCCAGGACTTTTCTCTGTCCACGCTCAAGTCTTCCCCTTTTCTCCACTGCGTCCCCACTATTTTCTGCAAATGTCATTAACCGGGACTTCGTGTTACGATCTTGCCAGGTTACCCCCACCCTCTCCTTGCCCTTGCTCCATCCCACCCCCTCTCCCCGGAGCCTCCCGCGGGTCCCCAGGGAACGCATTCTCACCAGTATGGGTCCGGACATGCCTTTTCAGATCAAAGGTGTCGTTGAAGCCTTTTCCACAGAAGGTGCACAAGTGTCTCTTCACCTGGCTGTGGCACTTGATGTGACGGTTGAGCATCCTCTGCAGGCGAAAGCCTTTGCCACACAGCTCGCAGCTATGCAGGGTGGCATCACTGCAGGTCCCAGTGGTGAACTGAGGAGTGGGAGAGGACTGTGTGAGCATTGGGATGAACAACAGGGGACCAACATAAGAAATAAAGCAAAACAAGAAGGGCTTATTGTGGCATTAGGAAAAAAAAAAAAAAAAAGGGGGGGGGTGGGTATATATTAAAAATTAAAAGTGAAAGCATTCAAGATTTTCCTGCTGGGTGAAACCTTCACGCTTTCCTGGCAATCAAGCAGGGAACTTAATGTGCACAGCTTGGGACTGAGGCATCTCTGGCCAGCTTGGATTCAGGTGTTAAACCAAATTCTGTGTAGCGGTTTCCTTCCAGAGGTAGCAACCCTTATCCAGCTACATCCATGAACACAAGGGCTTAGGCTCCAAGTCCCTCTCTGGGACCACACGTGTGTTTGCTCCTGCACTCAGCTGATATCCTGGATGGAGAAGGGAAGTCCTCTCTGGTGCAAGAGAGTTGTTTTATGTGCTGCCTTCATTAGTCACGCCGCCAACTGCTCCAGGTCCCTCAAAAACCAGACAGCAGTGATAAAAAAGGTGGTTTTGGAGAGATAAACCCAAGGCACGTTGTGCTGACTCAGCAGAGACTGAAACAATGGGCCTAATCTTCCCCCGTTGGTGTCCCCGGCTCGTTAATTAACAGCAAAGCGACATTAGGGGGTAATCTCATTCCCGCTCCTAGCACCGAAAGCATTGCGCCAACACCATGGCATAACTTGACTAAAGAAGACACTGATGGTTCAGCTCCTGGGAAGATCATTCCTCAGAGGGAAGGCTTAATGTCTGGAAAGTGTAAATACTGCGCTGCTGGTTTAATTATTCCTGGTGGAATAAACACGGACATGGCCCCTGTTAGACGCCCGGGATGAGGGAAAGCCAGCAGAGCAGGCAGGACCACGTGCACACATCCATCGGCTGAAAAAAACCTCCTCTGCTGAAACGAGGTTTTACTGTGACAGTCAGGAATAACCCAGGTTAAATTATACAAAGTAGGTTAAAGTCAAACAGCAGCAGGGAGGGCTTTTAGAAAGACAGGAATACGTCCGTTCTTTTTCCTGAAGTGCCAGTTACTTTTACCGCTCCTCCTCCTCCTCTGCTTACTACGGAAGCAACGCTACTCGAAATTGTAAAGAAAGATTAAATAAAACGGCAGCTGTGAAACCACGAGGTGTGAAACTGGAGGGGGAGCCATCTGGGAAGAATCTGTTGGGCAACAGGGCTATGACTCCACCCCAATCATCTGCATATAGCCGAGGTGAAATCTAATCATGAGACTTAAGAACACGGTGACTGAAAAGCTGTCAGCCCGGCACAGACAATGGTAATTTTTACAGCTCCATCCAGCAAAGCAGTAGCCAGGATTTAACGAGGTGTTAACTACCAGTGGTAAACACATCTCCTTCTGCCTAGCACTGGGGTGGCCTGGCTCCACCTCTGCTGAGGGGATCCTGGATGCTCAGAGAGAGACTCTGCGCTGTTTGCAAGCTCGGTGTTGAGTTCTCAGGTACCACGACGACCTGAGGACCGTGATCAATTTGCCTTCTCAGCCTTGGGACGGAAATCACTGCCCTGCTCTGCAGGTTGTGTCCAGGAAACGCCCAGACAGGCAGAGCTCCTGCCCATGCAGCCGGGACGCTCTTCAGTCAGTCAGTGGACAGATGACTGCTTCATTTCACCCAAGGTCTACCTCAAGGTGGCAATGGTCTTTCACAGCTATGGAGGAGAAACTTTAGCTGCTTCTTGATAGCCCAAGGAGAGAGGGGGAAAGCGTGAAGAGGCACCCCAGCCTTCTCGTGAAGGCTTGAGTACAACCTAGAAGGCAGCTTTTAAGGAGGCCCCACGCTAAGGAACAAGATCCACCCACGCACCATGGGGCATGACTTCTAGCTGCCAGGGCTGGTCCTTCCTGGCTGGGTTCAGAGCTCCTGCGGGACCCGAGCCAAGCAGGTCAGGGGCAGCACGTCCCAGGAAAGGATAAGAGAAGGCAAAGGGCACTAGAAGATTATGGCACATCGCTTACGAAGCTTTCCCTCCTGCTGCCATCCTATGGCCGGCTGCTCCACCTCGGTGCGCAGGACAGGTGCTGTCACCGCTAGCAAAGAGAGCCCGAGCGACTGTTGTCACCTGGTGTCCCCGGGCAGCGGCCAGGCCATGACCTTGAATTGGGGTCACCCCACTGCCAGAGAAGAGATGGTTGGGATGCGAGCGGTTACCTTGATTTTTGACCTGACCATGGGGCGCTTGATGGCCAGGTCCAGCAGCATCCCCCCGCCCGTGCCCAGCTCGCCGGGGGCGGGTTGGGGCGTCGGGGGGTCGCTGGGCTCGGCGTCCCGGGTCCCGCTGCTGCCGCTGCTCTCCAGGCTGCAGCTGTCTTCATAGCCCAGCAGCACGCAGCCGATCCCGCCTGCAACGGGGTGGGGATGCGATAAAGCGGGGGGACCCCGGAGCCGCGGGCAGGGCGGGGAGGCGGCGGGCGGGAGCCGGCGGGCCCCGGTGTTTAACCTGCGGGCGGGCCGCTGGCGGCGGGGGAGGATCCCCGGCTCACGCTGCAATCGGAAACTCAAACACGAACGGTCCCAAAGTTCAAACAAGCCACTCCGCCGCCTTCCCGTTATACCCCGGGCAAGGGCAGGAGGAGCGGGAGGAGGAGGAGAGGGGGAGGCCAGGAGTACATCACCCTCCCCCCGCCCCCCCGCCCTGGGTCCCCTGGGTCTTTCCTTCTCCTCCCCCAGCCACCTTTCTCATGCAAACGAGGTTTCCCACCTTCCTGGACACACACACACACATACATTCCCCCCCCGCGCCCCCCAACTCCTCACCCCGCCATCTCCGGGGGCTCCCCGGGATGGGAGACGCTGCCAGGCACGGGGGCAGCACGGCCCGGCGGGGCCGGCACCTCTGCCGCTGCCCGGGGACTTTTCCCCCGAGTGTTGTCCGTGTCCCCTCCGCCGCGTTTCGCACAGCCCTCTCGAAGTCGCCGCCCGCCCCCTCGGGGCTACCCCGGCCCGGCAAAGCTCCCTCCCCAAGTCGCCCCCTCCGCCGACCGCGGGGACCCCGCTCCCTCCGTCCCGCAGGGCGGCGGCCGCCGGCGCCGTACCTGGGATGTAGGTGTCGGCTCTCTCCTCGTCGGGCAGCCCATCCCAGCTGCGCACCGCCGGCTGCGGGCTCCGGCGCTTCACCAGGAAGGCTCTGGGCATGGCGAGGGCAGGGGGCACGGCTGGGCACGGAGCGGAGCGGCCGCTTCAGCCCCGCCGCCCGGCCGCAGCCCGACGGGGCGCGGGCGCTGCGCTGCCGTCCGGGGGAGCGGGACCGCACGCACCGGGCAGAGCCGCTGAGGCGCGGGGAGGGGAAGGGGAGGGGAGGAGAGGGGAGAAGGTGGGGGGGGGGGAGGGAAGGAAAGTTTCATAAGGTGGAATAGAAAAATGCACCAGGAAACTTGGGAAGGAGCATGCGTGCTGCAAACATAACGGTGTCAACAAGTCTGCTTACCTGTCCGACCGGTTGGAGCAGCTGAGCTTTGTTCCAGCCCTTCCTAAGGCATGAATGTTTGCGAAAGAATTTAACGTCTGAAAATTAAGAAAAAAGAAACAAAAAACAACAACAAAAAAAAACCACCAAAAACAAAACCAATCAAAAAACCCAAAGGAGGAGGGAGCCCTGCCACTGCCGCCTGCCCGCGCCCCGCCGGTGGAGCCCCCGCCGGGTCGGACCCGCTGCCCCTCTCTCCGCCGCCGCACCGGGATACCCTGCCGGGAACGGGGGCCGGGAGTGCTCCCCGCTCTCCACTACGGGTCCCGCCGCCCACGGGGGGCTGAGCAGAGACAGCCTCGGGACAGCCCGTCGAGGGGAAGACTTGCCGAGGTGCCGGGAAAGAGGCCGAGCTGTCCTCGGGGCAGCAGCAGGAAGAGAAAGTTGTTATTATTTTTTCTTAATGACTAGCTTTTCTTCTGTTCAGAAAAAAAAGAGAAAAAAAGATTTTTATTCTTTTTCAGTCATTGATTTAGAATTAAAAACGTGTCACAGACTTTTTTCTCCCCCACTACTTTTTTTTTTTTTTAATTTTATTTGTCCCTTGTTGTCTTTCCCCTCTTCCCAAAGTGGAAATGAAACAAAGACAAGAGGTTAGGGTATTGGGGAAGGAAGCAAAAGAAACAGAAGAAAACCCACAAGACGTCTGCGAGCAGAGCAGAGACTGCGCCTAACGTGGCCTTGGGTGTTTTAACAACATTCAGGGATTCCCGCCTCCTCTTCAATCTGCTTTTTTATTCAAAGCAGTGGAGACGCACTTGGTTCATCCCTGCAGCAGAGACGGCACTGGGCTGGAGCAGTTGCGGGAATGAGCACCAGGAGCTGTTTCCCCACATGAAGGAAGAGGCCTTTCAAATGGAGTCACTCCTTTCTGAGGAGTCGCTTTCCTCCCACAGGACAGGGGGAATTGATGGGAGTTTCACTGTCGGTTTCATTGAGACCAAGATTTAACTTCAGGGGCTGGACCTGGAGCCTCTGAAAGGAACACACCTTCAAATATGGCCAAATGAAAGAGCTCTGCTGGATGCATGTCCCCTTTAGCCTCCTGGGCGTGAGATCTCATGGGGGTCTGAGCCTGGGGGTGTGGGACAGCCTGGAGCCCCAGGGGTAAAGCTCCAGCCCCACATCAGGTGATGCACTGTCAGAGAGCTCCTCCAGCAATCTGTATTTCCATCAGGGTATCCCAGCACCTACTTGCTCCCCATACTCCTGTGGGGAGCTTACAGTTTCCACAGGTACCAGGTGAGAAGCCACCTCAGCATGGCTTAGGGCAATACCTCAGCAAGACCGCACATAAAAACCTTCCCTTTCTCTCTTTCTCTTTCAGGCTATGTAATTTCTCTGTTATGTCTGAGATTTTGCTCCAGGACAAAATACAGCTATGTGGGGCTTAATTGATTTTTTTTTTTCAGTGCTTTCAACTTGAGGTTTCTTTTATTTTAACGACTCCTTGTCTTTTAAGCGAAAGAGGTAGCAAATGACATTAATCAGAGCGCTCCCAAGCCAAAAGCTTGCTGAGACGACTTCACTGTCATCTGGGCTTTCTCAATTTAATGAGGTCCTGGAGCACACACTTCACTTCCATCGGGTGCTCCAAGTCAGACGTGCAGTTACAAGCATGGCTGAATCAGGAATAATAACAACAATAATAATAATATCATCAGTTCTGGAGCCTTGACACGAGTGGTCAGGGCTGAGGTGTGCCCAGCACCACTGGAGACACAGAGTGGAAAGTCCTGGAGCCTCTGGCAGGGCAGGAGGAGCTGGGCAGACAGGCAGCAGCCCCACGGAGGAGAGCATTCCAGTGGTAGTGGGCTGCCTACCTGCTGAGTTGCAAGGTGGAAATGCAGACTGTTGACTGTCAGTGTTGTTTGGCTGGAGCCCATAGGAAAACCATACTGCCTTTCCTACAAATACCATTCCTTGGTGTTTTCTAACCTGGAGGAGCCTGTGAAGCATGCTTGCGGCATGACCCCACCAACACCATTGCAGGCAGGCACATGCAGCACCACGAAGTGGGATCTTTGGGGATCTTTGTCTTCAGCAAGGCAGCCCACAGACACTGGATGGCCATATCCTTCTCCATGCTCCCACTGGAGCAAATGTTGCATGTACAGCTTCAGCACTGTAATTAAACTCGATAAATAATGATGCTAACGAAGTAATGGCACAAACATTTCTGTAGGATCTTGTTTAATTTTCAGCATTGCTTGGGTGTGGGAGAAAATCTAGCATGTTAAATTAATATTTCGGGTGTAAATCAAATCAAATGTACCAAATTCCCCGTAGGGTCAAAGCATAGTGGGACCCCACCCTTACAGATTTGACTACTAAAATGTGTTTCATTTCACTCAGATAATTTGGGAGTGAAGAGAAGAGATGGGATCAAAGAAAGAAGCAGCCGTGTGTCGCTGTCTCAATCACACCCCGTCCCTTCCCAAAGTAACCCTGTGTGGGTTTGGATGGGTGGCCATGGGGGAGGGGCAGGTGGACTCATCCCACTCATTCTGGAGGACCCCATGCCACTGCCAGCATCACCCCCTTGATGCGGCAGCCCGGAGGGAGTGGGGACAGTGTGCTTAGGGGCAAGGACCAGGTGTAGGGAGCAAGGGAAGGAGCTGGGCTTGAGGAGAGCAGGGGGAGAGATACTCGGGAAAGGAGGTGTAAGGAAGGCACTGCTCAGGGAACAATGGCTCAGTTTGATCTGCGCACAGGGAATATTTCAGCTGTGATCCCAGGCTGCCCTGTCTGTTCTTCTTGCCTAGGCTACTTTTCACCACAATCAGCAGGATGGCCCAGGCAGGGATGAGGGTTTGATTGCACAGCCTGTCAGAACTGAATTATATTGAAAGGCACATTTCCTCAGCAGTGCCAGGGCAATGCCTTTAGCATGGAATCCAGCAAAGGGACCTTCCTGCTCAACTCCCAGTGGCATCTTGTCCCCAGACATCACTCCTCTGGCATGGGAATGGAGGGAGTCCAGCAGGTCCACCTGCAAGGCCTGGGGGTGCTCTGCCCACAAGGCTGAGAGCAGTCACCCAGGACCCCTTTTCTGGCCCCTTCTCATGATTTTGAGCCCAGCCAGGCGAGACAGAGATGAGAACCTGGCTGGTACAGCAGCTTGGCCGTGCAACCTTTCACTTCCAATTCCCAGCAGAACTTAGGTGGGGGGATTTATACAAGTTTACTGACCACACAGGAGAGGCCACAGCTTCATACCCTTAGGAAGATGAACCTTCACCTTCAGGGTCTGTAGTATTCTTGACACACCATGGCTAGGACACCTGGGTTGCTGCAGGTCACCCAAAAACCTAGCTGACACCCCCTTGGCTGTGAGCCTCCACGCTTCTCTCAAGAGGCATTTTGGGAGAGGTGGGGAGGAGTCTGGGTGTCAAAACACTGCTTACTCTGCAAGACACACCCTGGTGTGACATCCCTTCCCTGAAACTCTCAATGTGCCCCATCCGAGGTGGGATGGTGAGCACAAAGCCCAGGAGTAGGCACCGCCAGGCCACCAGAAACCCCGGGGTCAGATGCCAGCCACCTCACAGAAGGAAGATGCTCTGATTGCAACCTCAGGAAAGATTAGAGCAAGAGAGAGTATCTCCTGTGCAGCCTTTTCCAACCTCCTGCCTCCTTGGATTAACCAGTGGAGGTCAAACATGCTACAGGGTCTTTCAGGACTGTGGGGACTGCATCTTAAAATCCCACAGAAAATCACAATGTTCCCCTGTTCTGGAAGAAACCCTCTCCTTGGTCACATGCTGCTTCCAGCCCCGGCTTTCCTTCCCCCTGGCTGTCTCTGTGCTGCAGCTCAGCATCTGTCTGCGAGGAGCCGAGGTGCTCCCGGAGATGCTCCGGTCCTGCCCGCGCTCCATCGCACGCCCGCGGCAGCGGGGGTGACTCAGCCGGGTTTCGGCGGCAGCCGCCTGCACGCACACACCGTGCCTTGCCCGGGGGGCTGCTCTTGGCTCCGCGGGCAGCTTCCCACCCAAAGCACGGCGTTTGCGTGAGCGCTGGCCCGCGGTGCCGCGGAGGTCAGGGGGATGTGAGCACTGCTGGGGTGGCACGGGCTGGCAGAGCAAAGAGCTGCCCTGGTCACCCTCTTCTGCCAGCTCTGGGGCCAAACCTGGCCACTGGAAAGCCCTGCTTCCAAGCCAGATTTTGGCAGCTCTCCTGTTTAGATGAGGAAACACTTCACCGCAGCGGCAGGAGCCAGAGTGGCTCCGTGCCAGCATTATCTTGGAAGGAGGGAGCAGTGGCTCTGCAGGCTGCCCCAGTTTGGAGGGCGATCTGCTTTCCTTGACTGAGCAGGGAGGGATGGAGAAGGTGCCAGCTGAGGGGAGATGGCTCCCCAGGCTGCGGCAGAACCTGCCCTGCCTGTGCTTCCCTGCCGCGTTTCAAAGCAACCCACCGAGCTGACTCACCGGGCTCCTGTCTCCCTGCCTCCCACGGCCCCTGCCACTCCCGGCGTCTCCCTGTCTTTCTCGACCTATAGCTCCACTTCCTTCCCACTCTCCCCAGCCGGCTCAGCACTGTCTCTATGGCCGCCCGTTCACTGGCTCTGCTTCCTCGGGGTGCTCGGCATCACCACAGGTTCCCATCGAGCCTACAGGTCCCACTCCCTGTGGAAATGGCCCCCTGTGAGGTCTGTGGTGGGTGTTGACCCCAGCAGTGTCCCCTGTGGTATTCTCCCCAGTGGTATCCATGACCCTGTGCTTGGGGGAAGAGTCTGCTGGAGGATCTTCCGTGCCTCACATCCCCTACACATAGTCCAGCACCACTCCGGGAGGACAGTGACCCTCTTGGAGAGATGTCCACTCTCACAAGGTGGTCAGCAGAGCCCTGAGCTCTCAGACTGATGTGAAAAGGTGATGAGCATCTGTCTCTGGAGATCTCTGAAGCCCCTTGCCAGCTTTGACTGCACTGTCAAGCTCGGTGGGTTTTTGTTGCTTGGTTTCCTGTAATCCTACTGCCCGGTGTTTCCTCACTGGGAATTTCAGTGTGTTCCTATCAGCCTGATACAGCAGCAAAGGTTCCAAAGGTAGTGAAATCCCAGGAGTATCCCACAAGTCAGTAGCTAAACAGTGGACAGAAAGCTACTCCCTCTGAATGTTTCTGCTGTGCTTCAAAATACATCACTTTTATTAGACACCAGCAAATCCACAAGGGCTCTAACTTCCAAAAACTTCCATGCAAGTCAGAGCCCCTCCAGCCTCTTCCAGTAACCACTCACTGCTGGTGATTCCCCTCACTGCCCTGTGTTCCTCCGGTGTTTTCACAAGAGACATCTCAAATCCAACAGCCGTGTGAACAGTGAAGAGATGGGGCAGCAGCCCCTCAACCCTTCTTGCCCACTTGTTTGGATTTTGGATTCTCTGGCAGGTCACAGGAAGCTTCAGCCAGATGGGCTTGGCCACATGAGCAGCTTCCAAACTCAGTCTCTGGAGGGGGCTGCTGGAAGGCAGTGGAAAGGATGCCACAGGTGGTGTGCTGGCACCCCACTCCCTGGTTTTATCCTTGTGAAAGGCATTTTCCCTCCTTGCATTATGCTCAACTCGTCATCACCACATCTCGCTGTTCCCAGTTTGCTGCCCAGCCGGAGTCTGCTTCCCATGCAGCTGGGAGGTACTGCCCTGGAAAAGACAAGTTCTCCCTGACACTGGGATGCACAGCACATCGGGATGCGCTGTTTTTGGGAGGCACTGCACTTCACTGCTCACGGAGGATGAGAGCTCAAGAAAGGAATGCGAGGCCCATTAGCTGACTGAGATGACAAGTATTTGTCGGGGGTTTGGGGAAACAAGGGGAAAGCTCTTCGTGAAAAGCTGGTGGAAAAAAGCTGGATGAGCCACAACTGGGGGCTGACTCAGTCTCTTTCCAGGTTCCTAAAAATAATGAGCGTGCCTTTGAAACCCGTGCTTCCCACAGCTGGCACGGCATGATAAGCTGTGCTTCCCCCCTCCCACAAGCCCTGCCATCTCTGCCATCCCCCTCCAAGCTCAGACCTCGGTGGTAGAAAATCATCTGTCCTCTCCCCATGGCACCTCTGGGGCCCCCCAAGGCTTCCTCATTCCTGCCGGATGACGGCTGCTATAAATCCCATTGTATGCATATGGAGTTCAAGCATTTCTTTACCATTTCAAAAATCTCCAGGAGGGGCTAGGTGCTGTCCCTGCCATCCCTCTCCTTTTGCAGGATTATTAGAGTGAGAAAGAAGTGATAAGGGCAGAGGGGGTCAGCTGGAGGAAGGAATAACTGTTCCCAGCTGTGTGCTCTGGGACAGTCCCATTGCTACCACCACTGGCAAAACACTCCGGCAGTGCAGCTTCCTGGGATGTTTGGCAGCAGGAGAAAGAGAAGATGGTTCTGCTGCACTCCTCTCAGCTCCTCCCCGGCAAAGAAGACCACCAGGACAGCCTTGGCCACTGGCAGTGGTGATGCCAGCCCGAGCACAAAACGGCTCCAGGAGGGCCAGGGGATGGGATAGGATGTCCCAACTCCTGCTCAGACACTGCCGTGTTAGAGATGCACCTTTCCTGCTCCTCATCCTGGTGCCACACGTGTAGGGGGAGGGCTGCTTCCCAAGGGGGATCCAGTGCTGCTGCTGGAGAGTCCCTGCCTGTCCCGCCTGTGCTACAGCAGAGCATGTGCTCCAACACGCCCAGGATGAGCGAAACTTCGGGATACACACCCGCTGCCTGTGGAATTGCCTAGGGAGTTCAGTGGTGCCGCTTCCAGCAGGGCCCCTTTCCTTACAGCTCTGGTTTGACTGCTGAGGGGACTCAGTGCTGGCTGCAGCACCCATGGGTGCCTCTGGCCCCTCCACACACACACAGATGAGCTCTCCTCTCCCTGCTGCCTTCATGGCTGCAGCCCAAGGATCCCTCCTCCTCATGGGAGAGCCCTGGGAGGTTGTGGGCTGGGGGGTGCAGCTCACCCTGCTTTGGGGGCCAGGACCCCCCACACCTTCCTGTCTTGAGGCAGCCCTGCGAGCTGCAGGGTGACTGCACAATTACCCTGCCAACACTTTGGGGTTCCATGCACAATGGTTTTGAACTCCCAGTGCCTTTCACAATGATTTCCAGGAGAGAAAAAACCCAACCCTAAGCCAGTAAGCACCCCAGCCCCCAGTTCTCAGCAGCGCTGCGGCAGTTCCTGCCTCCCGATGGCCACGGGCAAGGGTCTGTACAATTGCCACCAATATAATTATTGCATGCCGGGATTACATCCTCTCCCTGCCACAGAGCAGGTAGACTTTGGCCTCTGCCTGCATTTCATCCCCCTCTCAAGGGAAGCGCTTGCAGGAGGGAGCCAGGCTGCACTCCCTGGGTCAGGTACCCTCTGCAGCACCCCAAAATGAGAGCCAGGGACCAACCATGCCATGGGGAAAGTGGGGACAGATATGGTGGGGAGAGGGCATCCAGACCCTCCTCACTCCCTGATGCTGGTGATGTCAGGGAAGGATCGATTGTGGGGTGTCTGAGGTCACGGGGGGGGGGGGCCCTTTTCGCCCTCTGGCCAGGGCAATAGGAGGTGTTTGCGCCTGGTGGCAGCTCCACACCTTAGTTGATTTAGCTGGAGGTGACCCGCCGACGTCCCCAGGGCTGCTGTAATCACACAAGCCCGGCTATAAAATCAGCAAGGCTCCAGCAGTGGCTGCCCAGAGCTCTTACCCTCACTGCTGGAAGGAGGAAGTGCAAGGGAATTTAAAACCCAAAGTAACTGTTTCACAGGCTGCCCTTCAAATGGAAGGAAAGTTTCAGTGCTCCTTGCTCGTAAAGAATTCTGTCATCTTCCCCCCCTCCCCCCCTCCAAGTTTATCTTTACTCCATCATTCAAATCTCAGGACAATCAGATTTGCTTCCCTCCAGCTCCCTGGGAAGAACTATCAGAGGGCCCTGGGGCTTGTCTGAATGGGAGGAGCAACAAAATTCATCCAAATTGCTGCTGAGAACAGGTTCACGGAGCTTCTTTCTGTGCAAGTGCTGGGGGGATGAGTTACAAGGGCTTTCACTTAATTCATGCCCATCAAAAAATGAAACTCACCCAGGCCAAGCACACCTCCACCTGTCTGGAAAGGAGGCTGACCTGGTCAAAATAAAGCATTATTAATACATACTTTTCATTAATTAAAACTTTTTGGCGTGTCTGTGCACAGAGAATCCCTCAGTCATCCCTCTGAATTACAGAGGAGGGACACAAAAAGTTACACATTACAATTTTTTCCTCTGCATAATGCCCTTTTGAATACCAGCAACATGACCCTGCTAGCAAATCCTACAGAAACATTTCCTGCAAGGCCAGGGTGGCTGCACCTGGATCATCAATGCCTACACCACCACAGCCAGGTCTGTCCCTGTTGCAGAGGGACAGGAGTAATTCTGTTCTAGAAGGGAAAAAGGTATCACAGTGAGCTAAAAGTACCTACAACATAGCAATTAGTTATTTTTGCTGCTATAATTAGCACTGCCATAAAGAGAAAATCAATGCTAACAGCAGCAGGCACAGCCTGCTCCCCTCCTCAGCCCTGCCTCTACACCGAGACCTTGGCAAAGCCATGCAGGCACCCACACCCACATTCAGCTTCACAGGGCAAATGGAAGCCTGGGTTGGGCTGAATTCAGGTTTTGGGTTTTTGTCTTTGCCACTGAGGTGGCCGAGCCCCTGTGTCCCAGTGGAGAGCTCTGGGTGTGTGCAAAGTCCCCCCGTGTCAGCGCACGCACACACACACACACACACACACACACACACACACACACACACACACACACGTATGCGCTGGGAGGGAGGGAGGGAGGGAGAGAGAGATGCCTCTGCAAAGAGGGAAGGACAGCCAGCAGCTCACCAGAACCCTGAGGGGAAACCAATAAAGCTTTAGGATGATTTAGGATGATTTTTAAAATTATTATTTGTTAGCTTGCAGTTTGATAAGGGAGGTTGGTTCCTCACATTACACAGGACAAACGGAGCAGGAGGGGGCTGTGGTTCAGGATGCGAACCTGCAAATGGGCTATGTTCAAAATTTTCACCCCCTCCTTCCATATCTTGCAGGGGTTTCCTGAGGCTTCAGTGCTTTTTCTTTTGCCACTAAGGCAAGCCACAACTGAGCAGCTTGTTTTCTGGATTCTCTGGTGGCAAATACAGGGTTGAGCTGACACTGCCACCCTTTCTCTTCACAGGATGCTACCCAGAGTAACCACCATGACACAAAACCTAGCCAGAACTCCTCCTCATCCATCAGAACGGTTGGAACAGGGAAAGAAACATAGAAGTCTTACTGAGACAGGGCCTGCAATGCAGCCTTAGCAAAGAGGGTGCCAAATGCCTGTGAAAGGGCGTTGAGGGTGGCTGAGGCACAGGGGTTGCACAAGCTGAATTTTCTTTGAAATCCAGGATAAAAATACCCTCTAAGGATGGACTGCAGATGTTATCCAAGAGCACTATCCAGGTCTGAGCTGTTTGCCCAGGGGAAAAAACAGCCTTGAGCTTTCCAGTCTCCTTCAGGCGTGACCCAATCCTTTCTTCGCTGGCGCTTGGCCCCACCTCCATGGGCGGCTGCGCCGCTATTCCCAGGCCAGAAAAGGAGGAACCAGGCACAGGAAAGAGGGCACGAAAGCTGTGGGCATTGCACAGTTTTCACCAGCAGAGAAGCCCTCCTGATCCATCTCTCCCTCAGCTTAAACCCATCCTCTACCTCTCTGTTTGGGAGTCTCATGGACACAGCCACCAGGCTGGTGTTCCTTGGGCTGAAATCTTCTCTCGTGTCCTTCTGCTCACCACCAGCTGGAAAGGTTTTCCCCAGCATCCCTTCTGGGCACTCCTACCCTCCCACCTCCATCACACCACTTCCCTGCCCCTGCAGCCGGGTTCACAGAGAGGAAAATGGGCTTTTCCACATCGTGGCTGCTGCAAGGTTTTAAACCAGACCAGCTGCTAATCTGGGCTTGGAAAAGGTCCCCTCTCACCCCAGAACATGGAAAGGGGACAAAGCAGAAGAGCAGGGTCACGGTAGGGGAGCTGAGCCCTTCGGTGAGGCCCAGCCCTTGGGAGAAAGGGAGGAGCACAGGAACACCTGAACCACCATAGCAGGAACTGAGACCGTGAAAGCACAGCCTGAATGCTCCCTGCTTGGGGATTTTAGCCCCTCCAGTGCTTAATGACAGGGTTGGGTAGAGGCACTCGGGGGGAAGCTGCACCTTTCCCCGGTGCCAAGGGTGCAGTGTTGGCTCCAATCCACCAGGCTTCTGGCTCGACCCCATTCTTGGCACTCCAGTGGCCTTGGACACGTTACAGGCACTTATGCACAAACCCTAATAACAGTAAACACACCAACGTGAGCACAGCCATTAGGCTCAATTGAAATATTATCATTCCCACTAATTTCACCTTTCATTTTAATCACGTTCATTCAGCAGAGAGATGAAAAAGATTATAACGAGGAAGGATCAGCCTGACGTGTTTGGTTTCCCTCTTCCACTGCACAAGGGATGGGGATGGAATAATTCTGTCTTCAGAGCACGAAAAACTGGCAAACACGAGGCCTTAAGGCCACACACTGAACAATGAGAAGAAACCAAACAATTGAAGAGCAGCTTTCTCCAGCTGCTTCTCCCATGCAATTCGGGATTTCTGGGCGAGGAGAGCACAGGACTGGTGGTCTTCACTCGACAAAACCAGAAATGTTTCTCGCACGCAGGAGAAACCTCCTTTTGTTTGTGTTCGCCGGCAGGAAGCTCCGGCGAACAGCCCCGGGAGACCCCGGCACAGCTGGGCACCCAATCCCCGGTGGCACTGATGGAACAAAGGCGCGTTTTTAGCATCCCATGTCAGAGCTTGTGGCCAGGAGGGTGCGAGTGCCCGCGGCTGCTCCAGGGGGCGGCTTCCCGGCCCCGCCTCCCGGCGCTGCGCCCCGCCCCGCATCGGCGCTCGGCTGCTCGGGCCTGGCTCGCTGCGCTCGGCGCTCGGCCGGAGGCGGGGTGCGCCGCCTCACGCTCTCCTTCACCCCCGCCCGCCCGGCGCTTCCCCCGCCGCGGCCCCGCGCCGCCCCGCCGGCCATGTCGCGGGGCTCCCGCCTGGCGCTGGCCGTCTCCGCGCTGCTCTCCGCCGCCATCGTGGCGGCCGTGCACGTCCAGCAGCGCCGGGAGCTGGAGGTGAGTGCGCGCTGCGGGCCGCGGGGGGGAGGTGGCGAGCTGGGCCCTGCCCCGGCCCTCACTGCGGCCACGCCCACCGGCCAGGGAGGCCCCGCCCCCTCACCTGGCGGCCTGACTGGCCCCGCCCCCACCTGCCGGCTCAGCGCGGAGCCCCGCCCACCACCGAGCCCCGCCCACCACCGAGCCCCGCCCACCACCGCGCCCCGCCCCGTGCGCGCTGCGGACCCGCACCTGAGCCCACATGTCCGGCTGTCCGTCCCTGCCCGCACCTAAGCCAAGGCCCCAGCACTGGGGCTGCGGGTGCTGCGTGTGCCCAGCCCCGCTCCGCTCCCAGAGGCCAGCGCTGCCCCTGCCCAGCGCTGCCCCACTGGTCCTGCCTCGGCTGCACTGCCCCTGGTGTTGCTCTCTCCACAAGCTACCCCTTCCCCGCGTTTTCCTGCCTTGGCACCTCTGCTTTCCATGCTCTTTTAGCTGCACCAGCTCCCTAATGCTGTCCTGTGCGTTTCCCTTCAGGGGCAAATAGCAGTGAGGATCTCCAGGTGAGGCTTGATGGAGGTGCTTCCCTCCCTTGCCGGCAGCCAGCTTGAAGGGAGCATGTGATCCTGAAGCCTCTAGGCCAAGGCCACCTCCCTGGCAGTGTTCCCAGGGCTCTCCCCTGTCTGGCTGTGCTATCCCACTGGTGTGCCCTGTTTTTCTTCAGCCCCACAAATGCCCCCTGCTGAAAGACAGACAGCGCTGTGCTGGGCTGTACTGTACTGTGCTATGCCATGCCCCTGCTCCCTTCTTGTTCTGCCAGGGCAGGCACAGTGCAAGCTGTCAGAAACACGCCGGTTCTCTGTGCTGCATGTACAAAAATCAGGGAACTCCTGGCAGGCAGCCTGTGTGCCAGAGAGCCCACAGCCAAAAGGTGTCAGGTCTGACCATGGTGAGTCCTAACACAGAGCACTTCTGCCTGGGACTAAAAGCTGTGTGGTTGTGTAAAGGTGTGCTGTGTGTGGGTAGTGTGCTGGTTTGCATACTGCTGATGAGGCAAGGGTTATGTGAGGGCACACATCTGATCCTTCTCCACTTACATACAAAAAAATGTAGGAAATGCACACAGAAAAAGCCTGTGTTAAATGACACTGAAGCAGTCAGAAATTACAGAACACCAGAGTTCAAATTCTCAATCCATAGCCCAGCTCAGCTGGCTGTTGCTTGGGCTTTATGATACATTCTGTAATTAGAAGATTATATTTTTTTCCCCCTCAGGAGATTGTCTCTGTCAGTGCTTGAGAGTGATGGAATTTGGAGGATGAGATGGGTCTGGGTAAGGAAAGAGGCAGGTTTGTGTGAGCAGGAGTTGGAGAAGACTGAATGGCACAGGCAGTAGCAAGGAGGGGAAAGTTGGGAACCTGGAGTGGCAACCAGCAATGGCTCTGCACTTGCCAGAGCTGATGGATGTACTGTGTAGATCACCAAACACATTCTAGTTAGATCAAACATTTTTGTAGCTGGCTGCTCTCTAATTCAGTGTACCTGCCTTGAGCACTGAGGATCTGGCAGGAATATCTGCTAAATGCTCCTGAACTAAACCTCAGCTGCAATTAATGGCAGTTGAACTTTGAAGGTGTGCTGCAGAATAAACATCACCCTTGGGTGTTACAATGAGACACCTAAGCTTTGTGTATCTTTTTGACCAAAATCCTTGGCTAATACCTATTCAGAAGGGCCAAGGCTCAAAGCTTATGTTTTATAAATTAAATCTGAGATTTTCTTTCCATAATTCTTTGTGGTCAAGTTAAGCAGTAGTGGCTTCATGTTAAGCAGATCCAGTTATTTAGATAACATAATGGAAATAAATAACATGCATATTTTGCAGTCCTGGTGTAGAGAGTATTTCAAGTTTATGCAGATTAATAAACTTTTGACTTTTATAAATTGATGTGCCAGGCCAAGAGTGATTTGAGCTTGCACATGCTTTTCATTCCTGCAGAAGACTAGTAGGGCTAACTTCCAAGAATAGAGGCAGATGAGAAGATTCACTTTTTCGTAGGTTTTTGTCACTCGTGACACTCATAAAGGTGTCTTGTGCAAAGTGTGCATTTTCAAAGTAAATACATCCACCATCTGAAAGATTGCAGTGTTCTGTGAAGGAAAAAGGATTACATTCTTGGTGCAATTGATCCTTGTATCTCCCCACATCTTTATTGTTATTAACTAATAGTAACATAATAGTAAGTTTATGAGCTTTGTATTCAGTTTGAAATTACGGATTTGTAGCCTGAGTTCAGTTGATGGGAGCTGGTGGGAAGGAATGGGTTTTATTGGATTAACTTCTGGAGAGAGTTTTGATTATTGGCTGACATATGTGTCTGTGCATTTTCTTAACAAGATAAAATTATTTCTTAAAACCTTTCTGTTTCGATCTTGACAGGAGAAATTATTACATTTGAAGTGTGCAGTTGTTGGCACGCTAGGTGAGGAATAAAACCCTGTGATAACTGGTTGAATAATAGTCACAAACATCCTCTCAAGTGACTTCAGGGTCAGCTTTCAAATAAATTATTTGCAGGTGCATTTTGGCATCATTCAAGAGGGTCAAATAAATTATTCCTCTTTCACCTAATTATCAAAGTATCAATGTGAGTAAAAATGTCTAGATAAAACAGAGAGAAGCATATGGAGGAAGCAAAGAGCAGCTGGGATTTTCTTTGGGCTTTTTACATCCATTGAGGGGTTGCACAAGCTGCTGGTGTTGTGTTGCACATTATGTATTGATTTATATATGTATGTTATATATTTACATGATTTATAACGAACCTTTTAGGTAAAGGGGATGTTTTTGAAGCAAGTGCCTTGCTTTTTCAAGAGTTTGGCATAAGCAGGCTGTGGGTATTTTTTTAAGATTGAGACATGAGCATAAAGAAGCAAATGAAGACACATGCCGGTTTTAAAACAGTTTCCAATTTGTCACACAATTACCTCCAAGCAGAGAAGTTTTGAGGAGCTTATTCTGATTTGGTAAAGATTTAGGTCAGAGATAACTGGATTTTTTAGATCACATCTATGCTGCATGGCATGGGAATTACAGGCTCCTTGCATTTATTTGCTCAATAGCTTTGTCACTTAGTAAACCAAACCACCTGAAGTGAGTGCAAATAAAACACTTTTTGGTGTAGTGATACTGGATATTGGCTCCTCAAGATTCCAGCTACGTTAAGTTGCTGTGGCAAAGACCCTGCTGCGGCAGCAGAGAGAACAGCCTTGCAGGAGCGGTGGAGCCTGGGCGGGGTTGATCCTTATCAGCATCCCCCGGGCTGTGATAAACCCTGTCCCTTGTGGTTTCAGAGGCTGCGGAGTGGCGTTGTCAGAGATCTTGAGCGTCAGAATCAGAAAAAGGAGAACATTCGCCTGTTAGAAGAGCAGATTGCTCTGACAAAGCAGCTCCTGGAAGAGAGAGACAAGGCGCTAATGGAAAAACGTTCGCAGCAGTCCTAGGCGCTGGCCTGGCTCCTTAGAGGTTTGATTAAAGACGTTTGAAGGTCATTTGCATCTCACTTCTTGCAGGTGTTTTAATAAACAGGGGTAATCTGTGAAAGACTGGTTATTTTGTATAAATTTAATCCAGCCTCTTTAGGCTTTAGGGCAGACAAAAACCCATTTCCTCTGTGATTGGTACTTGGACTGTGGAGACTTGGCTGCGGCACATCCCATGTGGATGGACTGAAGGTGGGGAGGTAACAGCTCACTGTTGTGCAGCATCCCTCTAAGATGGCCAACAACGTGCACATGAGTGGGCTGCTCAGCCGCCACGACGATGAAGCCACCAGGACCTCCACCTCTGAGGGCCTGGAGGAGGGCGAGGTGGAAGGGGAGACTCTCCTGATTGTGGAGTCTGAGGACCAGGCTTCCGTGGATTTATCGCACGACCAGAGCGGGGACTCCCTGAACAGCGATGAGGGTGAAGCGTCCTGGATGGAGGAGATGTCCTATTACTGTGAGAAATGTCAGAAGTGGATCCCAGCAAGTAAGGCTGCCAGTTGTGTTGTGCCTGGCCGTGGTGGGTGTTTGCAAGGTGTTTGTGCTGTCCTGTGTTCCTGTTTCACAGCTTGTTGGGCTGTACCCTGGCCTGTCTTGGTGGGTGATGCCTGCTGGCAGGGGCTGTGTTAGACACTTCAGCCCAGCAGCTCGGTGTGTCCAGAGCTGGTGCTCTCTCTAATAAAATCAAACTGTCTTCTTCAATTGGTAGAGAACATTAAAGTTCAGAAACGTGCCCACCCTCACAATTCTTGCAGCTGTTTAAGGGCTTGGGCCAAGCGCCCTGACCTCTCTGCTCACTCAGATAATGACACTTGCTGTAAAGCTCTGGGGAGGAAAAGGACTTTGTGTGTTAATTTTTTCCCCCCCTGTTGATTTGTCACATCTGTGGAGCATATGGCTAAATCTCAACCTTTATGTTTTCCCAATAATGTGAATTTAAGTTGGCTTAGAAACGTGCCCAGCCTTCAGCAGCCAGCTCTGGGGCGTGTTTGGAGCAAGCTGCAGAATTTGATGCCTCTCCATAAGATATACGCTGTTAGCAGTGTAATAGACAACTTTACTTTCTAAATTCTGGATTATCTGATCTGTTACTATATTCAAAAGCCAGGTATTGCTAAACAGCGGTTGGCTTTGGTTTTGGTGATGGGTTTTTTTGTTTGGTTTGATTTGGGGGTTTTATGTTTTTTTGTTTGTTTGTTTGTGGTTAGAAATTATGAACTGTTTAGGTGGCACCTGCCTTGCAGATATGTCAGAGCTGCCCTTTTTGACTTCTTAGAATTTGCCTAAATTTACAGTATAAAAATCTCTCAAGGCGTGTTAGTGAATGTTTAGTTGTTAATATAATGAAACCAGCACCAGACTATTAAATTACTACAGAATAAAGGGAAATATTAACTTGAAATATATTAATAAAAAAATGGAGCAGAGTTAAAGGTAGCATGAGCTATCTCATGCTGGAGCACTTGGTTTTACACTCAACTTGTTTTATTTTACACGTATGTTCCTCTCCACAGTTGCTGGAACAATGCAAAGAGCAGAAAAGGCCAGTTGCAAAGCAGCAGTAGCCACATACAAATGTGCAGAGTAAACGAGCTGTCAAAGGGAGATACTTTGCTTTTTCCTAATCATTCACTTCTAGGGAGTTCCGTTGTCACTTGTGAAAATGCCCACCGTGCTCAGGCAAATTACTTTATTACTTGAATTGGCATTTAGAAATCCTCTTGATCTACTAATGGTGGGGTTTTTTTCCCCTCATCAGACACAGTTGCAACTTGAATCCCCAATTCAGCATGGAAGCAGGGTATCCCTATGTTAAAAATGCTTGATCTGGTGTCGTTATACGGTAAAAGAGGTGACATCCTAGTAGCAAAATACCTTTTGAGTGTGACTTTCCAGAAACACTCTAGTCTTAACAGTTTCCCTGTCCTCTAGTGTAATTTTTCACTTCTTTATGTTTGTGTAAATTAACTCCTGGTGAGTTTAGAAGCCCTGATTCATATGATCTTTTTTCCTCTGCTGTAGAAACACAGAATTAGAGCCTGTAACTTTGGGTGCATGGGGGTTTCCAGGTGGTTCTGTCATTTTTGTTCAGATAAACTTGATCTTGGAAGAAATCCAAATTTTATTTGCAGCACTTTTTCCTATAAAAGGACAGAAAGATTGATTTTTACCTTTTCATTTTAGGTCAACTGAGAGAACAGCTCAGCTACCTCAAAGGAGATAACTTCTTCAGATTTACTTGCTCTGATTGCTCAGAAGATGGGAAGGAGCAATTTGAACGTCTGAGATTAACATGGCAACAAGTAAGTGAGATGTTTGTGCCAGCAGAACAACTGTGGGACTTTCAGAAATTGTTGGTTGTTGTGTGTATGCTACCTGGAAAAGGAGGATCAGTTATTGGTAACAAAGGAGCATTTGCATGAACTTCAGAAATTAATTAGCTGAGGATTGTCTGCACATGAGAACTTCAGTATTTGGCATGGAAATTGAAAGATAATCATACAAACCACATTCCTTTTCTTTTTTTTTTCCTTCCCCTTATGTTGCTCATGAATTCATGGCTTCAAGCAGGTTTGGAAAAGCAAAATAAACGGAATTTGGCTTCTAGGCATGAACATTTTTTTGTATCTAAGAAAATGTAAACCTGGTGAGGTGGCAACATAGAAACAGAAAGCTTTCCAGCTCCCTGGTTACAAAGCTCCAACCTGGCTGCTTATGCACTGGCATCCGTCCTTGCTGGTATTCACTGTTCCAGTCGTTTGCACACCTGAGCAATCAAAATAACATCTGTTTGTATCCTTTGGGCTCATAGAATATCACAGAATCACAGGATCAGCTAGGATGGGAAAGACCTTTGAGATCATCAAGTCCAACCCATGACCTAACACCACATGGTCAACCAGACCATGGTACTGAGTGCCACATCCAGGCTTTCCTTAAACACCTCCAGGGATGGTGACTCCATCAACTCCCTGGACAGCCCACTTCAATGCCCAGTCGCTCCTTCTGTGAAGAAATTCTTCCTAATGCCCAGCCTAAACCTACCCTGGTGCAACTAAAAATGTGTCCTCTTCTCCTGTCACTTGTTCCCTGGAAGAAAAGGCTGAACCCACACCTGTCTGCACCCTCCTGTCAGGGAGTTGTAGAGAGTGATATGGTCTCCTCTGAGCCTCCTCCTCTCCAGCCTAAACACCCCCAGCTCCCTCAGCTGCTCCTCATAGGATCTGTGCTCCTTGTTGCCTTTCTCTGGATGTGCCCCAGCACCTCAACATCCTTCCTAAATTGAAGGGCCCAGAACTGGACACAAGGCTTGTGGTGCAGCCTCACCAGTGCCAAGTACAAGGGAAGAAGCACTGCCCTGCTTCTGCTGGCCACTATTCCTGATCCAAGGCAGGATGCTGTTGGCCTTCTTGGCCACCTGGGCACACTGCTGGCTCATGTTCAGTCTGCCGTCAGTCAGTACCCCCAGGTCCCTTTCTGCCTGGTCTCTCCCCAGCTGCTCTGCCCCCAGCCTGTAGTGCTGCAGGGGATTGTTGTGGCCAAAGTGCAGGACTCAGCACCTGGTCTTGGTAAACGTCCTGTTGTTGGGTTTGGCCCATGGTTCCAGCCTGTCCAGGCACCTCTAGGTGGTGTCAAAGGCTTTGCTGAAGTCCAGGTTGACAAAATCCACAGCCTTCCCTGGATCCCCAGGCAGGTCACCTGGTCATAAAAGGAGATCAGGCTGGTCAGGCAGGACCTGCCCCCCCTAAATCCATGCAGTAGGTGCCAGGTGATGACACTCAAGATGATCTGTTCCATAACCTTGCCAGGCACCAAGGTCAGGCTGACAGGCCTGGAGCTCTCTGGATCCTCCTTACAGCTCTTCTTACAGATGGGTGTCACACTAGCCAACCTTCAGCCATCTGATACCTCCCTGGTGAGCCAGGACTGATGGTAAATGATGGACAGCAGCTTGGTGAGCTCTTCTGCCAGCTCCCTCGGTACCCAGGGATGGATCCCATCTGGTCCCATAGACTTGTGAGCATCTGAGAGGCTCATCATGTCACCAGCTGCTTCCTCCTGAATAACGGGGCTGTTCTGCTCCCTTTCCCCATCTACCAGCTCAGGAGGCCACTTGTCCTGAGGACAAGCTGTCAGATTGTTGAAAATATCAGCCTTATTGGCTTTTCCTTGATTCTTGCCCATAGGCACTCAGCCTTATTGTCAGATAAAATAATCTGAAATCCTGCACTGCTTTCTCCTGGTGGCCAGTGCAGGTAGGGGTCTGTGCTGGCAGACTGGCAGAGTTTCACCAAGTTCCAGATGGGGAAAGCAAAGGTCTCTTCAAAGTGCCATGGGGAATGGGCAGACAAAAAGAAAATGGGTGAAGAAGAAAGTTGTGACCACCTTCCTGGGCTTCCAGCAGCCAGAGCTGCTGCTGCTTCTTGGTAAGTGGAATTGAGAGAAGTGGTCAAACTAACCTGGAGCAGGAAGAATGGGGACAGTGATTTCTGGATTTTTTTCAGAGTATATAGCCTCAACAGATCTGTATCTTTAGCCAATTGTAAAGAGAATTATTTTTAACATCTTTAGACACTGTCCCACATGACTTTAAAACCCACAAAATCCTAGTTATCAAACTGAGAGGGGTTGTGAGGTAGAAATAGGGGGATGGGACATTAAAGCTGTCCATATTTCCTCATTTTGACATCACTGACAATGCATATCAGAAAGCCAAGATCCACTGTGAGGAGATCCATCTCCCCAAGAAAAGCAGATTTCAGACTTCTTTGAGGGTGAAATGCAAGTTGTTATTGGAAGTAGAGCTGTGTGATTGTTGAAAGGTCATCCCAGCCTAGCTGACTTTAGTTTTGTTCTAATAAATTAATTAAAATTTATTAAGTAAATGTAATTAACAGTTGGTCAACTAGGATTTACTTGAAGGAGGTGAGATATTTTTCAAACCTGCCCTTTAGTTTGGGTGTGTTACAGTACAGGATTTGGTTATGAAGTGTGTGAAAGATCATTGTCACAATGTTTCTGATGTATTGGATAGCGGGATTACTTGTGACCTTTTTTTTATTTGAAAGACTGTCTCTGTATCTCCACATCACATTCAGACCCCAGTTGTACTGTAATTCATTTATACAACAGCTGCACAATTCTTGTGTCTCAGCACAAACCTGCATAACTAGCTTGTTATTCCCCTGGGATGGAGAAATCCCTGGAAGAATGTGCATCTAACAATAGAGAGACAAGAATGGGCAGCACAAAACCAGGAAGAAGATGGATTGCAGAAGTTGCCTATGAGATGTTGCAAAAATAAGATATTTATGAGGGAGCAAAGATTTGTGTGTGTGTGTGTGTGTGTGTGTGTGTGCAGCAGCTGTGGGGGTCTGTTCAGCAGGAAAAAAGCAGAAGGGATTCACTTGTGTCCAACACTTTCTGTTCCAGGTTGTCATGTTGGCAATGTACAACTTGTCTCTGGAAGGAACGGGCCGTCAGGGGTACTTCAGATGGAAAGAGGACATTTGTGCTTTTATTGAGAAACACTGGACTTTCTTATTAGGGAACAGGTAAAGACAAGATATTTCCCTGAGGGTCTGGTTGGTGAGCCAAAGGAATTAAAACTTGTTATACAGATGGACAAGAATCCTGGTTAATTTGGTGACACCTCTGTTGAGCCTTACAAGTGATGAAAAAGGAAGATTTAATATTGAGAATCTGAATGCAGGCATGAGGGGTACACTTGAGAAAGAATCAGAATTTCTTACTGGGGAAAAACAACCCCAGGAGAGTCACACAAAAGCAATACAAATGCATGTATTTTGGATTATTTCTTATCTTCCTTTAGGAAACATGTGAACCTGCAAAGACTTAGTTTTTCTAAACAGTCACAATGGATGGGCTAATCCTGGTATTGCCAAACTTTATGGACAAAAATGTGATCCAGCAAAGTTCTTTGGCTGTTAAGCTTGCAAGGACCAAGTTCTTCAAGAAGAGCTGAGCCTCACCTTTTAGATTGTTCTGGATATTAATGGAATGGTTTTTACATAGTAGGTGTTAAAACAATTGAAACATTTTTCTGTATGTGTAAAGACACTGTTAGAGTAGGAGCCCCTCTCATTAAGGGCAGCCTTCATTTTCCAGGTGAACAGCACTTCTTTTTGGGCATGCTGAAGCTGTCAAACCAAATCCTCACTCTTAATGTGTGTGCTGTGGAGACAGGAAAGGAACTGAGCAATCCTTGGAAGTTGTAGATTTGATTGACTTCACAGCTTCTATTCTTCCCCAGGGATTTCTCTGTTGTAAGATCTGGCCTTTCTTCCTAACCAGATTTGGTCTTTGGCTTTGCTTTCAGTGCTTGTCTGTGCCTCCTTGCTCTGTTCTCAGAAATGTTAGCATTTGTCATCTCTGGAAGCCTCAGGCACCCTGACAGGAGGGCAGCTGGTGGCCCATTGTCCCTCATTCAGGGAGCCGATGCCTCCCAGGGTTTGCTGCTGCCTTTTGAGACTTGCCCTGGGAACTCCTTGCTCTGATTGAAATTCAGAGAGTGATTCCTGGCCTCAGACACAGCCTTCCCACTTGCCTGGACAAGCCACTGATGGAACAGAGACAGCTGAATCATGTGTGTAGCAGTACAAGCCATGCAATGATCTTCTTCCTTGTCATATTGAAGTGCAGCTTATCCAGATTTACTGTAACACTCCAGACTGAGCTGCAGCAGCTAGGCTTGGTGTGTAAGGGCAGCAGTGAGCACCAACTCAGCCAAGCCTTAGCAAGTACAGATGTTCCTGCCTGTGGGGGTGTGCAAAGACAAGAAGAAATCCTGAGATTCTGAGCAACTGAGGTTAGACTCTGCACCATGAACCTGATTCTCCCAGAGTCTGAGGGAGTACCTCAGTTATTGGCTACAAGGACAATTCTTCAGTATTTCTTCTCTAAGTGACATTTCTACCTCTTCCCTAAGTGACAACTTAGTTAGTCCTGTGACCAGTTCCTAAAGGAACAAAAAATGCTCAGATGCCCAGTAAGAGTGCACTGCCCAGCAGAGGGAAAGTCTTAAATGCAGCTCCCTGCCTCCAAGGGGCCAAAAAAGTGCTTCAGGAGTAGTTCAGTGTGTGTGTGTGCCAGTGCCACTGGCAGAAACATCCTGAACATCTGTTCAGGATGGAAGCACAGCTGGTGAGTGGAGACCTAACTCTTGTTTTTCTTTCTCCCACCACAGGAAAAAGACCTCAACATGGTGGAGCACAGTTGCTGGCTGTCTCTCTGTGGGGAGCCCCTTGTTTTTCCGCTCAGGGGCACAGGAATTTGGAGAACCGGGATGGTGGAAGCTGGTTCATAACAAACCCCCAACAATGAAACCTGAAGGAGAGAAGCTGTCATCATCTGCACTGAAGGCAAAAGGTAACTCTGCACTGGCCCAGAGCTGGGAGAAAAGCATGAGAAAAGTTCAGCTAAAGCCAGTTTGTGTGCATGTACAGTCCCTTAGTTTTGATCCACTGTAATGGTTGACTGAAGAGAACTATGGTGCATATACTGTAGTGTGAGAAGCCTGTTATATTTCATTACCTTTTTCCATTGTGCTGATTTATAGAGTTTTGAGGCCTGTGCAGAGTGGTTTTGGTTGTTTTTTTTTTTTAGCTGAAATCCACAATCTTCCCACTTCTCTTTACCCTGGGGAATGTCTTTTATCTTTTATCATTAGATGCAAATTCTCCTCTGTGTGGAGGAACAAAATTTGGGCTTTAATGAGGCTTTAGTCGTACACTGGCTTAATGCTACACGTCCCAGAGTGAATTTCTCGTACACACTGAAAGCCCCATCTTTTAAGCTTTGTAGTCAGTGTGTTTTTTGACTGCATAGTGTGAATCCAGTGACTGGAGGAGCTCAGAATAAGCAAACTCCTTCTTCAGCAGCTTCCAAGCCCCCGCTGGATCCCATCATTACTGTGGAAGGCCTTCGGAAGCGGGTGAGCCGCAACCCAGTCGAGTCAGCCATGGAGCTGAAGGAGAAGAGGTCCCGCACTCAGGAAGCCAAGGAAATTCGGAGAGCCCAGAAGGAGGCAGCCGGGTTCCTGGACCGCAGCACTTCCTCCACTCCTGTGAAGTTCAGCAGCCGCTGCCGCCGGCCCGACATCGTCCTGGAGAAAGGAGAGGTCATCGACTTCTCCTCCCTGAGCTCATCCGACCGCACGCCTCTGACCAGCCCCTCTCCGTCCCCCTCCCTGGACTTCTCTGCTCCCGGCACTCCCGCCTCGCACTCGGCCACTCCCAGCCTGCTCTCGGAAGCAGATCTCATCCCAGATGTCATGCCACCACAGGCGCTGTTCCATGGTAAGAGCCACCATGAGTTTTGTTTAGTGATGAACCGTGTGCAGTTTTCTGGGAATATTTCTTAAAAAAGAAGCTCCCAATGAGCTGCAGGATCCTTTCAGGATAAGATGGAAAGTAACTGGCAGTATTCTGTTGTCTTAGTTGAGTGTGAGAATTGACTGATTTTCCATAGTTTTATCATCATCTTCTAAGGCCAGAAGAAACCCCCATTATTGTTTTCTGAGAGATCCTGAATAAACAGTGGGTAGACTTCACACAGCAACTGCTGGACCACTCAGCATAAGCATTTATGACACAGATGACATTGTTACATGGCAGGTCTAGTTTTGTCTCAGATGTTTTTTGTGGGAGAAATTTTATTCCCGTGGTAATGTCCCAGTATTTTATAGGTTTGATTGTGCTGATAAATGGATGCTAAATTTCAGTGAGATTGCAAAGCAGTGTTGCAGGCTGAATTCTCTTAGCTCCTTAAGGAGCCAGTCTTCTGGGTGACAGGAAGAATAGTGAGGTTCTGTAGAGGACAGAACCTCTCCAGGGTATTCTAGCTGAAGATACAGCTCATCAGCTTGATTCGACCTTTGATCCCCAGTCTTTGGGAATTTTCAGCAGCTTAATGTTCCTCAAAGAGCATGTGCTTGCAGCTCAGGAGGGGCACTGTTTCCCGATGCCAAACTACAAGGCACTTTAGGAGCAGGATTGATTCTGTGTCCTGAAATTGGACTCTATTCAGCATCTCCCGTCCAAAATCAGGAGATCTGGGAGTACATAGAAAATTAAGTGTGTTGTGTAGACTCACATTAGTGATTCCTTAGCAGAAAAATGCTGTGACAAGCATTTTTGAAATGTGACTTTGATGTTTAAACTATTTTTTCTTTCCTCTGGATTATTTTGATCTGTGCCACAGATGATGAGGAGATGGAAGGAGATGGAGTCATAGACCCAGGAATAGAGTATGTTCCCCCTCCCAGTGGGGCAGCTGGTGCTGGCACCATGATAGCAAGCAGAAAAAAAGTGAAGACAGCTGAGCAAATCAAGCAAGAGGTGGAGAGTGAAGAAGAAAAAACAGAACGGATGGAAGGTGACAGTGAAGATCCTGAAGAATCAAACACACCGTTGCAGGTGAGAGGACGAGACAAGGGAAAGTTACAGCTGGAGAAGGATGCTAAACCCAGAATTCCCAAGCACACCTCAGTTAGCATCTATGAGGAAAAGCTGCTGCTGAAGAGACTGGAAGCCTGTCCCAATGCTTTGAGCATGACCCCAGAGGCCCGGAGGCTGAGGCGCAAGCTGCTGGTCAGGCAGGCCAAGAGGGAAAGAGGACTCCCACTCTTTGACTTGGACCAGGTTGTGAATGCTGCACTGCTCCTGGTTGATGGGATTTATGGAGCTAAAGAAGGCGGTGTCTCCAGGTCCCCAGTAGGGCAAGCAACATACAGAACTACTAGCCAGGACTTCAGAATCTTGGACAGATACCAGGTGGGTGTTCCCAAATCTAAGTTAGCTTTTGGCACTTTTGCTGCCGCCAGCAGTGTCACACTGAGGTTATCTGACTCCTAAAGTGAAAAGGATTATGTGAACAAGACTCATTTTGGCCTGGGGCTGTGTCCCCACCAATGCTCCCCTAAGTCTCTTTCTTCTTGGGACATGCTTGTTCAGCACTGCTGTCTGTCACTGTCAGCACCACAAATGTCGATGTATTTGTACTCCAGCCCTGCCCAAATGCTGGTGGTGGAGGCCTGGGAGTACCCAAACAGGCGGGTGTGTAGGAGGGAGATGACTTGCAGCACTTGTAGATTTGGGCACCAAATTTGGGAGTGCCCAGCAGAGTCCAGAGGTGGGACCAGCACTAAGGGTCCAGTCCACCCTGTCGCACTGAAAGGCCCTTACTCTCCCTCCATATGATCCCCTTGTTGAATCTCTGACTGACCTTCCTGCAATTGTTGTGCATTTTTTTGTGCATCCAGACAATGCTGCCTGCCACAAAGGGATATCGCCAGCAGACAACCAAGTTTCTGTACCGCCTGGTAGGCTCAGAAGACCTGCTGACAGACCACAGTATTGTCAGCCCTTACACCTCCCGTGTCCTTAAACCTTACATCAGGTACAGAGGGTCTGAGCTTGCTCTTGGCTTGTGCACCGCCAGCCCACGGAGAGGACACCTTTCTTGGGCAGTGCTCCTCACTCCTCCTCAAAGTACAACCCAGTGCACCATGGTAACCCTGAAGGGATAGTGTTTGATTTAGCTGAGTAGTGAAACGGATTGCATTGGGATGGGGAATCTCCAAGAGGGGGCGAGGGCAGAGAAGGCATTGCTGTAGCAATTCAATGCAAGTTGCACCCGCTGTTGGGTCAGAACCGTGATTTCCTTGCTCATGCTGTAAGGAAAGACCGTCTGGACATGCTGCAGGTCTGGAAAGTGTCCTGGTGTCTGGCACAAGGGTACTTTTGCTGAGCTGAGGGCTGTTTTCCTGTGTGAATGGAAGACTGTTCTTTTATTTCCTAAGTTGAGCATGTCAGAAGGTATTTCATGGACAGTACTTATTTAGCTGCAGTGGCAGTTCCTGTTACTCACTTGCTTTCTGTGTTTCCTTTTCATGTTCCTGGCAGACGTGATTATGAGACAAAGCCCCCAAAACTCAGGCTGCTGGCAGAAATCCGGGCAAATCCACACAGGAATGATCTCAACTGGAAGGCTGAGCCAGAAGCACCCATTGATTACTGCTACGTTCGCCCTAATCACATCCCCACTATAAACTCCATGTGCCACGAATTCTTCTGGCCTGGTGAGATTCCTCCAGTGCTTGGGTTTCCAAGAAAAGTAGTATTGTTCAGAAAAAAAATGTTCTTGGACCAAATTTTTCTTCAGTTGATGTCTGGCTGATTCTTAGAAACCCATTATCTGATGTCACAGGAATGCATTTGAGGTGGAGGCATGGGTTTGGTGTCTTTGTCTCTGGAGATGGTGTAGAACTGGCAATTAGGCCCTAATTAGCACAGCACTAACAAAAATAGGTGCTAATGGGTAGTTTAGTAGTTAATTTAAGCATCCAGTGAAATGTTTTGCAGAATCGGGGGGTTGAAATTAACAGTTGTATACCAGAGATTACTGTTCATTTCCTTTTCGAGAAGGTTTCTTCCTAGGAGTAAGTTGGATATGTCAAAGTTGGGAAGCTGTATGAGGACTGCCTGAGGTCACTTGGTCTGTTCAGCCTGGAGAGGAGGAGACTAAGAGACCTCATCATGGTCTGCAGCTTCCTCAGGAGGGGAAGCAGAGGGGCAGGCACTGATCTCTGTGATGACAGGACCCAATAGAACTGCTCTGAAGCTGTGTTAGGGGAGGTTTAGGTTGGATTATAGGAATGGGTTTTCCACCCAGAGGGTGGTTGGGCACTGGAACAGGCTCCCCAGGGCAGTGGTCACAGCACCAAGCCTGCCCAAGAGGAGTTTGGACAATGCTCTCAGGCACAGGGTGTGATTCTTGCGGTTATCCTGTGCAGGGCCAGGAGTTGGATTTGATGATCCTTGAGGGTCCCTTCCAACTCAGCATATTCTGTGATTCAATTAATTGCTCTGCTGTGATGTCCTTTATTTCTTCAAGCCTCAGTATTTACAAGGTATGGACAAGATTAGGTTTGTGTTTTTCTGAGTAATTTCTGGAACTGCAGGTTCTTTGGGGACAAGGGCTGCCCTTTCTGGGGGTGGTTACGAGGCTGCAGTCTTTAGTTCTTCTGAAATAATAATAGGGATGTTCATCTGCTGCATGCATCAGCTGCTTGATCAGCAAACAACGCAGCAGACTATTTTAGAAAAGCCCAGGACAAACAGTACACACCTTTATTGCAGGTGACTGTTTGCTTTGTGTTTTGATTTGCAGATAGTGATTCAGCAGGGCTGTAGCTCAGCAGTGCCCATATGCTGCAGTCAGGATGGGAGCTCTTTTTGCTACTCATTATATGCAAATTGTACAGTGTGGGGAAAATTACCTGGCACACCTTTCCTTTCACAAGCTGTTTCAGAGTTTGTGAGAGACACTTGCAATCCCAGCAGAGGCTGAACCGCTTTGTCACTGTTTCTCCTCTCTGATAAATCATTTGAAGTTCTGGCCAAGTTGGGTTGCACACTCATTAAGTTCTTCAGGACTCACCCTGTTTTATTTAACATAAGGAGCATGGGTGTGTTCCACCCAACTGTGAACTGTTCATCATTAAATCAGAAAGCTGACACTCCCATCAATCTCCAAACAAGAATCCCAATCTTTGCCATGGCAAAACAGTTCTGAGGCTGGGATATGATCATTGCATCCTGATTCTGTTTTTAGTGATGCTTGGGAGGTAAAGCCTGGATGCAAAGGGTTTAGCTGGCACAGCTTGGGGTTGGGAGGCAGGGATAAGCACCTGGGTGTGAGCATCATTGTACCAGCGCTTAGTTCTATCCCTCCAAATCCTTCCTTTCAGAGCTGTTCCTGCTTCTCCCAAGGCAGAACTAGGTTTCGAGGTATTGACTGCAAACGAGCTGGTGGAAGAGAGATTCCCGGGTGTTGTTTCTCACAGTGCCTTGGTGCCCTAACGGGAAACCTCTCCCTAGCGGGAAGCGTCTCCAGTGGCGAACCATCCTAAGCTAAGCATCTTCCTACAGGAAAAACTGCACCACTGCGGAGCCGCCAGCGCCCGGGGCAATGAGTGTTCCTGTCCAGACGTGCTGCAAGGCACTCCATAGGCAGCGGCAGCTTTGGCTTAATTAACACAACGCCCGATTGCCAATCGATCCCTCCCACGTCTTGCTCCACCCAATTTACTCTCGAGCAAGAAAATAACTCGCCCACTTCTTGGGGCCTGGTGCCTTATGAAGTCTTGCCTCTCATCAGGAGTGATTTCTGGAAAACATACTCTACTATTTTGTTACCCCGTGTTCTGAATACATTGCAATTGCCAACTTGAGGCTGAAGCAAACGTTTCTTGCACATCTCCTCTGTGGCTTGCATCTTATTTAGGGTCTGTCCACGCAAATTACCAAGCAGTCAGTCTTCAGTGCCTCGAGCTGAACTGTTTGATGCTGACAGGCTGTGTGGATGCTCTAGGATTGCAGCAGCAGGGTGGTTAGGCAAGGTAACAAACTCCCAGCCTCTTTTTGTGTCTAGCCTCTGACTCACAGAAGCACACACTGCCTGAGAGGCTACTCTGTCCCTGAGATTAGAGAATTTGCATGGTAAAAGCAAGTGTTTTGATAGCACTGGAAGCTGTGGTCAGGCTCACAGTGTAGTTCCACAACCAGCTGAGTGAGCACAGGAGACAGCACTAAGAGCTCCAGGCAAGGTGGGGGAAAAAGACAGGAACCATAGAAGGCAATGCTACGAAAGCTGAAACCAGTTTCATGTGTGCTGCTTCTGAAGAGAGTTAAGTCTCAGTTTCATCCTTGAGTCATTTGAAAGGAAATCAGCTTTGTTTTTTCCACACAAGCTTCCCTGCTAAGCACATCTTGTTTTGTTCTATCACCTTCTCCCTTGGATACTTACCTGGCAGGGGAGACACCAGGTCAGGCAGCTGGTTTTCCCAAGGCAGGGTTCATCCCCTGCACTCTAGGTGTCCTGACCCCTGGGATTTCACAAAATGTGGGACATTTGGCTGCATAATTCGTAGTAACAGAGGACTGCTCTAGCAGGGGCCTTGGACTATTCTATGATGCTGTGATCTCCTGCTATCACAAATTTGAAATAAAGAGAAGGTGTTTCTAAAAAGCTTTAAACCCCTGGATTTCAACTACACTTTTCTTTTGGTTTTCAGTGCTTCCAATTGCTGTTTCTTTCTCCCTAGGAATCGATTTGTCAGAGTGCCTGCAGTATCCAGACTTCAGTGTTGTTGTCCTTTACAAGAAAGTTATCATTGCCTTTGGCTTTATGGTGCCAGATGTGAAGTATAATGAAGCTTACATCTCTTTTCTGCTGGTGCACCCTGAGTGGAGAAGAGCTGGGATTGCAACCTTCATGATTTACCATCTTATCCAGGTAATGGAATGAAATCATCCTGTGAATTTGCCAAAGAACCAGCTCTCACTTCTTCCTTGTGTGCACACGTACAGATATTAGACAGTAAGAACCCTTTTTGTGACTGTTTATGGGAGGAAATAGCTCCTGCTTTGGAAGTTAAAATGTGCCCAGGAAAACAACCATCCTGGTCATGTCCTCAGAATTAGAGGGATGCTGCACACTTCAGCTGCTTTGGGATTAACTGTGTTCTTCAGTGGTCAGTAGTTTGTGTAAAAGGGATACTGTAAATGGGAGGTTTAAAGGAGAAAATGAGGTAAGAGTGGGCAGGGTCAGTCAGAATTATTGCAGCTCTCTTGATTGCACCTGGAGGTTTATTCCATGCATTCCACTTACTGATCTCAATCACTCACTTTCATTTTTATACTCTGGTTCAAATACAGCTGAGTTAATGATAAAGTGTTTGCAATCTCATTGTTTGTTTAAACTGGCTTGTACTGGGCCTTGTTCCACAGGAATACTTCGGAAAATTAATGTCAGCTAACTGAAAGGGTGATATTAAAAGAGTTAAACCTCATTAATTCTCTGGATGAATACTTGTTATTCAAGTAGCCTTAATTCCATTGACTTTCTTGAATTAAATTGCAGGAAAGGCAGCTTAATTGTGAGTAAGGATGCAGATGTATGTCCTTTACAGAGCCTAACTCCATAGCTTTACCACTCCCTGAACTCTCTTGGCAGAGCTGCGATGGGAAATATTTCTTAATTTGTTGTAGTCAAGGTGAGCTTCACTAACAAAAACTCACCATTGAAACTGTTTTATCCTCTTTCTTACTTGGCTGAAGCAAGGTAGGGAGTGCTGGCAGAGCCCTGGGTAAAGTGATCCGTGCTTTGGAAAACACTTTCCGCTCCTGGGCTGCCTGAGGGTAACTCTGCTACCTGCACAGCTCTCTGCAGTGCTGACACAGGCCTGTAATCAATATTCTTTAAACTCACCCCTTGCATTTCCCAGGCAGCTCTGTGTGAAGTGTTGAAGGAAATTGCCCTCAGCTCAGTCTGCTGATGTGAGATGTCAACACCAGTGGGAACAGGCGCCAAGGTTTGCAGTTACAGCAGGTGGACTCTCAGAGACTTCCCTCTCCAGCAGAGCTGGGATGCTGGAGTTGGCAAGTCAGGCACAGAAAATCCTCACACTTTTTTGTAGGATGCATCAGATCAATTAACCTAATCCTGCTTGCATGAAAGCCAAGGTTTTTTGAGGAAAGCCAAGCAGATCTGAGAGATCTGAGTCTGATTAGGCACACTAGCAGTGAGAGATCAGCACTGTATGTTTGGCTCACATTAGGTTTATTATGCTGCTGCTGTCTTTTTGACAGTGGTAGAAGGGGTTTAGTCCTGTAAAATAAATGGTGGTTGTGACCTGTTCCTCAGTCTCCAGGTTGCAGGTGCTGCTTTGCAGCCTGCTTGGTCTTGGGGTCTCCTCTCTGTAGCTTGAGACACTTTGATGCTCTGTTTGGATCAAGAGTAGGTGGCTGACTTTGGGATCAGTGTGCTGAGTTTGGGGCTGAATTCTTGGGAACAGCCATAACTTAACAGGAAAGTGTTTTGATGCAAATAGTGGTGGCTGGTTTGCTGTCAAAACTTATCCTCACATGCATCTGTCCCAGAGGACTAAACTGCATTTTCTTGATGATCTCATTCAAATTTTCTTTTCCCCGAAACAGCTTCATATTATTTCTTTTTTTCCTTCCTTTTTTAAATTCCTGGGAGTTTTCCCCTTGAATGTTTTATCTTGAAGATTTCCTAGAGGGTACTACTGTTCCCACTTAAGAGTTACAATACACTCAATGTACATGGAATGCTATTAAAACACTTGATGAAAGCAGTAAATAAATTATTTCAGCATCTTAATCCGAGTGTTGCTGGCTAGAAGAATTTAGGATCTTTAAGGTAACTTCAGCTATGCTATTATTTGCTGTCTGAACTGAATTTCCTGCCTTCTCAGGAGGCGAGTGCTGTGCCCTGAAGGATGGGAGAGGAGCTGGGTGGGATAGGCAGGAATTCCAGCATGACAGCACAGAGGTGCTCAGGCAGTCCCAGAGAGCTCAGCTCTGTTTGCTGACAGGGAGGAGTGCAGAGCCTGATCCTCTGGCATGTTTTGTCTTTTCTTCAGGCCATTGTATTTGAGATCAGGGCTGTACACCAAGGTTATTTTTAATTAACAATTACTTTAGTAATTGACAATGGAAAGATGACAAATTATAATCCCAAACCTGCTTTCATTGTCAGAGAATCCACATTTCTCAGGAACAAAGGCTTGGAGGAGCAGCAGCAGCAGCGCTCCCTTTGCTGTTGCTATGTGTGGTAACTCCTGTGCCGGGGCCTGTGACTTTTCTCACATTTCCTCAGTACCTTGGATCCCTAAGCTGAATCTCCTCACCTCCGCATTCCCCCAGAGGCTGTCTCGTTCTCTCACAGTGATATCTCCCTTTTTTTCCCTCTCCCCCTCCCTTGGCAGACCTGCATGGGCAAGGACGTCACCCTTCACGTCTCTGCAAGCAACCCTGCTATGCTGCTCTACCAGAAGTTTGGATTTAAGACCGAGGAGTACATTTTGGATTTTTATGACAAGTATTACCCCTTGGACAGCAAGGAGTGCAAGCACGCCTTCTTCCTCAGGCTGCGGCGCTGAGCTGCTGGAGGGGTCTGGGGAGCTGGGAAAAGCCCATTCCATCCTAAAAACTCCCCCAGCTTTCAGTGGAGGATGTTGGCTGCCACAGGAAAGCTGGAACATGCTGGTGTGTTTATCCCTAGGACTTTGGATGTCAACAGTGAGATGCTGTACGTGGAAAACACAATCCAAAAGGATTGGTTCCTGTGCTCCAAAGGGAGAGACCTGGAAATGCCAACTAAGATACACTGAAACCACTGGAAAATTGAAATTCCTTATGGGGAATTTTCCTACCACTGTTACTTTGGAGAGCCTCATTAGCAAACAAAAATACCAAACTAAAAAGTGTTTTTCACTTCAGAGGGGCCCCATGGATTTCAAGTTTTGAAACCTGTAAAAAAAAATGTTGCAGGTTTTTTTGTCTCTGTTATTGTTTATAAGCAAAAATGAACACCTGAACTTAAACCATTCAGTGTTTCTGTGGTTTGATTGCTTTGTTAGGAACTGTCTTGAGTCTGTGAAGGGAAATAAGGTATTGGTACCTGTAGCTGGATGTTAACTTTAGGAAAGTTCTACACACGCCAGATGAGTAGTCCTGGAACCAAGTTTCAGGAATACTGAAGAGCGTGTGGATTCCTGTGATCCCAAGCACAAGGCTCAGAGGAGACACCTTTTTTGCTCCTTCCCTGCTGCCTTCCCTTCCCCTCCTTGCTCAGTGTTCAGAAGTTCTCGTAGCGCGCAGTGTGTTGTGTTCAGGAACAGTGTCAGGTGGGTTTGTGTCTAGGCAAGGTAGGGCACCACAGCTGCCAAATCCAGCTCTTTGGAATCTTTCCACCTCTCTGCTGGTTGTTGGTCTGCAGATCAGCCCTTTGGGCACACCTCTAACCACAGAGCAGCCTCACAGACTCCAGCACCCACCTCCTCCTGCTACAGGCGCTCTGGCTGGAAGACACCCAGAACAGAAGTAGTGGGGATATTTGAAATGCAGGCTCTGATTTGTAGAAGCATTTTGCTTCACAGCTTGGAGGGAGGAGGGAGCAGAGGTGGCCCGGATCCAGTTCTTGGAAGCAGCTAGGCTCTAAGTAGCAGTAGAGAGGAGAGCAAAGAATAAACAGAAATACCCTAGAATTTAAAAATACAACCCAAACAGTTTCTCTGGTAGGGGCTCATGTCCTTTTCCACAGTGTAGCAGGCTTCTCTCCCTCCCTGACTTTCAGTGCAGATGAACAGACGGCTGCACTGACCAAAGGTCAGGCTGTGCATTTTAACTATGGATCACATCCACTGGGATGGTCCTTTCACATCAAGCCCACAGAGAGCTACACACTAAATGTGACTTCTTTGTCCTTCATCTACTATGTGTACCTGTTGGCTATCTGACTATAGCAGTAGTTGCCACAGTGGAGTCTTTAATTTTGGTAACAGGAGAGAAGGGGACACAAAATACGTTCTTGTGTTAGCCAATGTTCATCACCACCAACACAAAACCAGTGGTAGTGGAAAGGAAAACCAGCCCAGCCAAGGGTTGTGTGCCCAAACTTCGGTGCACATTTCTGCCTGTTTCATGACTATGTGAAAATTTTCAATGTTCTTAATGTTATGAGGTAGCTGGACTGGTAGAAGAAAAGAAATATATGTCTTTATGAATGGAATTAAAGCCCTTCCCTTGGAAAAGCCTGTCTGTAGTCATACTGTTTGTTAACGTGTCTCTCCATCATCTTATTTCATTGGAATCTAGCGAACTCCGGTATGGCCCTTAAGAGGATGTGTGTGGGCAGCTGACCAAGGCCAGAGGTTCCTCATTTCCCTACAGACACCCCCACAGCAGGCACACACACGCAGGCCTTAGCAGGCTCTTCCTTTCCAGACAGAATTAGGAGATAGAAAAGTAGCCTGAAGAAGACTACCAGTTCTGCATTGTGTTCTCAAGGTGACCATAAAGATTTTGTGGACCATCTTGCCCTGTGGCTTTGTCCCTCAGGGACTGCCAAGTGACGACGGTGTTGTAACAGCCCTGTGGCACCTGCTGTGCTGCGGACAGCTTGTTTTATCCCGGTCCTTCATTTAACCGCGGCTCCTCAAAGGCGGTGTAGTGATCCTCGGGGCGGGAGCCATGGCTTTGCAAGGGGTGAGGTTCTTCTAAGGCACGTAGTGAAGCAAGCAGACAAACGGCGCTCTCAGCCCTCTGCTTCCCTCTGGTGCCTCGGGAGCCCGGCTGCCGGCTCACCCGAGCTGTGCTGGAGGAGCCAGCACCGCCCTGCTCCGCGGCACGGCTCCGCCACCTTCCCGGAGCTGGGCAGCGGCCGCAGCGCTGAGAGGAGGAGCCAAACACAGCTTAACAAAGCAAAGCTTTCCTGGAGAATAAATGTGGAACCTCACCCTTTCCTAATACGGCATCAAAGTCCAGGTGCTTCCCTGAGCTCTGACTCGTTGGCGCCGAGAAAAAGGCGTCCTTTGGGGCGGGGGCTCGGGCTCGGCGGCCGCCGTGAGGGCGGTGGCCCCGCCCCGCTCCCGCCCTGCCCCGCGCGCGCCGCCGTTTGAACGGGGCCATGGAGGAGCTGGCGGCGCTGCCCGAGGTGTGGCGGCTCTACTTCGCCTCTGTCCGCGCCGCCACCTTCCGCAACTGGCCCTTCACCGAGGGCTGCGCCTGCACGCCCGAGCGGGTGAGCACGGGGCCGGGGCGGCGGGAGCGGGGCGGCGGGAGCGGGGCCGGGCGGGCGCTGATGGCCTCCCCTGTGCCCGCAGATGGCGGCGGCGGGCTTCGTGCACTGCCCCAGCGAGAACAGCCCCGACGTGGCGCAGTGCTTCTTCTGCCTCAAGGAGCTGGAGGGCTGGGAGCCCGAGGACGACCCCCTGTGAGTACCGGGGGGATCCCTCGGCCTCCGCCCCGATCGGCGGCGCCCCGGCCCGGGGAAACCGCTGGTGGCAACCGAGGGGCTCGGCAGGGGAGAGCGGTTGCGTGCGGCTCGTTGGGAGCTGCTGCCTTCTCTTTCATTTTCTCTTTCTTTTCGCCTCAATTCAGGGAGGAACACAAAAAGCACTCTGCGGACTGTGGTTTTCTTTCTCTTCGGAAAGAGCCTGCTAACCTGACGGTGCAGGAGTTCCTGAAGCTGGACAAACTGCGAATGAGAAAGGCACTTGTACGTACACGGGCTTCTAGTCCTTGGATTGTTGGGCTGCACAAGGCTTTGTGCAGAGTGCTTTGTTGCATCCAGGTTGGGGCTGTGCCCTTTCCTGGTTCTCAGCCATGCTTTATGCGGGATGTGTCCTGCTTTCCCCTCGAAGCTGAACGATACTCCACTTAGTGGTAGAGAGTAATATATTATTTTTACTCTTGGCAGAAAAAAGAGGTTTCTCAGAAGATGACCAAGGTTGAAGATAAAGCCAAGATCCAGCGATGTAGTATAAAAAATCTGGCATAGACTGCTGCAGCTTCAGAGTTGCCAGTGACGTCTGTCTTGTCCACATGCTGTGGCACTGCCCCTGTGACTGAATGGCCGTGTTTCCTGAGGCTGCTTCCAGACTGGCTGTTCCTGAGAAGCAGAAGGAATTCTGCTTCACTCCTCTGCGTCTGTCTGGGAAGTACCTGGAGTTTGATGCATTGTATACATAATCTTTTTCTATAGGGTTCTCCTAATTTTCCTGCTGTTTTTTAAAGGATTATTATTTGTGGGTTTACTTGTTTTCTTTTTTTTTTCTTCTTTTTTATACTTTGTAAATCCAGCTGTTTAGAGATATTGCAGTCTCATAGAGATATTGGTAGCTCTGGTGCTAAAACTTGTATCTCTGATAGGAGTTGACATGCATTTCCATTTTTGTACAGAATATACCAATGCTTTTAGATACTTTGGAACATAGAAAGAGGAAGGAGTTTTAAAAATACTTCAGGGATTTAGGATTGTGGCTAGTAACATTGAGTTGTACCACACCTTAGTGTGCCTGGTATTCTTGTAAACTTCTGTTTGTAGTTGGCTGCTGCCTCGTGTTGATGCATTTATAAATAAAAGTTGAAGGCAGAACAACCATGTTTTACATGATTTCCTGGAGGACAAGAATCCGACCTTTACTGCAATGGGCTGTGCTAAATGCATTTTTAACATCAAAAAGGAAAATAAGCTCATCAGTTACAGCTTGCAGTGCTGTTGCTCAAGTGTCAAACTCATAAGCAGAGTTCATCAGGGATTATAGACATTTTGGAGACATTGAAATTAATTTGTGCCTGGGAAGGTTCGGTTTGTCCCTTTGTTTGGAAAGGAAAAGAAAATTTGCAGAATAGAGTGCAGTCAGAGAGGAATTGTTTTCTGAACTGCCAGAAAGGAATGGGGCAATCTTGGAGAAAAGACTTGTCTCTTACAGGGCCCAAGCTGATCACACAGGATTGTGAATTCTGCAGACAGAACTGGACACACGTGATGAGGTGCTCCCAAAGTCAAAGAAACTTCAGCTTTATTTGGGGAAAAAGTTTGTTGTAATAACACACTGATGAGAACAGTGTTCCTGTGTCTCACAAGTCTTCAGTGTTCTCTATCCAGACTTACTTGGAACAGTGAAATAACCTTATTATCTCCAGCTGCAACAGCCAAATCCAGCGCTGAGTGCCCTGCTGCATTCTTCTTTTGCACGCTTGCATTGCAGCTGTAAATACAGAACAGATTGGTTTTAACTGCTTAAATTAATTGCCGAGTGAGTGCACTTAGTGATGGAGTGGCTTGTAGGTGAATGTGTTGATGTGGATTAACTTTGGAATTCCTGGATGCTCCTTCCCACAGGGACATGGGGCAGGCTTTGGCTCTCCAGTGGTGCCAAGCAGGTCTGTGCTGGCAGGCTGGGGGGAACTGATGTGGAGGCCCAGCCACAGTACCTACCATAACAGGGCTCGGATGCACTCCTCTCCCTCCAGTCCCAGCAGAACTGCCTCGTGGAGAGCTGTGTTGTTGTGCCTGCACAGGAGGAATAAGCAATGCCCTTTTTTACCTAAGGAAACTTAGCAAATAAAACTTAGGAAAATGAACAGGAGGATACAGAACACCCTAGAAGTGTAGGCTTCAGTGGGGTTTATCATACTAAGTTGAAGTGGATGGGACAAGGAACTAAATGGAACAGCAGCTTTTAAAAAAGAAGTTATGAGAAATCTTGAAAGCTAGCAACTGGAAGGAGTATGGATACTGCCATGGAAAGGAGCAGATTTGTGGAGGAGAGATGTGGTTTAGTTCTCTAAAACTGGTGCAAGTGTGATTTTTCTTGGTGAAAGGTGGAAAAAGCTAAGGCAGAGGATCAGAGCTCACTTACGGCCCTGACTGCTGGTCAATGTCAGCCCCCTTCTGCACCAGAGGGGAGATGGCTCCTGTGTGCTTGTTCAGAACAGCAACTGTGAGGGCAGGGCGCTCCTCCTCGCTCAGGGAATTGGGGTCAGCTCCCTGGAACACAGCAGAGGTAAAGGGGGCTGGTAAAACCATACAGATTCTTCAGCTTCCACCTTGCTTTTGTGTTGTGCCAATTCAAGTTGGCAAATGGGCTTCATGCTCAAGACAGAGGTTCAGTGTGTTGTTTTGCTTTCTTCTGAAAATGTTTGTCATCTAGCTCAAAGCCAGAGAAAATGTGTGTAGCAGTAGCCAAATGAGATCCCAGAGCAGAAATACAGATTATGTTTCCTTTTGCTATACAGAGGACTTGATCCTAAATTATAAAACTAATACTTTCTCTTTTGTTTGGCTTTGACAAACCCAGAGAAGACTCCCTTATGCACTGACCAAATAGAAATTTGGGGAGAACATCTATAAATGTAAAACAGACCCTATCTTCTCCAAAATGCTCTTTCAATCTGAAGACTGGTATTGCAAGGCTGTTGCCTCCTAATCACAAAGCATTCCAGGCAAATATTCATGCAGTAAACAGCCAAAGAGTTGAAAAAGGAAACTTCAGCAAGTGTAACTTACATCTCTGAGCAATTGTTCTATGAAGGTGATTCTTCCTTTCCCAGTTTGACCCAGTTCATCCAGCAGCAGTTGGGACTCTGGCTGTGGAGACACACAACAGCCAGGAACATTTCACACAGTGAATATACAAGTAGGTGGGCCAGATTCTGCCTTGGAACAAAAGTGCAAAATGCACACTATGGCATGAATTCAATGTATCTGAGCCTCATTGTTACTAATCTCTGACTTCTTTGGGAATGTCTTTCTGAACCTGAGCAAGTGTTGGGTAACCCTGGCTAATCCCTCACTACTGAGGTCTTAATCCAGAATGTGTTTCTGCAAATGATTCACTTTACGTCAGTGCAGCTCTCCAGGGCTGTACAAGGATCTGCTCGGCACAATTAAACAGGGGTATATGTTTAGGAGTAAAGTTTGGAGCTCCCAGAGCTTGTGGAAGTATTTTGTTTTAAAAATGTGTATGTTTTGCCTCAGTGAAATTAGTTTACTAAACCTTAATAAACAACAAAACCTAAAACCTTTTCCTTTTATTTCTTCCCAGCTTTCAACTTTTTCTCATTTTGTAAGCTCAGTCACTTGACCAAGCATTTTTATCTCTGGACTCATATCACAGAACTCTGTGTCTTCTCCCACCTGTTGAGTTGTCTGACTGATCCAAATTTAGATTACTGTACATTTCCCTTTTGAAATTTTCTATGCCATTACTGACAATCCCTTTAGTAGACAGTTCTTTCAGGAAATTTGGTCTCCAGTGGAAGTAAATCCTTGCTTCTTGAATTAAACTAGGCCTCTATGGAGTCAAATGTTGTAAAGTCAAAAGAAGATGAGAGTACCACCATATGATGTTGCTTCTGTAAAAAATCTGTAAGAGAATCACTGCAACATTCCTTAGGCCTAATGCAGTGTCAAAATTTAATTGGTTCAAAATGAGAGAAAAAAATCTAAGTCAACTCTTAGTAGAAAAACAAATTAGTTATTTTCAGGTCTGAACTAAATGTCAGTTACCAGTGTTCTGGTTTTATATTAAGTTGGACTTTTATCCCCTGCCCCCAGTCAGGGTTAAAACCTTTCTATTTTAATGCCTGGATGCCCTCCTTCATGTTAGTGCTGCTAAGTCTTTTTTCTTGTATTTGCAGAAGATACTTACAGAAAGCTTGTATTCCTGTCCCATGAGTGTTCTTGACTTGGTTCTCTTTACTTTGCCGCTTGAATAGAAAAGATTGTGATCATCTCTGCCTACCAGAAAGGAAAACAAGTGTTAATTCAAACCAAAGTCAGTACCCTAACTAGAACTTGGAGGAGGGATCTGGAAATAATTTATCCACAATCAAAGCAGTATTTATCAATTTTCCACATGAGAAAGTGATGAAATACTTGTTGCGGTTTGTACTGGTTTTAACAAAAGGTTTGCACAGCTCCCAGTGCAGTAACTGCCTCTTGCCAAGCCTCAGACTGGGAGCACAAAGTGGATGAAACTTACATGTGAATTAAGTATGTTAAATGATGCTATGGGAATTTCTGAATTGTAATGCTGGCTTTACAACTGTTTGATTTAATGAAAACCTAAGTCCAATATGAGATGCTCAAAATGCTGAGCTGTTATTGACACCAAAGGGAGACTGCAGTTAAACAACATCTCTGCATGAATGTATTTCATAATTTCTCATCTTTGCCAAATATGCCAGAGCTGGCAGTCCCTGGCAGAGCTCAGAAGTAGAGATAATATTGGTATTTATAGTTCCTACTGTAAAAGAGTGTGTGAAACATCTGAAGTTTTAGTGCTATAATGAAAACATTGCTGTGATCTATGGCTGCAGTTCACTGGTCTGCTCAGCTCTCCAGGGATGAAGTATTCCCAGGAGTTTTTGAGAGAGTCTGTACATTGCTTAAAGCTCAACTTGGACACATTTTGAGACTTAAAAGATCAACTTAAATAGGCACAGAATGTTTGCCTGCCTTGGTGTCTAAGCTTCCAAGCACTACTTCTGTATTCTTGACTTCTGTATTTATGGTCTACTGTAAAGACAGGGGGGAGAAAATCTCACCGAAATTAGTCTGACTGCCTTCCTGTCCATCTGTGAGTTCTGTTCCAGCACTCAGGTAATCATTGCTGAACTTCACTGCTCTGTTAGGATGAAAATCCTGTAGAATCATCAAATGCAGGCAGTTATTAAGATTATTGTGTAACATTTCTATAATCTTAGCAGCACAACACTGTTGCATATGAGAAAATACATAGGCTTTGAATATCAGGGTCAAATTATCACAAGACATTATCATATGTAATTGAACCTCTGTTTTGAGGCAAAATTATGTAGCAATTTCTTCTGAAGCTTATGTTAGGTATTTATTTTGATTAGGAAAAAAAACCTGATATAACCTCACTTAATGAAATGAAGATTCTCATCCAAATGGAAGTGTTTCTACCACTTGAGAAATTTCACTTCTGAAATGATGTGATACAGCTTTTCAGGCCTCACATGGCAAGGTAAGCTTTCCAAGATTCCACACGAGGGACACAGTCTGATTTTTGAAATGGTAGATTTTTATCTTTGAAAAGCTGGAACTGTGTATGTTGTGGTTTTTGGAACATGGTAATTCTTGAGATAGAGATTCCAAATTTTGAATAGAGTTAACAGGAGCTCTGACAGAAGTTATCTCCAAACTATTGAAAATTATTAAGCTTAGTTTTTAGGAGCACACTTTGCAGGCTGAAGAAAAGCAGAATCTGAGATCAAAAGCTATGGGGGTGCTAGAATCATCAAACACCATCAAACACCATGAAAGAAGAAAGCTAATACTAATAGCAAAATAACAAAACGTGAGATGGTAACAACATAACCATGAAGTCTGGCTTAATCAGATAAAGATACCTGTTAATCCAGCTCCAACAGAGACAGAAAAAAGATTCTTTTCTCTGAAGTGGTAAGTTAACACCCTCTGAACAAATGTATTTCTTGTTTAGATCTGAATTTAAAATATATCAGCATTACACTGCTCTATTGACAGCTTTAGACCAGCTGCCTCTCAACATGCCCCATCCCATGAACTGACCTTGTTAATAGCAGCAAATTTCAATGTTATAGTGACTTCATAGTCATCTTCAGAGATGGTGGCATAATTAATCTAGAGGGAAAGAGCAGCTGTTAGTATGTCTTGCCAAAAAAAAAACCCTCAGAAGTACTTTTAGGAGTAAGTCTTGCTGATGGTATTTCTTGTGCAGCCAGTGTACAAAATCACACGTGTGGCCTTTACCTACTTGTGATATTGCACCAACACTTCCCATGTCAATGAGAAAGGGGCAGGTGCTTTTTGCATAGCTGGAAATTTCACAACAACTGAAATGCCAAATGAATCCTAAACTCTAATGAGGCTGCATTTCATGGAGGTTCAGTCATTCTCCACTGAGATTTTCTAGCTACAAAAAAGGCTGTGTTGTTCTTGGGAATCCCAGATCCAGAAGAGCTGGTGGCTCCTTTAGTGACACCAGCCTGGGGAAGCACAGTCTGTGTTAAAACTTTGGTACCTCTGTGTATCAATTCCTTGAGAAAGTACTGCTGGCAACAAGTCTATGGAAGTCATACAAAAATGAGTGCACAGGGGATTATAAAGAAGTGGAATGAAGATTATATTGCAGCTGGTTGAGAATTTTGAGGTAAGGTTGATTATATTTCTAATCCACATGAAAAACTGAAAGAGCAGCATTAAACCCAGATAGTTGGCATCTGCTTTGAACCATTTCTGTTACTTTTATGGGTGCTGCTTTTAAGACAATAAACTGACAAAAGGCCAAGAAGCAGCAGGAACAGCCTTCCCTAGGCAATTTTGTATTCTTCAGGCCTATCTTTTTGAATCCTCCAGCAGAGGAAACAAGTTGTAATGGACTGTACCTCAACTCTTTTAAGCAGATATTCTCTTATAATTGCACTGCAGCTTCTGAAGATCTGGTGGACAACAGGTTTCAGTGAATATAGAAATCAGGTGCAAAGTATCTAATATCTACTCCTTAGGAAGGAGTCCTAGAAGGTTTCCGCCTTCTTACCATATGAAAGCAGCTGAGTAAAGGCTTTCTCACTCCCCTTACAGGAGTAAGAAAGGTGAGAGAATAAGAATTACCATTGGAAAAAAAAAAAAAAGGCAGAAAAAAAGTCTTCAGGAAAAGGCTGACAAAAAAATGGAACAGCCAAATGAGACAAATGACACACACACACAAACAGGTCAGCATCTAAAGAAAAGGGAGACATTTATTTTACTAGTGTTTATGTAGCAGCCACAATAATCTTTTCATGACCCTCCATAGGGAGAAATTACTCACAAGCTCCTTCCTACCTTTCCCATTTGAGGCTCTCCAATCAGTGTTCTGAATTCAAGGTTGTTCTGGGCGTAGCTTCTAACATGAGCACAAACATGATCCAGCTGTTTTCTCCAGTAACCTGTTCACAGGGAATTAAGCAGGAGAAAAATCCTTAAAATGTGATTAACATTCCTTCTAGTCAAGTGATGGAAGATTTAAAAGATAGCTTCACTGAGATAAAAAAAAAAAATCTGTAGAAAATTCATCTAATCAAGAAAATGAGAAGGAAGTTATACTCTAAAAAGCCAGGTGAAACACTGTTTTATCTGTAGTTAAAATTCACCCTTAGTGCCCTCTATTCACAACAAAGCCACGTCTTGGAATGATCCTTGGGAGTCAAAACTGGTCCTTTGTGAAGGGAAAATCTCACACTATTCCACATCATAAGAAAAGAAAAAAGTAAAATATTACAATTAATCGTGTTATTGAACTGATTTTTACTTGCTTTGGGATAACTGACAGGGAACAATAAGCCAAATCTGAAAACTGCAAACACAGAAACTCAGGCTACACAACATTTTGGTCTGTGTAAGCTATCCTCCAAATAAATTCCTTTCAATTATTTATGTGAGAGCATATTAAAAGCTTAAGCATTCCTGCTCTTTTGTCTGTCAGGATCTCAGGGAGAGAGTCAGCATTCCTTTATGCTGATAGAGGGCACAAAACATAAGGGGCTGAATGTGCCTGGATTAAACACACATCTTAAGCTATTTAGAGCTTTTGCACATCTTGTCCAGGCAATTCCAGAGCTACATTTTGGTTTAATCTGAGAATAAAACAAAAGGACTTGTTCTCATTTTTAACTGATTGTTTTCAGGATCTGGCTAATTTTCTTTTTTTTTAGCATCCTCATGGTAAGTACAGGGCATGATTCATTTTGCTGTAAATAAACTGTGTGGGCTTGGTAACCTCATTTAACTGACACAATGCAGCTGCTCTGACCTTATCCTTTCCTTCATGTTAAGTGAAGCTTAAAACAGTGAAAAGAGACCAAGCCAGAAGGAAAGTGCTGCTCTGGCTTTTACAAGACAAAGCGAGGGCACAAGGAGTTTTGTGCTTGGAAGACTCAAGGTTGAACTGGCATGACAAACTAAACCAACAAATCTTACTCGTTAAGCAGCTTTAAATGAATAGAAAAAAGAAGGATCCACAGAACAACATAAATTGTTCCCTGCTGTGGTCTCATATGCAAAAACTAATACAAGTTGAAAGTAGTATTTAAAACATCTAAAATAGACTACTTGGTGAGGGATCTCTCCATAGAAGTCAGTATTATTTGCAATAAAGTGGTTCATAAGTACCCAGATCCCCAGATTTTATTTGAAAAAATCCAGATGGTCAGGAACATACTCTTGCATGGTTGATGTTTTATTAGATCTCACAGGATTTTTGGCAGCATTGATGGAATACTTAAATTCATTCTGCCAATAGCACATTACACCTATATTACACTGATTTAACCTTTGTTACAGTAGGAAAAGGGAGGTTTTTCTTTGTAAAGTTTACCTGGTAAATATCTTGGTTCCTGTTCAAAACAGAATGAAAGTACAGCAAAAACAAAGAAATACAGTACACACCAGAGGATTAGTGTTTTGGTACTGCTGTTGTTTGCTCCTAACTGTTTAGTATTTTTTTTTAATCTTCACAAATTAAAAGAAGGTTAGTTAATAGTTGATATGATCAAGAAATAATAACCCCCACCACTTTATTTAATCACTTGTATTTAAAAACTTTAATATCAAATGTCTGATCCTATTTTGACTGAAGAACTAATAGTCATATTTGGCATGTATAAACAAGATTTTCCTGGGTGATAATGCATGGTCTTGTTGACACAGATAGTTTCTAGCCATGTATACAACTCAGCCTGAACTGACTGTAAGAGACATTTATTGATTTATGGAATGAAGTAAGTTCCTCAGTCCTTGGCAGGATCTAAAGGAGAATACATTACACAGTGCAACTTCAACAAAGTTACCACTGCTAAGTGGATAAAAATGAAAAGAATTCAAAAACAGTTCAGAATTTCTTCCCAGCCTTTCCCAGTGACAGCAGTTCTCACAAGTCAAGAGCTGTATTTCTGACAGAGGTATACAAATATTCAGTGTTACTTTGCTTTTTTCTTGGCACTATTAGGGGCCAACCCTTCCTTATCTCTGACTAAATTAAGCTTCCTGACATGTTGAATCAAGTGTTGTATTTCCTACAGTGATGCCTAAGAGAACATGTCACAGTTCAGAGGAAGGGAGGAGGAAAACAGATTTCCCCAGTGATTATTTTAAAAATCAGAGTCCATCTGAATACAGATACACAGAGTCAAAAGAGGAATTTCTAACATTCATTAGCAACTTTTACTACCCAATAGGAAATTAATTCTGAAAACAGTCTGAGGGGTTGACCATCTGATTGCTGAAGAGAGCTAGATGTAAAAGTGGATCTAAAAGAGTAACTGCTCCTCCAAACGATGGTTTGGTGCTGTAATGATTTAAAATTAACTCCTCCTATGGATTGCCCAGCTTGACTGCCCTGTGAGATTAAAGACAATTTTGCCCATTGAGGCATTTATTAGATCCCAAATTAATACTGATGGACTGTCTTTGAGGATTTGAGATCCAGAAAACTGAAGATTTCTCAGGATTGTAAAACTAAAACCTCTAAAAATGGCAAGCATTTAATGACAGCAAATTGTCAAGTGATTCCACAAAGTGACCACAAAACTCACTGTGAAACTAAGCTGTCTGCAGTACTGATACTGCTCCTACTGTAGTCTGTGAGAGGAGTTTATGAGAACTCTTCAATGAGTGATGTTTTCATAATCTTATTAAGAATCCCTTCTTCTAGCTTGGTTTTCTTTGCTTCTGAAACTTCTATAATTTATTCCACAACAGCACCCCTAATAAGTTTCTCGTGTAGACAAGCTTCATCGTATTTTCAAGAGCTCTGATTCCCTGTGTCTCAGAGTTTTGTTTATCAATATCCCTGCAGGTGCCATCACAGCTCTACCTGAAGTTCACATTGCAAGGGTTGGGAAGGGTACTGGGAACTGGGAGCTGTTTGGTGGTTTCCAATTCAAATACAGGACATCTGCCTCCAGTCTTGTGGGATGTGAGGAAATCAAACTGCTACCAAATTAGTAAGGCTGCACAGAGGTGAGTAGCCACAATTTTGATATTTTAGGTGTGGGTGGAGATCAGTGGCTGAAATCTAAGGCAGTGCATTTGCAAGTGACTGGTAGAAACACAGACTTGTAAAAATGTACATCAGTGTCCTCCTGATGCCATTTTCCATAAATGATAATATTTTCAAGAAAAAAAGCAAGGTCATAATTTTTTTAGAAATTATAAAATCAGAACTTCTAACCTTTTCCAGGACTAATGGCTGTCAGGAGAGGCTTATGATCACTCATCTTTTCCACCTTTTCTTTTTGTGAAATCAGTTCAAGCTCCTTCTTTTCCAGTAGTTTGCTGGATGGGTAAAAAAGTCCAATACTTTGGGTTCCTTTATCTTCTCTTTCTGTTAGTTCAGCCCTTGATTTGGGCAAAGAAACAGGACAAGGTTGCCAGGCAATTTGAGCCTGTAATCGTTTTGCCTGTGGGCGGTGGAGGAGAAGGGAAAATGTAAGTAATATAGATATAATTCAATGGCTTACAAGTATAACTAACCAGAACAGCATACCAAATTGTAAGGGAGTGGAAAAGGTAGCAGGAAGAATAATTAACAATTTTTTTTTTTTTAATTACCAGCCTGTAACAATAATGCAACTTATCACAAATATTCAAGCAAAATCCAAATTCTTCACAATGTGTGAAGGGAACGTGTGCTTTTGCAGGGCAAGAGCTGGCCTTGCTAAGTATTTGGCTCTTTCTTGAAGCCATTTAAAAAACTACATTCGTGTGAAAGAATACCTTGTATTAGCAGACTGCAAACATTTCACACAGATATAAGTACTTAATGAGCTAAGACTTTTGAAAGGCTGATTGTTTCTCACTTTGCCATTTAGAAAGAGGCTGGATCAAGGCCTTGGACTGAGGCTGCTTTTCAGCAGAAAGTAAAAGAAACATTTTTGCTCTTCTTGTGCTCCCAGCCCCACAGCATTGTCCCAGGGAAATGAATGGAGCTGTGCTGATCCATATCCCCAGTGGAACAGCCTCTCAGCTGAGTTCAAACCTGGCTTTGTGACACTGTGTCCTACCTGAGACGATCCCAGCGAGTCCCCACTATCCATGGGACTGCCAGGAGAGCTCTGCCTGGATGGGGGCTCTATGTAGACACCACAGGACACGCAGAAGCGAGCATAGGGCTGATTGCTGGTACCACACTTGGAACAAGTAAAGTAGGATGGAGGAGGTCCAGGCTGGAAAGTTCAACACAACATTTGTCACTAGAGAAGCAGAGGATGAATTACTCAGGAATGATAAGAGCAGAGGAATTAACTGAAAGGAAGTACCACCCTGAGTGCCCTAGTACAGTACAGGACTAATGGTTATTTATGCATGTAGGGGAGTGTTTCAAATTTTATGTGCAGTCAGCTCACAGAGAATAAATTCTCCTTGAGTGTGATCTGAGGTAGATGCACTGTACAAGGGGAAACTGTTTACATCGATTGTCACTCTCCTGAGCAGCACTCAAGCACTTGTCCTTACTGAAGTTAAGGAGGCCTTCAGTCAAAACAATTACACGCACCATCTCATATCTGGTAATTGCCTGCATAGGTGATTATAGAGTTGATATGGGAAAACTTGCATTGGGTCAGCCTATACTTTAACCTTTGATGGTTAAATTACTTTGCCTGAGGACAGGGCAGTTGCATCTCAGCTGATGCAATGATCTGGTGCCTGTTGACCTGAGATAATTTGTTTGCAACTCCAAACCCTTGGGTCACTGACTGATGTGGGGTCAGGATGTCTTCTAAGCTGCTCGTTTTTCCATACACAATCCTCTATGCTCTAAATAAGTATCTTGATAATGACAGTGTTTACTGGCTGGCAGGAGTTTTGCACAGAGAAGTGTGGCATTCCTGCAGAGAAGCAGCAGCAGGATTGTCCCCACAGACAGCAGAAGCACCTGCCTTGGCCCCGCACCAGGCACAGAAGCGGGCGTCGCTCTGGTTCACACCGTTGCATTTTGAGCACTGAGCCATTTTCCTTTGCTGGCCCTGGAGAGGTGGGCAGGAGTCTCCTCCAAACACAGGCTGATAAAACAAATCAAGTATTAGGGAGAAAATGCCCCTCATGAAGGAGAGTCTACAAGCCTAATAAGAGGAAAGAGGAAAGCAAGCTGCTTTGACAACATAAAGTAATATTCAGCCTAAAAGAATTATTACAGTTTAGAATGAGCAAGAGTGACTTGGATCTAACCTATAATTTTGTTTTTCATTACAAAACCATGGTAAAATGTAGCTTTAATAAATTTGAAAATATTTTTAGCAGAACTAGCACCAAAAAATAAAAACCTTATCAATGCTATGCTTTTAAACTGAGTATTTACTAATAGGGCCCTACATATAAGTACAGATGAAATTAAGATGGTGGCTTCTCTGCTGACAAACTTGCATTTTCAAATCCAACACACAATTTTCTTTGTACCTTTCTTTTTAGGAATATGGCAGGGAGAATGTGTTCAGGCAAGGAGTTTCCTCACAGTTTGGAATTTGCTGAATATTTTTTTGCACTCTTTTGCCTTGTGCAAATTATATATTACCCAACTTTTCTACAGTTAGCTTATATGAGTAAGCAAAAGAAAACAGCTTTTTCATCTGAAACTTCTAGAGCTTAAGCATAGGTCCAAAATTAGGAAAAACAGGACTTAAAAGTGTTTTGTTAGGTTTTGCCTTAAGGCTTATGCAGTTTATTTTCTCTACAAGTCAGGAATATGGATAAGGGACAAAACACAAAAAAAATTATTTTGATTACACCATAACAGCAAGTAAGCAAACATAAAATAGCCCTGTTTTAATCTGTGGCCTGCATTGCAATTTGAACAATGTGATTTGGGGGTTCAGTTGGAAAATAAAATTTATAAAAGCACAAGTCTAAATATGTTCTAAATATAAATTATTTAATAGCAATTAATAATAATATAAGCCTTATTACTATTATTAAAATACTGTTCTTATCACTAATTAATCACTATTATTAATATATTTTCTGATTACTATTAATAATTCTTAGTAAGCATTTAACTTTCTCAGCTAATACAGGTCTCACATTCAAGTCACATGCCTACCCACATGTACAGCTACATATTATCTACACACATATCTGCATTCAGTGAAGCAGCCAAACATACATTTATTTTAGGTAAGTACAGAATCCTACTGAAATTCACTTTGAAATGACACTTATGTGGCTATACAAGAGACTTTTGCCTCTAGCTACAGACTGTTTATGTTAATCATTATAATCAGAAGATTTTAACTTGCAAACCATTATTTTCTATCATTTTTGTATCTACCACAACCTGGAGAAGTGAAATGTGCCAGACATTCTTCATACAAGACTTTTTAGAACTGAAAATAAACTTCTTCTAAGGAACCAAGCTAAACAGGGAGTTGAAACAGAGCAATTTTAGGGTAATATTTCAGTGCTTTTCTCACCTCTGTGCAGAGTCACAGCCAAATACAAGCATGCTAGCTGTATGCATATGGGAGAAGCAGCAAGTGGAGATAAGAAAAATAATGTAAAAGTGGAGATAGTAAAATAATATAAAGACGTATTTTCTTTTCAGAAAATAACTGAAATCAGTGTGAAAGGTGTTCCTGACGTATACACTCAACTTTTCTACTGCAATTGAAAGATATCTGGACACAAACAAGACTTCCTTGGAGTCAAGACTACCCATTTTCTAAGAGCCTTCTGAGCTTTCTTAATGACATTCTCTATCCTGACTTCCAAGTCAGAAACTTGAAGGTATATGAGACACTTCTGTTTAGCTGGACATTTGTGGTGGCACTTCTGTGGGAGGACTGGGCTTAAATATGACACTGGGGAGAGAATCTCTGCTTTGGTGACACAGGGACATGACTTCAGTTTTCCAAAGGTAAAGGATGTTCTGCTGTGGTTTGATTCAGCCAGTGTGATTGAAGTCTTACCATCTGTACTTCAGGCAGCTTGCTCTCACAAGTCGCACAGTGTTTATGGTGAAGAGGATTTCCTGTGCCACACACCTGACAAATGACTTTGCCCTTTTAATCAGAGAGAAAATACATTTCACATAGTGTTTGAAAACTGTCAACAAAAAAACAAAGGAGAAGATTTCATCTTACAAAGTGCTGTGGTTATTCAGCACTGCAGATGAAGGATATCCTTCACTTCTGGGATGTTTCAAGCTTTAGTTAGGCCATGTTGCCTGCTCATCACATAGGGACTATTTCTTTTAAAATTATGGTATAGTTTCCTCTGGACATTCAATATCTCCAGGTCTTTGTATACTCTGATTTCAGTTTGCTTAGCCACTATAGCCACAAAAACCAGACAGCCCAGTATCTGCATAGGCAATTATTAATAATAATACCGTAATACTATGAGGTGCCTTAAAAGACCTCTGGTTGCAAGTTGACCCTGGCTGAAGACCAGGTGTCCACCAAAGCTGTTCTATTAATCCTCTTCTCAGCTAGACAGCAGACAAAATATAATGAAAGGCTCCTGAGTTTAAGGGCAGGGAGAGATCACTCACTAATTACTGTCAGGGATAAAACAGACTCATCCTGGGCAAAGTCACTGAACTTATTACCAATCAAATCAGAGTAGGAAAATGAGGAATCAAACCAAATCTCAAAAAACACCTTCCCCTCACCCCTCCCTCCTTCCTGGACTTAACTTTCCTCCTGATTCTCTGTCTCCTGCCCTCCTCAGCAGCACAGGGAAATGGGGGTTAAGCTCATCACACATTGCCTCTGCTGCTCCTTCCTTCTCAAGGGAAGCATGTCCATGTCTTTCTTGTACTGGAGAACCTTTAGTCCCTTTTTTCCATTCAAGGTGTTTTTAATCTCACTAACCCTAAAAGCTGTCCATAATGTAATTATACAAAGCCAGGTTGGATCAAAATATTTGCAATGAAGTAATCTGTTAGAAAAATGCATGCCAGGAGTTAAATCACTGTTTTGGTTTACTTTTTCTGTTACCTTTATGCAGTTGCTGTTTTGGGGCTGCAGCTGTGGAGCTATTGGTGACTCACAGATAATGCAAGTGGGTGTATTCATTGGCACAAGATGTCTGCATTCAAGGCACGGTGCCATCTGAAGGAAAAGCCACATCACAGTTATGTTAAGGACCACAATGAGATCATTAAAGTTATCATGAGATTTCAATATTTTCCTAGCTGGAGTCTACATCAGCAGCAAGGTCACTGGAAACATAGCAAGTGACAGCAACTCATGCTGGTATTGATCCTCAAAGATCAAAGGATCACATGGAAAAAATATTAAAACATCTGGAAAGAGAATGCCAGAAAGGTATTAAGGTAATTTTCAATAAAATTAAAATGCTACTATAAAATATAGTAGGACTGGCAAGGTGCTGTGGTCCTTGAGGGGACCTGTGAGAAGGCTTTCTTTCTGTTTCCAAGACTAAAATTACAATCCTGTTATTCCATTGTCACCCACTTCATACAGGAAATTGAAACTCTCTTAATTGTGAGCCTAATCTAAAGAGGTGGTGAATCTTGGTCATTACTTAAAACGACAGCATTGACCAGACCAGACAAATTTTTGATGACACAGGAAAGGAAACACACCACTGACTTGTCAGATCAGGTTATTATCTCTTGGGAAGAGCTTAGGGAAGACAGTTACACACACCACTGCAAAAACCTGGTTCACATACCCACACATGCCACCATTTAAAGTTTAAGGACTGGTGTTTAAAGTTTAAGGACTGTTTCCTGACACAGGCAAATAATTTACTTTTTCATTGTTTTCCTTACTAGAATACATGGCACTTGAAGAAATCTGTGGTGAGTTTTACCCATTGTTAGAGAATTTCTTTGGGTTCAGTGCTAACAATAAGAGCAGAACTTTCAAATGAACGTGGGAGTAGGTAAAAGGTTTGTTAGCACTGACTGTGTAACTTGCAGAGGCTGTTCTCTCCAAGGGTGATGTGTGGATTGCTATGATGTTTTGCTGACCTGTGATCCCTCAGGGAATGGGAAGCGCCGGACTGGCACAGGAGGCATACGAGATCCACATTTCTGGCAGAAGTGAGCCAAGGGCTCAGACAGGCGAGGGGCAGAACAATGGGCACATCTGAAAATAAGAGCAAACTGGCTGAGCTTGGTGTAGTATTACACTGCTGCATAGTAATGAATAATCTGGAACTTGTTGTGACAGGACTTAGGCCATTGATTTCTCAGTTGTGGTTTCCAAGCTGTGGTGGGACACCAGACCATGCCCCAACATCCACGATACAGAATTCTGAACTCTCTAAACAGCTTTGCAAGGTAGAAAGCTCTCTGGCAACTATGGAGTTTCATACTTTCCTCCTCATCATGGGAGGTTAACAGGTCTCCTGGCAGGCAGTCTGTGTCAGGCCTCAGTGCTGCACCATGGGGAGCCACTGATGTGGATCACAGAACATTTTCAATACTGATAAGCACTAATGTTTTGTGAGACTACTCCAGTGAGCAGTGTTCACCTACAGCACTGAGGGTATACAAAATTTTGAAAAGACAGTTTATCCCCTGATCCTATGGGCATTAGTAGTTTTTTTAAGGGATAATAAGAGAGCTGATAATTGACAGTTGAAAACTAAATTTAAGAAACAGAATTTTCAAAGTCCTACCTAGATTATACTCTCCAGTTATGAGCCAGTGTCTGTCTTTGCCTTTGTAATTTTTATAGAGGTCCACTGTATTATCAGCTTGGTTGCAAAAGGCTCAGATACTTTCCAAAGGACAAATATGTTAAAAGGAGAAGTCACTTACTTAAGGAAATTTGTTTCGCTCTGGATCCTTGACACCTGTGTGCTTGCTAAGCTTTTTTGGCTAGTCACTGCAGAAGAACTTGTAAACTGAAATAGAGGTAATTATTTAACCTTTAATAAGGAAATATTTGCAAAATGGATATAAAGATAGAAAAAAACACTGCAGATGTAATTTGAAATAAACTGCACTGAAATGCATTGCTTTGAGGGGTACTTACTATCCTTGATTCCCCTATTAGCTGCATTAAGGACTCACAGGTTCTTCCAATAAAAATAAATCAATGCCTTGCTATATACTTCTACCACAGCATTACTGAATATTGAGTTTTAAATATTAACTTGCCAGCAAACAGCAGTAAGTATTTGCAAACTGAAGATTCAGGAATGTATTAGAAGAGAATTAGTAGGAATGCAGTCAGTGTTGATTTCCTTTGCCTGGTTTTGTCCATACTGACAACTGTGTCCTGCTTTGGGCATTCCTATTCTAGTGCATCATTACCATTACATTTAAATCAGGACTAGTAGAATGCAGGCAAAGGCATTAATAGCTGAGAGAGATCGCAAATCTTCACCTCCTCCTTTTTTTAGACCTCTGTCCTGATGACAGCCTTGTACAGTTTTCTTCAGCCTACCCCTTTGCCCACCTGCAATGACTCCATTGGTTGTGCTGAGGTGGGTTCCTCTCTGTACTCTGTGGCTCCCAAACGACTGGCAAGGAGCTGAGGCCCTTGAGAGGACCTGTGAGAGGGCTTTCTGCCTGTTTCCAAGATTAAAATTACAGTCCTGTTATTGCACTGTCACCCACTTCATGCAGTTAATATATAACTGAACATAAATGTTACATACTCTTGCTAAGCATAATTAAAAACATACTTGGCATCTGTATTTTGGGTTCAAATAAGCTACATGGAATTACAGGGAATTAAACTAGAAGAAACCCCACACCTCTCTGACAGAGCTTACTTCTTTGTTTTAATTTATTTACAGTTTTCTTCCTTCTTGCGTACTCAAAAACCCCCAGCTCCTAAGAGTAAATTGATGAGTAAATATTAATACAACTCCCTGCTCTAAAACAGTCCCATTGCTGTTGCCATGGAATAAAAGGCTTTATCTATAGAGAAAATCTGGGTGAAGCTTTCTTCTCTGCTTAGTGTATTTATTTTGGAATCTTACTGCAAGCAACCATCAGTAAAGAAACTCTGTAAAGGATTTGCAATGCCATCAATTTAACAGCATTTTCTGGCACAAAGAGAAATACAGGCAGGGCCTTGTTGTGTTACTGAGAAATGATTGATGTTTTAATATGTTTTTAAGAAGTTGTGTGAAATGTATGGAAGGTAAATTTTGTTCTCTGTTTGCAGTGTTGAGCAATCAAAACTGGAATTTCCAGAGGATGTTCTGTCTTCTGAGAGGGTTTTAAAATTAACTACATTTTACAAGTGGAAAACTCTACACTGTTTTCTGCTAGAACAGAAGACTATCTCAGTTTTATGAAGTGATACTGTACCTTGAAGGTCGTGGGATGTTTCATCCCAGGCAGGCTTGATTTCCACATTCAGTCTATTCTTCTTCGGTTTTGTAGTAAATGTTCCACCTTCCTTATTCTAAAACGTAATTCCATTTGAATTCCAGATCAATTTTTTGCTTTTGCTCTAATCTACTTTTGCTATAGTTATTTGTTAAAATTTTAAAAGTACATGCTTAAGGTATTTATTTTCAATGCAAGCATTTGAAAAGCTTAACTTATGTTAAAGCATATGAAAAGCTTAAATGTATTTTTAAAATATTTGACCTCAATTAGTCATAAAATACTACTGGGCAGGGGGGAAGTGTCCCCTTGTAATTTTAGTACTACAAAAAGGACCAAAGCAGCAAAGATGGGTAAACAGAGAAAACAGGATTTTGAATAAAACTGGAAGTCAAAGCTTAATCTCTAAATAATATCATATATACAACATTTTATACTTACACAAGGGGTTGCAATTTCTAGAACTTACCTGTGTGGCCATATCTTTTATGAAATTCTTGTCATCATCTTCAACAGGCAAAAGGATGCTTGGTTGCTGGTACTCTACCACAAACACCTTTGTCACAATTGAACTCTCCCTGTAGTCCCTGAAAATCAAAATTCACAAAGCTAAGAACCTGCCACAGACCTGGGTGCTGCAAGAAGAAAATCACTGATGGATGTGGCTTATTAGGTGGAATATCCCTTCCAAGCTTGCCAGTCATTATTGCAGTAGAATCCTGAGCAGTATCTATTTGATAAAACAACCGTCATTCTCTAAGACCTATTCAATTACAACAGTGGACTGAAATTGCTGTAAATGTCCAAACCAGTCTTTCATGATTTATTGTCTCTATAGTGAATCTCTGAAAATGTCTTAATAAAAACATACTGTTTTCATTTGTTGGAAGCAAGTGTTAAGCTAGATAGTGATAGCAAGAAAATAAACATAGGCCTAGGTTTTGTGTGTTATGTAATGTTGTTATATTCCAGTGCAGACACAAGCACAGGCTGGCTGCAGGCTGGGAACAGCAAACACAAATCTCCTAGTGGAAGTTTCTGCTCCCTTGGAAATAAAAGATAATGCAACACAGTACAGACAGAGAATTTATGTGTCCTCTCTCTGTCTCTAAGCATGAAGTTAGTTTAGACAAAGTCAGTGGCTGTGCAGCAAAATCCAGTTTTCTTTCAATGTATTGTATTTCTGCTTCACCCAATGCTACACTTAAGCTGTGAGGTTCAGCATTCTGTAATCCTTTGGGAAAAACTAAGCAAACTCCTGGGAAGACCAGCTTCTTTAAATCCACTGAATCACTGGATGACCCCAGAAACACCACCCTGATTTCTCTGGTGTTTCTGATGATCACACTCCAAAGGATGAGCTCTCAGGATAGTACCTCAGCTTCTCACCCACAGCCCCCAGGATCACTGGACACCCAGAGTTCAGGAGATAACATCCAACAGGGAACCCAACCACACAAACACTTGATGGATAAAAATTATCCTGAGAAAGCCAAGTCAGTGCTATTCATGAGGATCATTTAGATTGCAAACTGCCTGGGGAAAGGCTCATCTCTCATCTGCAGGGTATGCAGTGCTTTAAACTACACAAGCTATGACAGGGATATCTGCTCCTTGCCAAAGCTGGACTAAAATAAAACAAAACAGGATACTCACTTTGTAACTGCCAGGGCCTTGACCATTATTTTCCCCACTGGTAATACGATAGGACCCTTATACTCCAAAGTGTTACATGCCCCATAGCCAGGTTTCCTAATGAGTTCTGGTTTACTTCCATCTAAAGTGTAATAAATAGAGGCCCCAGGTGTATCTGAAAGAAACAGAAAAAGTAATTCCTCAGACTGTAGACAACCTTGGAAAAACAAAGTACTCATTACTATGCTTGATTTTTCTCACAGAAAGAAAATAAAGCAGTTTCATAAGTGACCGAAAGTTTGGGATCAAAACTGTTTCTCCCATGAAGCATCAATTACTCAACAAAAGCAATTTCATTGTAAGCAACATTTCTGACAGCAAAGTATCTCTGAAATGATTGCATGTAAACATTGCAGCAGCTTGTCCATTCCAATGACAGAAAGGGTATTTTCTGCCATAGCAAAAGGTGACAACTCAAAAATTGTAAATGTTGGGAGTGAGCCTAGCACATGATTCTTTTGAGCACTGCTTTTGCAAATGTCAAAGCAAAATGCAAAAGCTTAAAAGTTTGGCCTTGGAAGCAATTAAGACTGCTGACACACAAAACTTTTATGTCAGTAATATTGCTTGGATGTATAAAATTACATGCAAGTATATTTGGTGCATCAAACCTGTTGGTTAATTTGATAATTTTCTTAATGAAATGCACACTCCAAAAATCATAATTAAATATGAAAAAAGTATGAAGGACAAATACTTCAAATGGCCACGTAAGTAAAGGTTTGAGATGGAGTTAAAACTCATGTTCATACCTGATTTTATTTCTACAAGGGTATTTGTGTCTATTTCCCGTTGAGTTTTCCCTGGAGGTGGGATTCGAAGTGGGATGATCTGAGGAACTGAGACAGAGCCAGCTGTCATTTTATCCCAGCAGTGATCTTTAAAACAGAAAAGTAAAAAGGCAGGCAATCGTTTTCCTAAAAAGAAGAATGCACTGAGAAATACAGTCTTTTAGCATGACTCCTTGTCTTTTTTTTTTTTCTCTTGGAGAACATTGGATTCTTTAAACCATCCAGCGACTGTGATTCCATGTGTTTGAGCTAGAACAGCGTTAGCACCATATGTCAGTGATACATGGAAGGAGTAAGGGACAGGAATCTCCACCATAATCATGTCAGATGTGAAACCTGACATGCTGCCACCTGGAAACTTGACACCTGAATAAGTACAGGATGCCCTGAAAAGGACTAAAAAAACCCAACTATTTCTTCAGCTTATGCCAGTTATCATGTGAACCAAGAATATATCCATAAAACAGGTGCCAAACTTGACTTATCCTGATGTACATAGTCATTATCATGTCACGTAGTTCAAGAATGAAAAATTGCATTTGGATATGATGACATTTTACAAAACAGAGAGATGTACTCCAGATCGTGGGAACTGATGCTCAGGGCCAGGAAACACGTCTGTGCTACAAGGATTTGGTTTTGTAACCAGCCCTCCAGTGCTCCAGAAACAGCTCTTACGCTACTCTTCAATGCAGGCAGTGAGGGACGCTCCCCACCCTCTCTGGAAAATCTGTCCCAGCGCTCAGTCACCCTCGCAGGGAAGAAGTTCTTCCTCACGTTCAGGTGGAACCTCCCGTGTCCCAGATTCTCTCTGTTGCCCCTTGTCCCATTTTTGGGCACCACCGAGCACAGCCTGATCCATCCTCTGACACACTCCCACCAAGCACGGGCGGATCAGACCTTTACCTGCCCTGAGGGCGCTGACAGCCCTTCCCTCACGCTCCCACCTGCTCCTGGCACAGCTGGACCAAAGGTAAGCGGGGCTCCGCTCCAGCCCTTTGGGATCGCATCCCTGGCGGGACGCACACGGCCCCGTCGGCACCCCGGCGCGGCCAGGCCCCGCTGCCCGCCCCTCCCCGGCGCTGCCCCCACACCTCGCCCCGCTCCATCCCTGCAGCCCAGCCCCGCTCACCGCAGGATCCCGCTGGATCCCGCCCCTCCCGCTCCCGTTTCCAGGGACGCCTCGCGCCCGCCGCTCCCGCCGCCCATTGGCCGTTGCGCAGCAACCGTCCCGCCCCCTCCGTCGCGCGTCTCTGACGTCATCTCTCCGCGCCGAAGCCCGCCGTGCTATGGCGGAGGTGAAGGTGAAGCCGGAGGTGCCCGATCCCATGGACATCGAGAGCAGGTGCTGGGGGTGCCTGCAGGCAGGCATGGAGGCTGCCGGGCGGGGGGTGCGTGTGTGGAGGCCACGAGGGACGTGTTTTGGGGCGGGGGGCGGCAGGCGTGGCGGGGCCTTGTCGTTCAAGGCCTGAGGGGGGTGTTTCGACGCCCGAGTGTTAATCAGGAAATAAGTGCTGAAGGAGAGGGTTGTTGGGGGCACCGAGAGTTTCGTGCTGGGAGGTGTTTAGGGGGCAGTGGGGGTTGGGTCAGGTCACTTTCGGCTGTTCCGGAGTGTTTCTGGTCTTGGAAAGAGAAATAGTGCACTGGGATTTGGTGCCGGGCTCCCTCGAGAAGCAATTGATGGATACTTTTCCCCTGCGTTGCTCTTGTCACTCTCTTCCATCCTGACTTCAGTACTGTTTGGACTTGATTTTAGATGCAGCAGAGCATGACTTTTAAAGTTGCTTCTCTCCTCCTTCAGGATCATCGAGCTGTGCCACCAGTTCCCCCATGGCATCACAGACCAGGTGATCCAGAATGACATGCCTCACATGGAAGCCCAGCAGAGAGCTGTGGCCATCAACAGGCTGCTCTCCATGGTAGGGACAGCCCGCCTTCCTCATCTTCCTCAGCACATACATAACCACAAGGCCCATCAGTGATGGGGAATTAATTAGCTGTAGAGAAAAGGATGGGTGTTAGGCTATGCTCTCATATGTGAAGATGTTCTCTGAACCCTTGACAAAATCCCAAGCTTGTGGATTGCTCTGATGGCACACAGGTCAAACCTGTCAGTTCTTGATAAGAACCAAGGCTGTAACTGTAGGAAAGGGTCAGCTGGCAGTGAAAGAGTGAACATTAATTAATGCTGGCATACACACACTCTTAGGCTTGTCTAATTTCTTTCCTCTTTAAAATGAGAAGTAAGGACTTTTCCTGGCCACGAGCATGCAGAGCAGAACAATCTTTTTGTGTGTGTGAGAGATGCCAGTAATTCACATCTAAGAGTCACTGCCCATCAAAGTTGGCAGCTTTCCAGTGATGGCCACTTAGTAAAAATGTAGAACTTTGCTACTGCAACTTGGAATTGTTCCAGAGCTCCACTGTGGTTTCTGGGTTGCCGTGCAAATGAGTGCTTTGATGGAAACAGAGCAAAGTATACAAGAACCTGATATCCCTTGTACCATGTGAAAGTCAGGAGAAACAACAGGAATTGTTGTAGATGTTGTGGGAAGGGTCAGGAACTGTTTGTTGTTTCTGATAGCTGATGATAAGTGGAAACTTGTCGGGGGGGAAAGGCTGTTACTGTTTCCAGTGGTTAGAAATGTTAGTTTTCATTTTTCTTTATTTAGTTGACGTTAAAAAAGGTTTTTATTTTAGAATTTCAGAATAGTCTTCTAAAACACCTTCTGGAACAAGCTGTTTGAAGTAAATACATTGTGCCCATCTCTCCTAGGGGCAGCTGGACCTTCTGAGGAGCAGTGCAGGTCTCCTGTATAGAATCAAAGATTCCCAAAATGCGAGGTAAGCCTGTGTTTGCTGGGCAAATATATTTGGAACACAATTCTTGTTTGTGGCTTAAAACAAATCCAAATTCTTTCAAATTTTGGGCCTTTCAAAAAATCCTGATGTCTGTCTTGTTTTACAGTAAAATGAAAGGCTCTGACAATCAAGAGAAGCTGGTTTACCAGATCATAGAGGATGCAGGCAACAAAGGTACTTTAAATTATAATTGTGAATGGTACTAACTGTGTTAACTCATGGGACCATTCCTGTCCAAAGTCATAAATGCTTGCCCAGACAACACAAATATAAAATCTAATACCCCTATACCTTCTTGTTTTTCTCCAATCCCTTCTGTCCATTCCTTCCCTTTTGCTGGGAGTGGCAGGCAAGCAACCCAAGTAGTGTTCTGATGTGACTTTTGGTTGGTATGTACAGAAACAAATGTTTTCTTCTATTTATTTCTGTTCACTTCTCTGTTTTTTAACAGGTATTTGGAGCAGGGACATTAGGTACAAAAGTAATCTGCCTTTAACAGAGATCAACAAGATACTGAAAAACTTGGAAAGCAAGAAACTAATTAAAGCAGTTAAATCTGTGGCAGTGAGTATTTTGTGACCTTTTTTTTAAGCAATTTCAAACATCTGCTGAATGCTTTGTATGCTTTTAGCAGGGGCCTGGGGGCAGAGAAATCTCATTTTGCCTCAAGCCTTCTCTTTGACTGTGCACCAGTGTTTGACTCTCTGCCTTTAGTGTGCAGGTTTGAGGTGCAGCAGGTATTGGGTCCACAGGTCAGCTTCTCTGCTGTTTGTCTTCAGTTATCTGGTTCACACTGGGTCTGGTATAGCAAGTGGAGCTAGAGAAGCTGGACATAGAAAAGCAGTAGCTTTTTTTATGTTCATGTGAAAGATGCTGGCTTCATCTAGTGTTCCAACGCTATTGTTATAAAATGATTAGGAATCAAAATGGGTTGATCTTCTCTTTATCTCTGTGCTACCTGAGGGTCAGACAGGTTGAGGACAGCTCAAGTCCTTAGGTGTAGGAGTAATAAACCTCTTCTGCAGATTATCTGCTTAAATGTTCCTTCCTTAGGAAGGCTCTCAGGTGTTGAGAGGTGTTGTACATTTCCCTCCAACAGGCATCCAAGAAGAAGGTCTATATGCTGTACAACCTGCAGCCCGACCGCTCCGTCACTGGAGGGGCCTGGTACAGTGATCAGGACTTCGAGTCTGAGTTTGTGGAGGTGTTAAATCAACAGTGTTTTAAGTTTCTGCAGAGTAAGGTGAGTGCCAAAATCACCTGCTGTTTGTTTTGTAAACAGGTGCCAGACAAGGCTTAGGTTTCCATAGGTGTTGGCCCTTATTGCAGCTAGATTGGCAAATCTGTCCTGGACTATTACTTTTGTCACAGTAAGTGTGATGGTGTTGTATTGAAATGATGGATGTTTTTACACCCTGGACAAGGAGGGGAGCCTTTTACCTCTGAGGTCCAATGACAAACTGTCCTAGATGACACAAAATTGTGTATTCCTTATCTTTTGTATGCCAGCCTGCCCCAGAGTATTACTGTCCCTAGGACCCAGCAACCTGGGAAAGAGGAACTTGTGTGTTTTATCCTGGAAGGTGGAGGGCGGGTGCAGGATCTCTTAAAAATGGGAAACAGACACGAGGGGAGTGTTTTTGTTCTCCCTGGGCACCTGAGGGGGTTGCCTGGGGCAGGTCTCCAATGGAGAAGCTGCATTTTGCAGTCCAGACCTGCTCCAGAGGGAATTTTGCAATACCATTTCCTGCTGCTGCTTGGGACAGCCCAGGAGGAATCAGACCTCTCTCCACGATTTGTTGAGGAGGGGATGGGCCTGCAACTTGCCAGGAAGTTTTTTCCAGCTTGTTTGGCAGCATTGGAGCCTTTTGGCCAAAAATTGTTCGTCCAGGTTTTGTTTTGACCCTGTACCCCTCTGATTGTTGTTTGTGGAAGTTCTGGAACTGCAGAGGCTGTTACCTTTTATTTGATATTTTCTCCCTTCTATCTTCTCCCATTTTGTGTCTGTTGGTGAAAGGAGATTGGTTTAAATTCAAGCAGAGGTAAATAATTTTGGAGTCTCCACCTATATAATTGTCTTAGAAACTAAGACACAAACCAGGCAGCAAAGAAGCACAGGACCAAAAAATCTAAGAAAAGTCACTGTGGATTCTGCAGAGCACCTCATTTCTGAGAGGGTGGAAGGCAGCAGTCAGTCAGGTAGCTCTGACTAGAAGACAATTGCCCCTAGTCTAAATTATCCCTGGCTCATTAAATATGTCTGCAGGTTGTAGCATTTGTCTATTCCATTACAATATATTTTTAACTGGCTCTAGGTACAACAGAAACTTTCTTTTTGTCAACAAAATGCCAAATGTTGGCATTCCTTCATATTAATCTGAATTATAGTGTAAATTTAATGTAATTTATTATAAAATTATATTTGATTGTGCATTGGATTGTCTCACATACACCACTTTTAAGAACATGGTTTTAAATGCTAAATAAGTCCCAGAAATGGAAAACAGGTTTTGTTTCTGAGCCTGCCTGAAACTGAGCCACGAAGGAGGCTCTTGGCAGTCAGTGCTGACTGTAACTAACCTTTGCTTTTTCTCAGGCAGAGGCAGCTCGAGACAGCAAACAGAACCCCATGATACAGAGGAACAGCTCATTTGCCTCATCCCACGAGGTGTGGAAATACATCTGTGAACTGGGCATCAGTAAGGTCAGAACAGATTCATCTCACTACTGTTCAAATTGTCAGTGCATGATTAGCTGTAGGAGCTGAGTACTGCAAACTTGCTGAAGGTCTCATAAGTGTCTTAGTACCCTACAGCTTGTGTAGTGGAAGTGAGCTTTGTGGCTTCTTTGCTTTTGGGGAGGGTCATTGATACTGCCTGGCATTCCAGGATAGCTTGTGGATGTGGGTTTTCAAAAGTGTGTCAAAGAATTAGTATTCACATCCTTGTTAACTGTCTCAGCTGGTTTAGATTCCATAATTTCTCTTAAATTTACATATGCACTTCAAGGAATTTTAGGGGAGGGAAAAAAAGAAGGGGAAAAATACCCCACCATTACTGGTCACCATCAACAAGTATATCTTTAGCAGCTTTTTCTTCTTTCACAATTGTTTTCCTGCAAAACTGGAACTGTATTGTGCTAGGATGATGGAGACATCTCAGGTGCATAGGGAAATTCTTTTTGGTAAGACCAAGGCTAGTGCAAATCAAAAGTGCTCAGGAAGTAGGAGGTATTAGTATTTATTTGCTTTCTTTTTGCATCTGCACAACTCCATAAAATTGCCAGTGAGACTGGTATCTTTCTAGGTTAGAACTCTGTGGATTTGTTACTCATGGTGTTTGCTCATTTCCTCCTTGCAGGACTCACTGGCACACATCTTTCCTAACATCCATTTCACAAACTCTGTCTTAGGTAGAGTTGTCAATGGAAGACATTGAGACCATTTTGAATACTCTGATCTACGATGGCAAAGTGGAGATGACCATTATTGCTGCCAAGGAGGGGACAGTGGGCAGTGTGGATGGGCAGATGAGGCTGTACAGAGCTGTTAGTCCTCTCATCCAGCCCACTGGATTGGTCAGGACACCATGTGGACTGTGCCCTGTGAGTAACTAAGTCTGTGGATCATTAGTGGTGTATATGCAGCTCTTGAGCACAGGTTTGCAATGGCCACATGGCTCATGGCAAGTTCTGCCCACGAGTCAGCCTCGGGGCTAAGCCAACTGTGCTTAAAAGCTGTCTGTGATGCCCTAGCTGTGGTGTAAGAGGTTCTGTAGTTGGTCTAAATACCTGCTCTGCCAGGTGTTCCCCACTTCCAGCCTGTCTCTTTACTGGACTGTATGTGAAAGGATGCTGTCAAGTGTAGTCTGTTCCAAATGATATTTCTGGTCCCAGGTTTGCCTGTGTTTTTACCAAGCTAAATTATTTCTGTCTGGCTTTTGGTCTCCTCCCTGGACTGTGAACTGGTTTGTAGGTAAAACTTGCCAGCATGTCCCTTTGTGGTGGGATCTGTTTTCTGTTCTGCCTCAGAGCTGCCACAAGACTTCCTAGGTTTTGGCCTCTGTTAGACTAATGCTGATCTACTCAGAAAGAAGCAGAAACCATGGGAGCATGTTACACACATGTTACATCCAGCTGGAAGCAATTACTCTGCTGACACAGAGCTTTCTTTTGCAGGTTTTTGATGATTGTCACGAAGGTGGTGAGATTTCTCCGTCAAACTGTATTTATATGACAGAGTGGTTGGAGTTCTAAAGTGAAAGAAAACTGTAAACTGGATTCATCCTTCACAGCCAAAGTGACAAAGCAGCTTGCTTTTTTTAAAAGCGGAGTTCTAAATCTGTAAGCAACTTCAGGACATGGAGTGACAAACTAGCCGTGATCCAGCTGTGTGAACTATCCTGGGAGTGGACTGGAAGTGGAGTCAGTGCTGAAGATCAAGGCTGAAGTGGAAATGTAAATCCATTCTTGAACCAAAATTGGAGGTGGCAACTAAGGTGGTTAACATTAAAACAGATTTCTAAGCAACAGTTCAAAATAAAGTTCAAACAAGGTTGAGACATTTTAGTCTTAACATTTATCAGTCCCTCACAGCTGATCAGAAAAACTTGCTAACAAGTGTCAAGAATAAGATCCAAATTTTGCTTTCAGATTTAATGCTACTGATGGATGTCTAAGTTCTAAAAAAGACACTTTTTAGACACAAGAGTGTCTAAAAGACACTTTTCTCCCATGATAGCTTCCTTCTAATTGAAGACTATGAATCTGATGTGGGAAAGATTCTGATTATGTCAAATAGACACTGAATATTTAAACACTTACTGGTTCTTTATTATCTTTCTTACCTGCTAATTTATCATTAAACCCCTGATTTTTCTTACGTACATCAGTGCTTCATTTCCTGTATTGCTGCCTGGTGATGCATCTGCTGCATTTATTCCTTCATCATCAAATTTCTGGTGGTGTGTTCTACAGCTGTGTCACATAAATGGATGTCTCCACTGAAATTTTGAGTAGAGGTGTTCTGGGAAAGATGTCTTTTCCACAAGAGAAAGGATTCCTCTGGCCTGATGCTACAGAGAAAATTTTTATGGATTCCAGCATCCAGAGTAGCAGAAGGCTGGAATGACACACTAGAGGCAGGGTGGGGTGCACAGACAGTCTGGCCCCTGTACCACTGTGCTGCTTGTGGCTTCAGCTGGCTCTGGCCAAGCTAGATCTCTCCACAATTACTCAGTATCTTCACAACGGTCTGCCAGCACTGGGGAACAATTAGGGTGTCAAGCACAATACAAGGCTTGTTGCATCTGCTCTATTTTCAATTGTGCCTGGCTGAAAATAGGCCCTCTGAGCACTGTGTTGGGAGGGTGGTGGGAAAGCACCTCTGTGGATGTGTTAGCAGCATCCTGGGTAACCTGACAGAGGGTTAACATAGATTTTGGAACAGTTTACCTCATAAGGGTAGGAGACTTTACATCAGCATTTCCAGTAATGTCCAGGAGTTTGCACTTTCTAAAAGCAGTCTGGATCACATATGAAAATGTTCAAATTTTGCTTGGTTTCCATTTCCCTTCTTATAGTGTGGGTGGAGGACAGAGGCTAGTGGGGGTAAGTGCTGTATAAAGAATAAAAAGAAACCCCCATGGTTCCTGTCCCATGCAGGGGAAGGGTATGGGTGCAGAGGCAAAGGTTCCTTGTGTGAGAGCAGTTAGGTGTGTACTGGAACAAACAGTGAGCACTGATAAGCTGGCAAATCCATGGAAGGACTTTGATTGTCCCATCGAGGTGAGCACCCCCAGCAGCTCTCCTTTTGCTGCAGTGTTGTCCCCAGGTGAAAGGGATGCATATCTCTACAGACAGGCAGGAGAACTTACAAAAGAGATGTGGGGGTGAAATGATTTGGGCTTTGTTCTTCCTCTGCCCCCTTTAACCATTCAGCACAGAGAAGACAAGGGGAAAATGCTGTTCTCTTCCCTGGAGGGAGCCTTGGATCAGACATCCTTTATTCCACCCAATGTAATTTCATTGAGATGTGGGGCTGGGGTTGCTTTTTTCTTCCTTTCTTCAAAGGGGACCTGACACAATGGGGTCCTGAGTCCTGCTGCTGCAGAGATAACACGATGTTTGTGCTCTACTGCAGCTAGAAGATAACTTCCTGGGAAACAACAGGACTTTATCATGCAGGTATGTCACTTTATGCTCTATCATCACATTCACTGGCAAGAAGAAAAAGGAGAAAGCTTCTCCTCATCGAAGAGCTTTGGGAATTAGATAGATAGATAGTTTATTAAGCTCTTTCAATTTTTGCATTGGGTTTATCTGGCTTAGATGACCTTTGTGGTATCTGAATTTGTTTAATGTTGAAGCTGTAACAAGAATACTCAGATTTGGGAAAAAGTGCGTATAAGGGAAAACTAATTTAAATTTTGTTTCTTACATACAGGAATCTGTCTGATCTATTTCTATATGAATCAGAGAAATTATCTTTCTGTCACTCTGGTTCTTCTTGAACCTGGCTGATTTATCAGCCTGACATTCTTATCTGAGAAGGGAGTAAATTCTAAAAGGTAGCATTAATAGTGTCCTGAGTTTTGTCAATCTTCTCCCTGGTGAAGCTGTCCTTATTCCAAACTGATATGAAATATAATGTTTTGAGGAAGCTACTATACTTGCTCCAGTACTCAATGTGAAAATACTTATTATCCCTTAAAACATGGATGACAAATTCTAAGCATGATCTGCTCATTTATTTTCGCAGGCCTCATATAAGAGGTCAGAATTCAGCTGCTGCAGGACCATGAGATCCCTTCTGAGCTGGAGAGTTCATCCTTGTTTTCATGAGCCCTGATCCTGCTGTCAACCCGTGAGCCTCTTTTGAGTGGTTGCTTCACTAGTAGTAGCTAACTGTCCACAGTGAGTTGGAGGGTGGGCACACCCAGATGCCATTTTCACACGGAATTGAGTGCAAAGTTGTTTTTTGATTCCCAGAGAAACATTGGCTATGGTAGCTGGCTGCATTGTGACTGACAGTGTACAGCTGGCTAATATTGCCTGGCATGTGTGTAGCCTTTACACTCCAAAGTTTAAAACATTAGTATGAATGGCAAGCTTTGATGAAAACATTTACCCCTTGGCTGAGTGGCTGTTTATTTATTTTTTTTTTTATTTTTATTTTGATGGTAAATGGCCCGTTGGAAGTATGGTGGGCAATTGTTATTCCTCTGTTATTCCGATGTTAGAGCACCATCTCCTGTCTCTTCCTGGGATGGCTTCCCCAGGGCTCCAATAGGGAAAAAGCTCGGTCTAAAGGCACACTGATTTCTTTTTTCCTCCACATGCAGAGCAGATTTTGAGAAGAAACCGTAGGGCTGGGACTTTCTGTCATTTCACCTGTGAGAAATACATGGCTAGGCCCTCCTCAGCCATGCTGAGCCCAGCTTAGCTTGCAGCCTGGAGGAAACTAAAAGGTATCATGACAAGCTCCACGGATGGTGCCCAAGTTCCTGTTGAAAATGTTCACTTCCAACATGAGCAAGTTTGTCATTGCACTTTACTCACTCTGTGGGAAATCATCTGGGGAATGGGGAGGACAGGAACCAGAGCTCAAAGCTCTCTTCTCTTTCAGCTGTTAAACACAAAACCAAGTCTGGGCTTGTGTAGGCAGCCTGTGGTGTTTTCCTTTCTTCCACTTTTTGAGCAAGCTTATGATTCTTTCAGTAAATGCTTTTGGGAAAGCTTTTACTTGGGTTATTTGGCTCACAGGTACAGAGCTTTAAGATTGTGCTTCTCTTCCAAACTGCTTTGGTTTAACCCAGCAGACAGGTAAACACCACACAGGTGTTCCCTTCCTTCCTCCCCAGTGGGATGGGGGAGATAATTGTAAAAAAAAGTAAAGCTTGTAGATTTGGATAAAGGCAGTTTAACAGGGCAGAAAAGGGAAAATAATGGTAAGAGATTATATAAATCAAATGATGAACAATACAGTTGCTCCTCCTCTGCTGACCGTTGCCCGTGAGTGCCAGAGCAGTGAGCTGGAAACCAGCAGGCAGCTCTCCCCAGTTTTATTAAATGTTTAGCATGACACCATACAATAAGGAATATCCCTTGAGCCACTTGGGATCAGTTGTCCTGCCTTTGTCTCCTTCCAAATACTTGTGCACCCCCATTTTCCTGGCTGGCAGGGCAGCATGAGAATCTGAAAAGTCCTTGACTTAGCATAAGAACTGCTCAGTAAGAACCAAATTATCAGGGTGTTATCAACATCTTCCTAATCCTAAATCAAAAATACAGCACTAAACCAGCTCCAAGGGAGGAAAATTAACTCTGAAATTTGAAAGCAGGACACAAACTCACAATAGCTGCACAATATTTTAGTTAATCTAATGTTTGCAGGGGGGTGCACTATGGCCTTGAAGCCCTGGGTCCTGGTAAGGCTCTTTGCTGTTGAGATGTGGCAACAGGAGGAAGATGTAAACAAACAAGCAACTTCAGAAAAGCAGATTTGCTTTGTCTCCTACTTGGAGAGCCAGTCCAGGGTCTGAGAATGTTAATAATAGTAGTAATTTGAATTTTACACAATTTACCATACACACATCAATACTATACTTCTACTTTTTATTCCCACTGTATTAGGGATATCAGGAAGCTGGGAAGGCAAAACTAATGGTCACCTCAGACAGCATTTCATTTTGCTTTGTTTTGGACCTGGAACTGTACTCTGCACATTCCAAACACCAATTTCTGTTGCATTTAAAAGAAACAATACAGGGGAAAAAAAAACCCAGAGCTGGACAGTGCATGGATGAGTAGACTTGATCACAGGGCAATAATTTCCTTTAAGCAGCGGTGGAGTGGTGCCCACACGGAAGCCTGGAGGATATTTGTAAACTGATCACTACATGAAAGTAAGGCAAACACCCAAACTATTAGAAGCAGATTGATGTATTTCACTGTAATGCCTTTGCACCTTGAATATGTGTGAAAGTCTGCAGGATTTGGGAATGGATTTACATCCATGCATTCAGATAGGACAAATATCACTTGCACAGCATCACACAAAGCTGCAGGGGAAGATTCCTGTCTTGGGCTCACTAGGAAAAGGCCTTATCTTCTTGGCTTTGGAGGAGAGTCTGGGAAGCAATACAAGATGGAAGCAATGAAAGAGGAAATTTTTGCCTAATTTCAAGGCAAATTCCTGGTGCAAGTCAGGTGTGCCAAACCTGTATCCACAGGCTCCCTGAAAATTGTGTCCATCCCTGGACCTCTCCAGAGGGTCTGGACACTGCAGGGGTGTCCCTAATGGGCTGGGGTACAGATTTCCTGGCAGAGTGATGAACCACTGTGGCCTCAAGCAGATGTGGGGATAAAGCTCGGTCAGGGAACAGAGCGGGAGGGAAATCCGATGGATTGTCCCTGCCTTGCTCGGGGCTGGATGGCCTCATGACTTTGCCAAGTGTGTGTCGCTGAGCCAGCGTGCCCAGGGACAGAACCCTTGGACCGAGAGAAGAGCCGGGAACTGAAACCAAGCTGAAACTGTGTGAGGGTCGCAGTTTGTTTCGTTAAAAAGAGTCTCTGTGTTATTAGTGGAGTGTTATTCATAACCTCTTCCCTGGAAGTTCTATTTTTCCCTGCTGAACACAACAGCGCGCTCCTAAGCAGCCGAGCCCCTTGAGAGCAGAACTGCTTCCCTCATGCCGTGCCAAGGTAGGAACGCGGCACCGCATCTCACATTTAACAGGGACGCCCCGTCCGTCGCCATTCCGACGCGGAACCTGCTGCCCTCAGCGAAGAAGGGATCGCTACCGCCCCGCCATGCTTGGGAGGGGCACGCCGCTCCCCTCCTTCTGAAAGGCGGCGTGGCGTGCCCTTAGCCAAGATGGCGGCAGCGGCGGCACACCCGCCCCGCCCCCGCTGAGGCTCCGCCGCCATCTTGGCTGCGGGCAGCGCGGACCGCTGAGGTGGCCTTGCCGGGCGCGCGGGGCGTGCCGGGAGGGAGCGGCGCGAGCGGCGCGGGCAGGTGGGAGCGGCGGGGCTCCGAGGGGATGGGAGTGGGAGTGGGGATGGGAATGCGGGTCTGTGTCGCCGGAGGGGAGGTGGTGTGAGGCGGTCAGTGACCGCCCCTGTGAAGGAGAAGGGGTCGGGGGCGTCCCCTACAGGAGGGTCTGGGAGGTGTCCCTGAAGGGGTGTTGAGCGTGGTCAGTGGTGTCCCCTGGTGCGGTGCTTTCCTGGGGGTCAGCAGTGCCCCACAGAGCGGCACGGGCTCGGCGGCGTTCGCTTTGGCCGGCTGGGGATCGGCAGTGTCGCCCAGGGCAGGGCTGGGGTCACTGTCCCCTGTGGAGGGTCAGCAGTGCCGCCTGCAGCAGTGCAGCGGGGTCGGTGCTCTGCCCTATGGCCGTGCTGGGGATCAGTGGTCTGGGGGGCAGAGGTGGCGCCTATGGATGCTCGGGGGATGGGGAGTGTCCCCTATAGCCATGCCAAGCTCAGCAGCTGGGTGATGACACCTGTCCTCCCGCTGTCCTGACCCCAAACTAGAGCTAGAGCCCATGGCAAACCCAGCATGGCAGTCGTGCAGTCGTGCCTCTGCCTGGGGCAGGAAAGTGGTGCTGGGCTGCAGCTGGAGAAACATGGAATAAATTTGCCCTGTGGCTCTGCTGCATACCTGAGATGTCAAATGTTTGTATTGCTGTTCTGATGTGCAGGATCTTTTACAGGCAGACTCAGCTCTGACTTTCACCTTGATAGGCCTGTTTGTGGTGGGGATGTGTTGCAAACCCTTCTGTTTGTCCATCCAGTGCGGGGGGTGGAAACATGGGGCAATTCTCCCTAAGCTTGATTTACATCCTTAATGGCAAGGAAGAGGAGAATGTCAGTTAAACCAACACCTCCCCTCCTCTGAAGGGAGGTGTTGCTTCTGATTTCTCGTGTGTGTGGCCCTCCTGAATATCCCACCTGCACTGAGGACCAGGAGCAGGGTAATCTTGGAGCATCTGCAGCTGTAGGTGAACCTCTGAGTTTCCTTGTCTGGAGCAGGTTGTGGAGTTGCTGCTTTTGGCTCTGTGAGTTAATGCTAGTGCTGTGTGGTATTTGTAGTCTGGATTTGACATGTAAGTTTTTTGGTAGGCTTGTCCTTGCCTTTCTCAGAGAAATCAAAAGTAATGATGGCCTCGAAGCTCTTGTTTGTGTCTTATTTTGAAAAGTTTAGTAAGGAAACACAGAGAATGACTCCTCTGTTGTGATGGTGATATTCCTCCTTGATGTTTTCTGATGTCTTCTGGACTCTCAGTTCCTTCCTTACTGGCAGTAGAACAATGATGCTATGCAGAGTGGGTGTCCAAAAGACTTTTTTTGACATTTTGTCATGTATTCCTTTCCCGTTGTAAGCAGGTCAGACTGGCAGTTTGGTGATGTTTGTGATTGTTTTGGCCTCAGGCTTGGCCTCCTTTTCTCCCTGCAATGTTTCAGCTGGAGGCTCCAGGATGTGTTGCAAATCTGGCCTCTTTTCCTTTACTGACCCAGTCAGGCAGGATTGCCTGGAGGCCAGCATGAGGCTGATTGGATTTTGAGATGTTAAATGTGAATCATAAATAAAAAAACAAACCTCTTGCATTCTGACTTTGATCGTCAGCTTCCCTAGTTTATTTGTTGGATTTGGTGGTGTTTTAATTGGCTGTAATGTTGATGAGAGCACTGGACAGAAGAGATTAATGGAGTCACATGATTCATTTGATAATGGGATTAATTCAGTGTACTGTGTTGTCTTTGTCCTGCAGTCTCTTGTGCCCCCACCTGTAGTTGATCTTCTGAGCTCCTTTGTGGGTCTGTTGTCCAAATGGCTGCTGCCTGAACATGCCTTCTTCTGTCCTTCCAGAGCTTTTGCAGGGCCATGGCGACGTACCTGGAGTTCATCCAGCAGAATGAGGAGCATGACGGAGTGCGCTTCAGCTGGAACGTGTGGCCCTCCAGCAGGCTGGAGGCCACAAGGATGGTTGTGCCCCTGGCCTGTCTCCTGACCCCGCTGAAGGAGCGTCTGGACCTGCCCCCTGTGCAGTATGAACCAGTGCTTTGCAGCAGGCCCACCTGCAAAGCTGTGCTCAACCCACTCTGGTAGGAATTGCTCAGCTGGGGATGATGGAAGAGGCTGGATAGTGCCTAATTTTCATCTAAACTTCACTACTTCCTTATTCCCCTTTTTCTCTGCCCAATGCCTGGCAGCCTGTTTCATTTAGGTGTGGTGGGCTTGTTAAAATCCATACATCAACATGCCTGTTACTAGAGCTGGCAAGAGCAGAGGGGACAGGAGGGTCTTTGGGGAGGCTCTTAAGGCAGAGAGTCCTCTCACCATCCCAGAGAATTTTGTGGGAATGAGGAAACTCATAATAAACAAAGATGCCCATTATACTGCTATTGTGCTCTGGACCGTGGTCACTTGTTTTCCTGCTTCCTACACATCCTGCTGCTTGTAGGTCAATTCCAGTGTAAGCATAATGAAATAGTTTTAGAGGAATATCTCGGTCCCAAAATCAGGTAATGATCATGCATACTCAGAGCATGGTGTTGGGCTGAGAAGAAGCAGGGAATGCCAGTAAGAGGAAGTGAAATGAGATCAAAGCCTTGGAATGAGAACGTGGCGAGGCATCCTGCACTAGCAGGATGTAGTACTGGGCTGAGGAGAGTAAACTCTGTGGGACAGGGAATAACCTGTTCTGTGTTTGCACAAGATCTGGGTGGATGGTTCCTGCTGCTCTGGGACTGGAGCACTTGTGTGCTACAGCTGCACAAACAATAAGACAATGACAAGAGCCTAAGTGTAGCAAAAGAGTTATTAGGCCCAAGTCTGTGTCTGCCAGGGGCTGAGCTTCAGAGATTTGTCAGTGGTCCTTCATGCTGACAAGCCTGGAAATGGCAGGGCTGGATTAGCTAATGAACTTCCTGGTAATAGAACGAGAGTCTGAGTTCCTAAAGCACTTGCTGTTCAAGCTGGAGTGTCTGTTTCTTCCTCTGTGCTGTGAACCAGCATGGATTAATGAATTTATTGTGAAGTTGTGCTGTAAAATTGTTCCTGAAGTCACACTAATACCTCATTTTTCCATTGCAGCCAAGTTGACTATCGGGCCAAGCTTTGGGCTTGTAACTTCTGTTTCCAGAGAAACCAGGTAAGTTGGGAAAAGTACTTCCACCTTTTCAGTGAATACTGGATGGCCTTCCCTGGACATTAAACATAAATTTTGTTTCTCTAGATCCCTTCCCTTGGCCCTCTTCTCTTGCTGAGCCCAGGCCATAGTACAGTCTGCTTCACCTGACATCTTGTCAGTGATTTTACTGGCATGCAGAGCATAGTAAGGCGATAAAAATGCTCTTTTGTTCCTTGTGTCCCAGTGTGGTTTTTTGCATTTGATATTTACTATCCTGCAGAATTCATTTGAGTAGACTTTTGCCATCAGAAACTATGGCTGAAAGAATTTCAACTAATACATTGTTGTTGCTGTAGCCTTACCTTTTATTTACACTGGATTGAGCAGCTGTCCATCCTGCTGGCCACTTGTCTGTGCTTAGGAAAATCACTTTGGGTTTCTTGTCCTGAATTAATCAGGTTGATGCAGTGGCAGTAAAAAAAAGGTTGAATAACCACATCATCAGCAGGGCAGGCTGTGTGCTGCAGAGGAGAGCCCTACATTTTTGTCCTGCAACTTCCTTGTCCTAATTTTTTGTTCTCTTTTTCAGTTCCCCCCAGCATATGCGGGCATTTCTGAAGTCAATCAGCCAGCAGAACTTATGCCTCAGTTTTCAACAATTGAATATATAGTGCAGGTAAATAAACCACAGGCGAGTTTGAAGCTCTCAGAGTTGTCTTGGTTGTGACAAATGATATATGTGTAAAATTTTCTTAGGATAATGCAAATAAATGCCATGTCTGCAAGGTGCTTAAGGAGGGGCTCATTTTATTTGTTGGCTGGAATCTTTATACAATGTTGTTTCTTCCCACATCAGCGAGGTCCACAGACGCCGTTGATCTTCCTGTATGTTGTGGACACGTGTTTGGAAGAGGAGGATTTGCAGGCCCTGAAGGAGTCCCTGCAGATGTCCCTGAGCCTGCTGCCTCCCGATGCCCTGGTGGGGCTCATCACTTTCGGCAGGATGGTCCAGGTTCATGAGCTGAGCTGTGAAGGGATTTCCAAGAGCTACGTGTTCCGGGGCACCAAGGACCTGGCAGCCAAGCAAATACAGGTGTGCTCTGCCATCCCTGGCTGTTCTGCCATCCCTCAAACCAGGGGCTTGTACCTCTCAGCTCTGTTGGACTCTCAAGCACTGGGCTCTCAGGGAGAAAGGAGGGCTTAGTGCTCTCAGCTGTGAGCCTATTGCCCTCCCAGTATTTGTCCTGTCTTTTTGCCTTTGTAAATTTCTTGGAAGCTTGTTCAAGACTGAGTTTGTGTATCTCACATAATGGACCCATGATCCATTCCTAATGGCAGTGCAAAGATGAATAATTTTACAGATTTAAGTATATTTAATGCTGCAGTTTAATGTTGCAGGCCTTAGGGTACATTAAATAATAATATAAACTATGTGTGTAGTGTTTGAATAGTACATCTCCTCTGCCTCCTCTTTACTGTTCTTAGGATATGCTTGGGCTTTCAAGACCAGCTGTCCCTATGCAACAGGGAAGACCTCTTCAAACTCCAGAGCAACCTGTTATTTCCAGCAGGTAAGCTTCAGCACAGCACACAGCAGGGCAGACATTTTATTCCCCTTTATGCCTGTAGGTCATGCTTCTAACCATGGGTTTCCTGAGAGGGGAAAGAAGATTTAAATGGTGTTGTCTTGTCATAGTAATTTACCTCCATTGAACACAGTTTTCTCTTTCTCAGCTTCTCTTTCAGTGGGACCTCTCATGCCTTTCAGCAAACTCACCTTTGAACGTCTTTCCTGTTCTTTATGTGACTTTGCCTTCTTGTCAGTTATTGATGTCTTGCTTTGATCAAATTTTTTATTTTGCACAGGCTTGTTATCTTGGAAAGTTTGGATGTAAGAAGACAACCTGCTGCGTATCTCTTTACTTTTGATTACTGTTTCAGTGCAATTTATGTGTGCCAGGAACAAAGAGGCATGGTTTCTCTTCTCTGAACTTAGAAGCAGTAAAACACTGTATTTGAATTTTTGCAGGTTCCTACAGCCCGTGCATAAAATTGACATGAATTTAACAGATCTGCTTGGAGAGCTGCAAAGGGACCCATGGCCAGTGACCCAGGGAAAGAGACCCTTACGTTCTACTGGAGTAGCTCTTTCAATTGCAGTTGGCTTATTGGAGGTACTTCTAATGCTGTTGTTTGAGATGAGCAGGTCAAAGTGAGCACATGGCCATGCTTGCTGAGATGAGTTCAGGTGTCAGTGCAGCTGGGTTACAGTGGGGTGCAGAGGTGCAGTTTGTCTCTATTGACATTCAAGCTGTGCTAGCACCAGCTGATGTAGAGTGGGCTGGAAGGTTCCATTTAAATAGCAAAATTTGCAGTTGTTTAAAGGTCTCTGATTCTTGCGTGTGTTGCCACACAAGAGGTGATACTATGCACTGGATTTATCTGAATATAATCTAACATATAAATAAAGAGAACAGAAACTGTCTGCTTCCTGTTTTGAAGACATGAAGCTTGGCATGGTTTGAATTTAAACTTTATCTGAGTGCTGTGGCTGTCAGGAATTGTATCACTATTTATCGAGGTTGCCTCTAGCAGGGACAGGTAGAAGCTCGTGCAGACCCTTCTGTAAAGAAAGCATCGTTGTCATTTAATCAGTTTCCTTTTTTTTCCTTCCCTCCCGCCCTCTAAGTCTTTGTTTTTATTTTAGGGCACTTTTCCAAACACAGGGGCCAGGATTATGCTGTTCACAGGAGGGCCACCAACACAAGGGCCAGGCATGGTGGTAGGAGATGAACTGAAAACACCCATCCGTTCCTGGCATGACATAGAGAAGGATAATGCAAGGTTCATGAAGAAGGCCACCAAAGTAGGTACTAGGGCTTGATGGGTATGTTTAAAAGCTGAAACTGAATGTTGTGTTGGAACACTACATTCTGGGCTGCCTGGTTGTCCTTGAAATAATCCAAGTCTTTGTGTATGCTAAATTATGAGGACAGTTAAGGGAAGGGTAAAAAAAGCTTCCTCCTAGTTCTCCATCATGGTCTTGTGCCTTCTCAGAGAATAAAGTATTTCAGTGTTGTTTCTTAGCTGGTGGTGGGTGGAGAGTTTGTTCATCCTCATCATTGTATCCCCTTTTGGAAAGAGGAAAATCTCCCAAGAACTGGTTATTTCCAGAAAGCCTCCTTTGTGTTCTTGACATAAAAAACCACCATTAAAATAGTAAAAATGTCAGATATGAAATGTGCCTGTCATCTTAGAGAAAGCAGAATGACACCTGTTCTCTTAACTATCATCTGGGTATCTTTGAGTTCCCACCATGTCATCACAGACTAGATGATCCCATGTCATTTATGCACTCTTTTTATTTGAGACAATAAACTCAGGCTCATCCAAATGCATCCCTCATCCTAGAAGGGAGCAGTGTGCTGCAGCCAACATCTCTTTAGTTACCACAGCACTGGTGATTGCCCCATCTGTACTGTGTGCTGGCCAGAGGTGGGGAGCAGCAGAAATCAGACATTGCACTCCTAACCCCTGGGTGTGTGTTCCCAGCACTACGAGACTCTGGCCAACCGCTCTGCGGCCAATGGGCACTGCATCGACATCTACGCCTGTGCCCTGGACCAGACGGGGTTGCTGGAGATGAAGTGCTGTGCAAACCTCACTGGGTATGTTCACAGCAGGCCAGCAAACAACTGGCACCTGCTTTTTGGGTTTTTTTTTTTGGAGGGGGGAGAACGGTTTAGAAAGCAGTTAAGTGTGCTGTCAGGGCAGAAGGGTTTTTATTGTTCTGTTCTAAACTGTGGTTTGAATTTGCCAGGAATTATATGGCAAGCCTCACCTGATCTCAGTCCACATTTCTGGAGTCTCAAAGCAGCATGTGAATTAGCACTGCTGTTAGAAAACTCAATGGTGGGTAGAAGCTTTCCTTGTGTGGGACAGATTTTCTCTGCTTAACAGCTCGCTTATGCTTTCTCTAGGGATTCTTGACTTCCCTGGGCCCAGTTTTAAGTGACATGTCTTAAGGGGTAGATGTCTGTGTTCCATACTACTGGAAATTGTCTCTGTGAGGAAGGCTCTGTGTTAGCCCAGGCCTTTTGGAGACTTGGCATGTCTTACTGCAAGTGCAAGGTGTTTGTAAATAACCCCTCAATGCTCAGCAGGGAGAAGAGAGACTGTTTGACCCTGTGGATGTGTTACTGAGCTGAATCTGGTCAGGCCTGGGTTTGCCAGGGCACTTAGGGGAAGCCCAGCACCTTCCTTGTGCTGCAGCTACCCCTGGTGTGGTGTGGGTGGTTCCAGCCCTGCTCAGGGAAAGCAGGCGGAGCAAAGAGCTTTCCAGGGTTGAAACACAAATTTTTTGAAGGCTGAAGCAATGGGAAGAAGTAGAGTTGAGAGAGCAAACTGACAAAGGTGGAGCACTAACCTGTGTGGCTTTGTAGGAGGCACCCATGAATCTGCACTCCCTGGTGTGAATCCTGCCTATGCAAAGGCATGCTCTAAAACAGTAACTGCATGTGTTTGCATGTGTCAGAGGTTCAGGGATGTATCCTTTGTACTTCTAGTTCCCAATTGCTTCAGTTCCCTTGTTTTTTCTTTCCCAGAGGACACATGGTGATGGGAGACTCCTTCAACACTTCTCTCTTCAAGCAGACCTTCCAGCGGGTATTTAGCAAAGGCTACAATGGGGAATTTCGGATGGCTTTTGGTGCAAATCTGGATGTGAAGGTGAGAGATGAGTTTGATTGGATCACACTAATGCGGAAACACAAGTGCTGTTGATTAAAAAGTCAGTTTAAGTCTCTAGGATGTTTGAGGTGTAGGAATCTCTGCATGTTTGAGGTCAGATGTAGTGCTTCTTTGGGAGAAGCACTGTACTGGAGGGATTTTTATTTGGAAGCTTAGTAATTTTCTGGTTTTTTTTTTTTTTTTGGTTGTTTGGGTTTTTTGTTTTGGTTGGTTGGTTTGTTTTTGTTTTATTTTAAAGCAGCCTCTCTTCACTCAACAAGGAACATTTCGTACTGTTCCATCAAATATGGAACAGTATGAATATAAATATATAAATATGTCTTCATTATTAAAATGTGGCTCTGTAGATTCTCTTACCTTCACTAATTGTAGCAGTGGATGGTCTGGGAAAATACCATGAGCAACTCATTTAGACTCTGTGTATTCTGTTTGACTGACATCATGAAGAAAAAAAATAATTTTTTTTACCTTGTTCAAGACCTCCAGGGAGCTGAAAATTGCAGGAGCCATTGGACCATGTATATCCCTGAATGCTAAAGGACCATGTGTCTCTGAAAATGTAAGTTTATGACATGGAAAAGTCTTTACTAAAAAAATAAATATAAAATGTGAAGTTTCTGTCCAGACCTACAGTTGAACTAGAATGTCAGAGTTTTCCAGGAAACATCCTTAGGAAATTACAGCCTTTCCTAGACTAAATTCTCAGTTCCTAAGGCTTTCTTTTTACTGTATGGCCTTCAGTAACAATTCACACCCACAAGATAAGGAATCTGGAAGGCCTGCTATTATTTGTACCTCTGATCAGAATTTAACATAAGCTTGCCTTTCCTGCTGCTGGAGGAAAATTGCTGCTTTCTTTTTGATTCTGTGCAGGAACTTGGAATTGGAGGGACATCTCAATGGAAAATCTGTAGTCTGGATCCCAGTACAACTCTGGCCATTTACTTTGAAGTGGTAAATCAGGTCAGTCCTGGCTTCTCCTTTTTTTTCTTTTTTTAAATCATCTTTTTTAACTCATCAAACTACTTGATACAGGTCCAGAAAATGCAATGGCACCCCCTGTGTTGCAGGTGGATGGTTCAAAGCAGCCAAGTGTTTTGTGATGAGGAAATAATTTCAGAAATTTTTTGCATGTGTCATTTTCTTTTATGTGCTGTGGGGGCTTGTTACAGCTGGGAAGAGTTATGGAAAAGCCATCATGTTTTGAAGGCTGACCTTGTTTCATTTGCAGCACAATGCACCCATCCCTCAGGGAGGCAGAGGGGCAGTACAGTTTGTCACTCAGTATCAACACTCCAGCACCCAGAGGCGCATTCGTGTCACCACCATAGCCAGAAAGTGAGTACCCTGTGCCAGTGCTCTGGCAGAGTGGCAGCAGCTTCAGCTCCAGTCTGTGCTGGGATTCCTGGCTTTTTGTTGCATGCATTGGTACACATGGATGCACGTGGCACTAACCCTTTGCTAACCCTGCAGCTGGGCAGATGCACAGACTCAGCTCCAGCACATCGAGGCTGCGTTTGACCAGGAGGCAGCTGCCGTGCTCATGGCACGGCTGGGAGTGTACAGGGCTGAGTCTGAGGAGGGACCTGATGTTCTGCGTTGGCTGGACAGGCAGCTCATCAGGCTGGTAAGCCTAACACACTGAGCTTGGGGGCATTCTTCATTTCAGTAAAAATGGAAGAGACAACAGTAATCTTTTTCCAGATTGACTTTGTTTGTGCTTTGATCGTGGTTACACAGCTGTAGCATGGAATAACTCAGAACCCAGTGTGACTGGCAAATTTAGGATGGGATAGGTGAACATCCAGTCATGCTGAAAGGGTTAAACCTGAAATTGAAGAAGGGATAGTGAAACACAGAATAATGCAGGTGGGATGGTCACTGGTTCAACCCTCCTGCTTAAAGTAGGACCAACTTTGAAGTTAGAGCAGCTTGCTCCAAGTCTTGTTCAGCTGTGTTTTGAACATCTCCAAAGATGGAATTTCTTATGCTTCACAGCCTGTTCCAAGACTGATCACAGTCACTGTTTTGTTTTGGTTTATTTTTCTCTCCCCTGCCTCTATCTCTTAATCAGAATTTCCATTTCCCCAGTTACCAGACAGCAAATTGACTCCCTGATCCCACGCTTCACCAGGCTGAAAAAACCCAGCTTGTTCAGCTTCATTTTCTTCATAAGATGCTCCAAACCCTGACTAACTTGGTGTCCTCTGCCATACCAAATTCAGTATATCTATGTCTATCTTGCACTGGAGAGCCTGAAGCTGGACACAGCATTCAGATGTGGGCCAAGTGCAGGATAGTAGTCTGAATTAATTCTGCAACCTCCTACTGTCTCTTGCTTTGAATTCTACAAGCCCAAATTGTCTAAATCAGTGTTGGTCTTGTCCAAGCACCCATGTGGAGTTGGTACTAACACAACATGGCACATCAGACCCTAAAAAACCAGGGCCAGTCAAATAGAGATTGGAGCACAAGCACAGACATGGGCAAGCTGTGTGCTGAAAGGACTGTGGGATCATTTGGAGTTTAATTTCTAAAACCACTGATACTTATTTTCAGTGAAATGGTGCAATGTTGGTCTGATGCTGTTCTGCAAGAAGTGTTACATAGTGTACAGAATAGTTTAGGTGTAATAGCCCTGACTTAATGGAAAAAAGGGTAGTGCTGTACAGGCACCATTTCTTTCATTCTTGGATAATTTAAAATCTAGACTTTATTTATATATATATATATATTAAAACTGAATCCTCATTCTCATTCCAGTAAGGCAGAGAAATCACTGACTTAAAGAAAAATAGCCTGTAAATGCTGTAGTACTTGTTCTTGTCAGGTTTATGCCTTGATTGTTTAAAAATTAACAGAAGAACACCTGTAGAAAAAGAGATGTAAATTCTATTAAAAAAAAAGAAAAAAATAGAAAAAAGAGAGATAACCAAAGTATCCATTTTGCTTCCAACAGTGTCAGAAATTTGGACAATACAACAAAGATGATCCCAACTCCTTTAGGCTGTCAGAATCATTTTCTTTGTATCCTCAGGTAAGAATGTTACTTCCCACAGCCATGGGAACAGTGTGCAGGGGTGAGTGGGAATGATGATGAAACATCTTGTACTATTGATCAGATTCAGGAGGGGGGGAACGGGTGCTTTTTTAATTTAATGGACTGGTCCTGTAGTTCAGCGCTGCAAGAGACTGATAAGTGAAGAAGTCTGAGGTGTTATTAAGGGGGGTAGACTTATTGCCAAAGAATTTGCTGTTCAAAAATGCTGAACTTGAATCCAGAAGTTTAGGCAATTTTGGCTGACATTTCTTGTCTCACTCCTCCTTCTGGTGCAGTTCATCTTCCACCTGCGACGCTCCCCATTCCTGCAGGTCTTCAATAACAGTCCAGATGAATCTTCCTATTACCGGCACCACTTTGCCAGGCAGGATCTGACCCAGTCCCTCATTATGATCCAGCCAATCCTTTATGCTTATTCTTTCCATGGGCCTCCTGAGGTGAGTCTGTTTTCCAGGAAGAGGTGAATCAACCCAAAATAATGAGTATTCAGTAGGAGTAACACTATTTCAACCAAAAGGCCCCTATTTTTTTATTTAAAAAAAAATTATGAAAGGACAAGATACTTTTGTTCAAGATTGTATCAAATTACACTTGGATGGGCATAGAAATTGCTCTCTGGCATCCTGAGATCTGAGGGCTAAGGGGTGCCTGACTTTGTTTTTTCTTTTCCCCAGCCAGTGCTTTTGGACAGCAGCAGCATTCTTCCTGACAGAATCCTGCTGATGGATACTTTCTTCCAGATAGTTATCTACCTTGGTGAGGTATGGTGAAACATGTTCTCTTTCTCTGTTTATGCTCCTTTCCTCCTGCCACGCATGCAGACAGCTATGCTAGTGCTATGAAATATTAACAAACTGATTTCCTGCAAAGCCCACACAGCATAATCACCATATTATATACATGCTGCCTGTTGGAATACAATTCCAGCCACTGTCGGAGTCAAAATAATACTAGAATCACTAAGGATATGTTCTGCACCCAGTATCAGCTCTTGTGTTAACTTGGCCATGAAGGTGGTCCCTTCATGTCAGGAAAAGGCCAGAGAAACTGAAATGAAGCATGGCAGAGTTACAAGATGATACATTTTTTAACAGAGTTGCAGGTATTTTCAGAGAAGTGACAGACTTTGCTTGCAGGGTTTTCATACTTAAGTACTGTGGCTCTTGAAGAAATCAGATAGGCAGTTTTCCAGTTTTTGCTTTTAAATACTGGATGTTTTTGGAAGCTGCTGCTATATTCCTTCCCTCGTGACTGAGGGAAGTGCCTAGATACTGGCCTTTTCTAAAAATCTTCTGGAGTTACCTTAAAGAGTTTCTCTCTTTTGCTGCAGAGCAAAATAATTGGCAACTGAGTAAAATTCAGATAAGGGAAGTAGCTGAGTGTCTGACCTGTGTTTGTATAGAGGAGTTATTCATACAAGTGGTACATGCAGTGGATACCTTGAAAATACTGTAAGGCCAAGTCAGATTCCAAATGTCAGTGATTTATAAATGCTTAATTTCTGTGTTGGCACAGGCTAAAGCATATTGAAGATTTTCAACAAATTGCTCTGGCATGAATTGCTGCCAGCTTTTTTGTTGGCTGCCTGTGCTTCAGTTTGGGGACAGAAAGTAATGTTGTAACCACAGTAGTGAAGGTGTTTGTTTGCCCCCTACACATGTAGCATTGTTGTAACCAGAGTAGTGAAGGTGTTTGTATGCTCTCTACACATGTAGCATTGTTGTAGGGAAGGTAGACCAGAGTAGGGAAGGTATTTGTTTGCCCTCTACGCAGAAACACATGTAGCATTCTGCTGCCTTGAGACATGCAGGGTAGAAAGGGAGGCTCCTAGACAGCTCTGCTCCTTTTTAATGTCCTCCCTGTCCCATCAATAGACTATTGCACAGTGGCAGAAAGCTGGATACCAAGACATGCCTGAATACGAAAACTTTAAGCACCTCCTGCAAGCCCCACTGGATGATGCCCAGGAAATCTTGCAGACCAGATTCCCAATGCCACGTTACATCCACACTGAGCATGGGGGCAGTCAGGTAAGGAAGTTTTTGGAGGAACTCTTTCTGTTGTTGCCTAGAGCAAATGGCTCATTCTGCTTTTCTGAAAGGATGGTTCTAGTAGTCAAACACAGTTTAGCTCTTCAAAATAGAGCTTGCATATTTTCTTATCAGCTTTTATGACAGCTCTGTCTTTTAATAAGCTGATCACTTGCTGGATATGCTTATGAAATCTGAGGGTGGAAAAAAAAAATGGAAAAGCCGACTGGGGAAAAAAAAAGTTTTTATTCCCCAGTAAAAAGGTGGGAAATAAATGATTCAGGTATGTGCCTATAGTTAGCTTGGTAGGACAGTAATGCTGAATGATTGACCATCTGTTTTCTTCGTTCTTAAACACTGAATGAGGATATAAAATAGTTCTTATTTTCGCTCTTCCTGGAGTTGCAGTGTGCTGTGCTTGTTTGTAGCAGTGAAGAGGCAGGAACTGATGGACCAAACCAAAGATATGGTGTTGATTTTTGATGTGACCCTGTTACACGTGTCTTGCACTGAGCCCTTTTCAGAAGAGCCGATGTGGTATGGGGAGAAGAATAGTGCTGGTGTTTCCTGTGCCATAGATTCCTGTCCCATGGAATCAGAACTGCCCTGCCAGGCAAGCACAGCCTGCTAAAGCATGGCACTCATTGCCCCTGGGAGAAAAATTATCTGTGGAACAGGGATTTCTGGACTTGAAACCTGCTTAAGTTAAATTAGTACCTTGCAAAAGCAGAGAAACATAGCTGGTCATGCATCTAAGGTGAGATGAAGCCTGACAGGTCTTGTTGTACCAAACTCCTCCTCTTTTGTCTTTATAGGCCCGGTTCCTCTTGTCTAAAGTGAATCCTTCTCAAACCCACAATAACCTCTATGCCTGGGGCCAGGTAAGCAATGGAAGAGCTGTTCATGTTTGGGATTGTAGTTAAATAGATGTGGACATGTTTGTGTGTGTAGTAGCTATCCTGTCTCACCAGGTGGCCACAAACAGTGTTACCTTTGTCTTTGGTTCCTTGTCATGGTTGTTAAGATAAACAGCACTGGTGGGCAGCATTGGATGATCAGAATGGGGTTTTCAAGCTTGGATGTCATACATTTCCAGTATTCTGGAAAAAGCAACTAGCATATGGATACATATAGATCTAATTTAGCTGAGAGTACTAGACTTTTATATCCTCTTTGCTTACCTTGTTTGTTTAGAGCTTTGGACAGCAAAATTCCTAGTGCTTTAGGAAGAAGAGATTCCCCTGCAGCAATTCAGCTTGTACAAGAGGATAATGTCAGCGCTGTTGCCAAAGAGTAGCATCTGTCTTTTGCAGGAGAAAAAGGTGGTTGTTATAGCAGGCAATTGGTTCAGAGTGCTGACGCTTGATTTGCTTTCACTTTGTCCCCTGTGTTAGCAACAGTATAGGCTCATTATCTCTTTATCTTTTCTGCAGGAATCAGGAGCTCCAATTCTGACAGATGATGTGAGTCTCCAGGTATTCATGGACCACCTCAAAAAGCTGGCAGTTTCAAGTGCATCGTGACTTTTTGAACTGAGCAGCAGGAGCAGACAATTTACACGGATTGTGTTGATGACAGGAGTGGAGCAATTTACTTACATTTCCTTTTCTCTCTTTTAAACTAGGAATTTTAACTGTTACACGAAATAAACATTCAGGGAGAGTTTTTTACTTCTCCCTTCTAATTTATTTGTATTCCTGTTTGTCTATATTCTGCTTACTGGGCATTTTCCACACATCATAATTAGAGTTGAAAGGTGTTTTAGCCAACAGGGATTTGGACAGCCTTTAGCTTAACTTTTAATGTTCTTAAGAGGTGTCTCAGCAAGAAGATGGCTGTATTAATGAAAAATAAAACCGGCTAGGAGCGCTGCTCCTTAGCGTTGTTCCCAAATCCCGCTGTTAGTGCCATCATGAGCAGACCTTGGCTCCTTTTTCCCTCACGGTCCGGCCCCGCCCCCCTGCGCTTGTTCCGCCCCCCTGCGCGTGCCCGGTTGGGGGCGGGGCATCCCACGCGTGTGCAAGGGCGGCGATGAAGCCGGAGCGCGCGGCCGCGTGGAACGCCAGGGCCGCGCTGCTCTACTCGCTGGGGGCCTGGACCACGCTGGGCGCCCTCATCTACTACAGGCGCCTGGAAAAACCCAGCACCGGTACCGGCAGCGGGGCCCGCGGTCACCTCCGGGGACTGGGGAGGGAGCGAACCGACCGCGGTTTCGCTGAGGGAAAGTCCGGTCGGCTCGCGTCGTGTCCGGGGCGGGGCTTGATCGGGGGCGGGGCTTGCGTGAGGGGGAGCTCGGCCGCGGGCTTGGGCCTCCTGGCTGCCAAAGGTAGGCGGCGGGATGCCCCCTGTCCAGCTCCAACTGCTTTCCCCGGCCGGGGGAGGTAACGCTGGGTGTTGCCCGCCCACCCATCGGGGCACCTGGGGCTGTGCGGCTGCCAGAGCGCAGCCTCCGCTCGGACCGCCTGAGTGAGCCGGGTGTCCGCCCGGCCCGGCCCGGCCCCGGCAGTCCCTCCCCCGGCAGTCCCTCCTGAAGGAGGAAGATAAATCCCATGTTGACTGGAAGAAGCTCGTGCTTTATCTCAATTTACAGGAACGGGGACTAGACTCTTGCCAACCCGTTGCTTTTATTTGCGCTGTGGGAATGGTTCAAAGCTGTGCTGGGGGAGCATTTACATTAGGAAGCATTTCTTTACTGGGAGGGTGGTCAGACAGTGGAATTAATAGGTGTTTGCACTGGGCTGCTTGGGCTAGCTTTTATGTGGATAGCTTGGGAAGCCTGTTGTTACTGCTACTGTAGTACTGATAATGGACCAGTACCAGTGCAGGTATCTGACCTATCCCAGTAAATCACTTTTTCTGGCTACAGTTAACAGATCTTTGCTATCTGATCCTCAGAATGCAAGGAAATGAAAAAAGAATACTGAATGCCCATGTGGCTGCCATGATAAATGGCAAAAAAATATTTTTATTGCTGTATTCTTTTTTAAAAGTCTCCCCCTGCTTACCATCTTTTCTATTCCTTAGAGAGTGAAAATGATCCTGAGGCAAACCAAGGGGTCCGCAAGGAAGTGCGCACTAAGGAATATCCTTTTGGATTGACAGTGACAACAGAAGTAACATACAAAGAGGATCAGCCGCCTCTTACTCGACTGTTAAGGCGTGTGGTATCATTCTTTGTTCCCAATGATGGCCCTCCTTCTGAAAAGTGAGCTGTTCAGAAGCTCAGAATGTTGTTCTGGTCCTCTGAGAACATCATCCCAGTGCCTGGCACCAGACCACTGCTGGAAAACTGTCCCTTGCATTGCTGAAACAGCAGCTCTGCCCAGCTGGTGTGCAGGATGCACCCAGGTGATCCAGGATGTACCTGGGATGGCTGCTCAGCTGGGCAGCTCTAAAATGGATGCTACGGGAATGATTATAAATGGGAAAGAATGTAGTTTAATGTTTTGGCTATGAGAGTTCTCAATGGTCCTTCAAATAAAAGCTCACACGAGTTGAGTTACAAGTGCGGAAATGTTTCTGTAAGCTAAAAAACTTACTGAATGTTCTGCTCCAGGCTCTTGTTTCTTTAGGGGTTTTCCTGATCCTTGCACATGCTATGTTCCCTTGTAGGGTACTGTCCCTCAGCTCTGTGGCCAGAACTAGGTTTTCCCTAGTTCTTATGGACATCACCTTCCCTGTTTCTATTGGGGCTCTCCCTACTGCCCTTTTAGGACAGAGCTTGCTCTGCCCCACGCAGCTCTCTAAGGTTTTCCATCTTGCTGTATGGAAAGCTCTCTCCATCTCCTCTGCCCACACACCTCAGCTTCCAGATCCTTCCAGCTTCTGAAGGGGGCCCTGCAGGGATGCTGCAGGGAGAGGGACTCTTTGTCAGGAACCGTGGTGATACGACAAGGGGGAATTGGTACAAATAAAAAGAGGGGAAATTCAGGTTAGATATCAGGAAGAAATTCTTGACTGTCAGAGCGGTGAGGCACTGGAACAGGCTGCCTGGAGAGGGTTTGGATGTCTCAGCTGTGGAAGTGTTCAAGGCCAGGTTTTGGATAGGACCTAGAGCAACCTGGCCTAGTGCAAGAGTCCCTGCCCTTCCAACCCACACCTTTGATTCTACAGGAGCTTTTACAACCCAAGCCCCACCCAACCCATGCACCTACAGACCCACCTTTCCACATGGAGTCCTCAGGTCCTTACAGCCACCACCTCCTTTTCCCGAGTGTTCTTCCCAGCCTCTAATTTTTACAGGCACGCTGCTGTGTCCCTGTAGCTGTTCCTGTAGCGGATGCCGTTCTGCGTACGTGCATACTCACCTTTTCCTAGGCACCCTCCCCAAGTCCCTGCAGGCCATAAGAGGAAGGCCAAACAGCCGGGCACGCCTGTCCCGCGGGCTCCTGTCCCTTTCCCATGGAATTCCCAACGGCGGCGGTGCCGGGGCTGCGGCGGCACCTCCGGGGCGCCGGGGGGCGCTGCGTGCGGGGCGGGGAGGACGGGCCCCCCCCGCCGGGCGCCCCCGCTGTCCCCGCTCGGCGCCGGCCGCGCTGCGCTGCGCCATGAAGGCGATCGTGCAGCGGGTGGCCCAGGCCAGCGTCACAGGTCAGTGTGTCCCGACCGCGGAGCTGCGGGGGCCGGGGGGGCTGTGTCGGTGTGTGTCTGTGTCGGTGTGTGCGGGTGTGTGCGGGCGCTCCCCTCCCCTTGTCCCCCCGCGTGGGTTTGGCGTGGGTTCGCTCCCTTGCGGCTCCCCCGGGGGCCCGGTCCCCGCGGGGTGCGAGTGTGTGGGGTGTGTGTGGTGTGTGTGGAGCTCTGTGTGCAGCCTCGCCTGGCAGGCGTGGGCTGGCAGTCACGCTGCCATCGCCTCCTCGAGCGCCTTTGTGTTGGCAGCACAGTCGCAGTCATCTTGCTTCGCTCGTGTTCACGGAATCAGAGTATTCGAGTTGGAACGGACTCACAAGGATCATGGAGTCCAGCTCTCAGCCCTGTACAGGACATCGCCAAGAGTCCCACCGTGTTCCGGAGGGCATTGTCCAAAGGCTTCTGGAGCTCCGGCAGGCTCGGGGCTGTGACAGCGCCTCGGGGCTGTGACAGCGGGGCTGCCCTGGTCACGGCCGTGCATTGCTGTGCGTGCGGTGGCAGTGCCATGCCGCTGGCCCTCTCCCGCGGCTTGCATGCGCTGGCACTACAGTGACAGTCACCTCAGTGCATCGCAGGCATGTGGACAGTACAGCCTGGATCATCTTTTTGCACTGCTTGTGGGTGTCGGTGGTACTGTCCCAGCTGCCAGCAGGCACTGCTCGCCTGGGTCCAGCCCCGGTTCCGATAGGATTGGTGTGTCCTGATGGACTGTCCCTGCTATTGCACTGGTTTGGACCTTCTGTGCTCAGAAAATCTTCAAGAAGTTTGTGTGTGAGGCAGTGAGTGCCTGCTGTGGGAGTCTTTGGTGCGCAGCAGGGTGGCCTTCAAGTTATCGAACAGCTTCTGCCTGCGTGTCAGCGCTGACAGAGGGTGTCTGTGGGGGCACAGCTTGGGTGCACAGCTGGGACTGTGGCCACAGTCCCACAACCCTGCCAGCACTGGGGTTCTTGCTGGCTTAGTACCACTTTTCCAGGAGAATTTAAACTGTTGTTTCTGGCTGTTGAAGAGTTTGGGAGACAGTGCTGTACTTAGCAGAATGAATTTCTGTACTGGAGGATTCGTACCCCAATCCAGCCACTAGTTCACAGACACTTTCAGCTTTCACTGGAGGCCTGATCTCCTTTCATTTTGTGGGATGTCTGGAGCTTTTTGTCCCAGTTGTGAGCCTGGATGCAGTTTTAACAGCTTGGTAGCTGGTGCCTATCTCAGTTTTAAGACCGCATTTATTCTTGCTACAGTCATCTCAGGATCAACCACGTTAAGATAATTTAATTAAATTAAGATAATTTAGGACATTTCTTAGGAAAACACAATGGATCTATGATAGTTTGTGTTTTATTGTAAATGTCATTAAAGGGGTTGTTCTCCCAGTTAGGAGGGTGGAATTTGCAGGTTGTTGGAAGTCGTGTTTCAGAAAATCCATGAGGACTCTTATCAGGTAGAAATCATGTGTTTGAAGGAAATGCAAAGTATGAAGGGAATGGTGGAGTAGAGAAATTGAGTGCACTTAGTGCATCAACCAGGTGGATATTTTTTCAAGGATTGGGGAGAGTTTTACCACCTTTCTGTTTATGACAACTGATCCAATTGCAGTATAAAAATCTTTATACAGTGTCTTTAAATGCTGGAGTAAGTAACCCAATCTCATAAAGAGGTGGTGGCATTGTAAAACATTCAAAAGAATGCTTCCATGTGATCTTTCAAATCTACAAACTTAAGACAGAGGAAAAGGGTTTAGAATGCTGTTTTCTTTAGTGGTCAGGCAGCTGAAACCAGTCCTAATTTTTGCCATAAAACAAGACAGTGGATTTAGCCTTACTTTTATTTTCCCTCTCTCCTTTCTCCAGTGGGTGGTGAACAAATCAGTTCAATAGGACGAGGCCTCTGTGTGCTGCTGGGCATTTCTTTGGAGGATACACAAAGAGAGCTGGAGCACATGTAAGTCACTCCCTTCCTTTTGCCTTGTACTCTTCCATTTGTGCATTGCTGATACCTGTGCAGTAGCCAAACAAATCAGCTATTCCTATTGGGAAATTCAGGTTTGCCTGTTAGTTCCTCTTCAGATTTTACCTTGAATACAGGTTTCTTATGAAGTTTTCTCTTCATGTTCCATTGAGAAAAATCTGTTCCCATTTTCTGCTATGTGTTTTTTGTCAAGAGTGGACTTTTTTAGGTGTCTGTCCTTTTTGAGTCCAAAAGAAATCCTTCCTTCAAGAATGGGATTTATGAGAATCCTCAAAGTCTCCTTTTAGCTTGCACATGAGTTTTGTTCTTCCTGAAGGCAGGATAGTCTTGTCAGTTGCTTCTCTGCAAACAGGAATCAGTTTTCGCAGCCTGGAGGACTGGCTCTGGCCATCTGTTCCATGGCCACAGAATAGTGGGATTCAGCCAGCAAACATATGCAAGAGAGAGCTCTCCAGGGGCTTCTTCTGTCTGTTTTGGACTGGTTGTTGCTCTAGGGCTGACCTCAGTCCTTGCAAAGGCAAAAAAGAAGCAGGTAATGGAGCTGACTGATGTCAAGAAAAAGGGGTTTTTATTCTCACAGGCTCCACTGGTTTGCCTTGCTGTTTCCCTCCCTCAGTGTGTAATGTCTGCTCTACCATCGCTTCCCATCCCTACTTTGGTGGATGTGGAAGCTGCTTTTGAATTTTGCAGTCAGATCTGTAGCTACCATGCTCTCAGCACCAGGTGGTTTGGATGGCTGACACAGGAAGGGGGGCAGGAAGCCAGCATCTGGACAAAAGGAGTGAGAGAAAGCAGCTTAACCAGGCTTTTCAGGTCCTATTAAAAGAAACTTTAGTAATCCTGTAAATGAAACAACAAACATCTCTATGAAGAAAACAGAGCAGTGATGATGATGATTTCTGCTGGGGCCTTCCAGTGGATGCTTTCAACAGTCCATTCAGGAGTTACTTCCATATGCTGTTGACACACAAACTGGCAAGGATGTTCTTGTGACTGTGCCTTAGTGGTGGCAAAGCCCTGAAGCTAGACCATAACAAAGTCTCAGCATTGTCTTACACGGACTGCCTCACCGCTGGTGCAGTGCAAAATGCCTGGCTGATGACTGCAGTTGAAACCCTCTGCACTTTGTAGGCTCCTGTGATACTGCAGGTGTGGAGAAGCCAGAAGAAGAAACCAAAGACAGGAGAGTGGCTTGGATGCAGTCCTGTTACCAGTCAAAGCCCTGACTTTGGACTGGGTTGCAACTGCCTGCTGCTTTTTAGGATCCACTTGTGAAGGTCCCCTTGTTGTCTTGAGCTAGTTCTGTCTCCTGTCTGTAGAAAATCAGCCCAAAATTCAAACCACTTTGCTGCCAGCTGCAGTTCTGCCCTGTTCCTTGGATTCCTCCTCTCATCTTGATGAAGGAGTGTTGTTGTCATCTGGTTTGTGGGGCCTGGTCTGGGATTAGTGCTAGGAAGTGACAAAGCAGGAGGAGTATATGTGAATCATGATTGGAAACAAGACCCCACAGTTTTAAACACAGTTTAGGATGATCTCATTTCCTACTGAGTGCAATTTCCCGGTGCGGTGGGAGGATTAAAGTTCCCCAAGCTGTTCACACATTAAATAATGTTGTGACACATAAAAACAGATAGTAAAGAGTGAGCTTTCTTACTTCCTGTGCCATCTTTATGTTGCTGCAGTTCTTCTGTCCTGGTACCACGCTCTGTAAAATGATGGTGTGGATTAATGACCTGACACTGTTGTGTAGCTGTGTAAGGGCTCTCTTGGTTAAGGCTCTGCCTAATGTGATGAGATTCCCATGGCTGGGAATGAAGGTGCAGAGGGATATCTTGTTACATGGAGTGGGCTGAATATCCATCTGTTGTCTCATTCTGTGTGGTACCTGTTGATCCTACATGGGACAATTTAGGAATTATCTTCTCCTCCTCCCAGGGTTAGAAAGATCTTGAACTTGCGAGTCTTTGAAGATGAGAGTGGGAAGCACTGGTCCAAAAGTGTGATGGATAAACAGTACGAAGTGTTGTGTGTGAGCCAGTTTACTCTCCAGTGCATCCTGAAGGGAAACAAGCCTGACTATCACATGGCAATGCCCACGGAGCAGGCGGAGTCTTTTTATAACAACTTCCTAGAGCAGCTAAGAAAAGCCTACAAACCAGAGCTTATTAAAGGTAAGGACAGAAGGTTGGTAAGGTCCTTGCTGTGACCAGTGGACACTTCTTGTGTGTGTTCTTTCCAGATTGTTGCTTTCTTTATTCTGTGATTTTCTGTAGCTGAAGGGATGTTAACAATATTTTCACTGGTCAAGGTGATCACTCCAGTCTTCCTCTAGCCAAGCCATTTCCTGGCCTTCCCCTGGATGACACGTGGAGGTTCTTGTATTCCTTTTGGCTGCACAGCATGAGCAGCCCAGAGAAGCTGCAGCCATGAGAAAAAGCTCTGAGGTCAGGCTGCCTCAAAGGCTGGATATTTTGTTCTATATGGACAGATTAACCCAAGAGAAGCATTTTTTCTGAGAAGTGTTTTTAGTGAGGCTCGAAGGTATCACCAGTTTGTGATGGACAGCACAGTTCCATCTGTCACTTCCACATCCTGTTAAATGGAATTTGTGACAGTGGGAGGTGTAATGTGCTACTTGAGAACAGCTTTTCATTTAGACTCTCCTCAGCTCTGTGTCATGCATGGAACAGTTTTCTCTTTACCAGAAAATGGCCTGGCTTCCCTGTGCATTTGTGCTCTGTCCACATTCAGTCTTTTCTGTTTGGTTTTCTGAGTGCTTTCTGTCTATTCTCATATTCAGATTTGACTTTTTGCTATGCTTGAAGATGACAAGTTTCCAGAAAAGACAGTTTTTTAAATGGTGTCTGTTAACAGATAATGGTTGGCCTTACTTTCCTTATGGGGAAAAAAGTAAAAAAGAAAGACAGGAAACTGATATCTGGGAAAAGATTTAGAGGCTAATTTTCATATTGACTTTAGGTTAGGGTAATTATTTTACTGCTTTCCAAGGAGGCACAGTGAATTGCACACATGTCCAAAAATGCCCATTTTTCAAGCTTTTCTGGCTTCATATGTTCTTCCAACATTTGTTTTTGATAAGGAAAGCATTTCTGATACCCCTTCAATAATTTTATATTTTGACAGCAGCTTTTTGAATTCCTTCTCTCAGTGAATAGCAGTTGTGTACCTGAAGTGAATATTAAGTGCCCATATTTTGGCACTTTTTTTTGCTAGAGCTTTCTGCAAAACAAGCTTTCACTTCTGCATTTTTTCTGTGCTAAAAGCACAGATTTGGAAACCCAAGAGTGCTATTGTGTCAGATAACACATGCATTTAAAACTGCTGGCAGCACTGGAACTACCTGTCAGCTTATGATTTTGCTTTCTTATTAAGCTGTGCTTGTTATGGTGTGTTGCACCCAAGTCTGCTAAGATTCTCTTAGGCTGAAGTTTCTCCTGTGCCAATTGCTTTGCCAGTGGCTTTTTTTTATTTTTTATTTTTTGTTTGTTTTGTTTTGTTTTGTTTTTTTTCTTCTTTGCTGTCTGGAAAATCTGTAGTCACATTGCCCTTACATTCATACAGGTACGCACACAACGGTTGTAGTTATTGGGAGATTATAGAGTTTGATTCTCTGGATTGCTGTAGGTGTCCTTCCCTTTTGATCCTACAAATTGCTTAATGCATATTAGAGGAGTAATTTAATCACTGGAAGTGGAATTTGTGTAGCTGAGGCAAAGACAGATCAATAAAGGTCTTGTCCTATCTCCTAAGAGCCTTGTGTTTTCTGGTTCCTGTTTGTGTTCAGTAGAGAATTTGGCTGTTGGAAGTTGTAGGTGCTGTGCAGGCAGCTCTTCTCTGCTCCCTAATCTACCTGGAGCTTGCCAGCCAGGAGCTCAGAGTGGGAAGTGTTCCCCAAAGAGAGGCACAAACCATTGTTTCACACCAAGAGCAGTGGCACACTTGACAAACAAAATCTTGGAGACGGTTCAGAGCCATGGTTCCTAGTTCAGCACAGTTTAACACATGGGCACACACATCTGGGAAATAAAAGGCTGCATCAGAAGTCCTTGCCTGTGCTTCAATGTTATCTCATGTTCTTAAACGTCTGACTCCCTCCTGAGGAGCAGAGCTGGTGACTGCAGGCCTGAGCACTCTCGTGCAAGCTAATATCCAAATATCAGACCTACCAAGGCTCCTCCTTAAGTTTCAGGGCCTTTGCTCTCTGTCTTGAATGTGGATTTAGTCTTCTGAGGTAGTAGAGATTAATATTGCAAGAAGTGTGAAATGTCTTACTCCCTCAGTAGTAATATCTAAGTAAATATGAGAGGATTGTTCCACAAGGAAGTATTTAACTCAGATTAAGGTTTGGTACAAGTTGAAAGCACAATTATTCTCTGTGATTAATTCCCTTTGTGAGTGTTGTCACTTTAGAGTAAGTGCTCTTATCAGGAGCAACAGTATTCACATGAGGTTAATTAAGAATAACTTTCCAAGTAGGCAAGCTTAGAAGTATAAAACCAGTGTGAAATTTCTAGGTCATAAGGCTTGAACTATGTACAAAAATATTCTGGAAGTAAATTACACCTCTTTTTCAAGTCTTTATGGCTCAGACATTACTTCTCTGATTCACATCAGGTGAAGATCTTCCATCTGAGGAAGGCATGCGTGCAGGGCTTTTAGAGGCAAGGAATTTGGAGAGATGGGTATACAGCAGAATGGACTTGTCACTTTAATAATACTTCTAGGGTCCTATTTTATTGCAGAAGATGTTGCAAGATGAATTGATCAGTCCAGAAGTCTTAAAGTAGGGAAAGGTGAAGCACAGTAACTAGAAATTTAAATGTGTGAGGAGAATGGGATGGAGCTGTTACAGAAGGATGTTCCTTGACAGTAGTTCTGGTGCCAAAACAAGATAGAAAGTACTTAAGATGACATGGGAGTATTTTGAGTGTTCTGGTGAAGGTGGGGGTTTATTTGACCGCTTTTTCAGCCTCTGGAAAAAAGGGCTTGTGGAGTTTACTTTTTTTTTAGGTCCATCCATATGAATGGGAAATGGAAAAGACCAACCCATTTTGTAAGTGAGGTACAGCAGAGGGACGGGATGATTGTAGAGAGCAATTTGAAAAGTTGTGCTCCCACTAATAAACTTTAAGATAATATTCTTTGTTTATTATTTTGTTAAAGAAAGATGCACTAGTTTTGACTGGGTTTTGTGGTCACAGGGTGTAGCTTACATCTATGTAACTCTTAAAGACCAGCCTAGGTTACAAGCAGAAATGTAGAAATGGCTGTAGCAGATTGGGGCTGAGCTGCACCCCAGGCTCCAGGTCTTCTTACCTTTTGCCTAAAAATAAAGTTTCTTCAAAACATCGAGTGATCAATTGGACTGGATCCCTAGGCTGAGCTGTTACATCCTTTAAAATGTCATCTCCTGCCAGTGAGAATATCCTATCTATCCTTCCTGAATTGTGGACATCCTGATTACCTGTAGACTTGGTTTGTTTTGTGTGTGTTTCTCTACTTAGGTGTGTATTTATCTTCTCTGAATGCCAAGCTACATACCTGGGTGCACATAAACTGTTTTTTCCTTAGTAGCTTTCTGCAGTTCAATAGTTGGTTGCTCTTTTATGTATTTTTTATTTCTTTTTGTTATCACACTTGGTAGAAACTTGTGTGTGTGCTGTCCTCCCAAGGGCCCTGAGCACTTGTTGTCTCTTCCCTTTTCAGATGGCAAGTTTGGTGCCTACATGCAGGTCCACATCCAGAACGATGGTCCTGTAACAATAGAACTGGAGTCCCCCGCAGCCACTGTTGATCCTAAACAAGTAAGTGACTTTAAGGTCTGTCTGGAAAGGATGATGTGTATCCTCTGCAAATTTGTAGCATTCCTGTTTCAAAGCAGTACAGCTTTCATCAGGTACAAGGACCTTGTCCTTCCTGTGCAGCCTCTGAATGGTCAAATAATTGCATTGTTTTCTTCAGTTCCCTGGCCTGTTGATGGCTGCCTGCTTTCCTGGGAAAGGTTGTGTGTGTGTAATGCAGAACAGCTTTTCACAATTTATTCCTCCTCCTCATTAAAGCTGTTGTTTAATCATGACTCATTAACAACGTTTTTAAAAAGTCTGGACCACCACCCCTGCCTTTAGTGAAGTTTCTTGCCATGTGGGAGCTTTTGCATGTGGATGACTGGATGGAAGTGGAGAGATGCCTCTGTCAGAAACAAGGGAGTAGCAAATTTCAATCCCCAGTTTAAGTCTGGAGTGGACAGGAGAGTGAGTTAGCTCTGCTGAGGAACAGAACAAGCTGTGCTGCAAACCAGATGCAGTGATGAGGCTTTCTCATCCTCTAAACACAGCACTGGCCAGCTTTTCCAGGCTGAAAGAAAAGGGGGAGGGATTGTTGTACTTCAGCAAGGCCACACCAGCCTTATTTGTTAATGCTTCACTTAACCTTGATGAAATTGTTACTGCAGTTTATAAAAAGGGCATGAAGGAAGAGCCAAGCCTGTTAATCTAAGCTCAGTGCCTGGAAAAATGGTGGAGAAGATCATGCTGGTTGCTGCTGAAAGGCATTTGAAGGACAATGCACAGTCAACATGGATTCAGAAGGGAAAGTCCTAACTAACTGATTGAATACTCTTCTACAGTAAGGTCACCTGCCAAGTGAAGGAAGGGAAGGTGGTGGATTTAGTAAAGCTTTTGATACTGTCCCTCACATCCTTCTTTACAAGTCCTCCAACTATGAAATGAGCAGATACAAGTGCCCTGTGTTGCCTTAGATAGCTTGGTTTGAAGTCAGTTTTGTTCTTACCTTCAGATTCTGTTCTGGATTCTTGTGTCATGTTTTAGCCCCTGAAAAAATGTACTTTTGTTTCTAGTCTTTCTTTCTGTACCCTCACAGTTTTAGCCCAGAGAGTTCTCAGGCCAAACCACGCATAACTAGCAGCAGCAGCAGCTCTGATTTTTGGGGTGAGAACTGCTGCCCTGTGTGTGGGTGTAAAATAACCAAGGAATTACCAAAGTGTGCAGGATTCTTCAAGGTTTCATTTCTTTCTTGGGAAATACTGGCTTGTTTAAGGGTTTTGCCTTCACAGTTCAAGGCTGCCTGCTTTACTCATCTGACAACGCCTTCCTGGTGGCCACAGCATGGGCTGAAGACGGGGAAGGATGCTGGTTTTCAAACTTTCTCTGGCAGTGTAAGGCCCAAAACTCCCTTGATGAGCCTCTTAAAATGGCTTAGGGTTTTTCACGTTCCCTGAGTTAGACACAAGGGAGAAATTCCAACAGTATATTATCAAGAGGTCAAAACAACGAAAACTTCACTGGCAACCTTCAGAAAATCAGACATCTTTGGCAAAAATTTAGAGCAACATCAAATTAACACAAAACATCTCACAAAGCATTGACTTAACCCATTCAGCTTTGCAGACTCCAAACTTGTCCAGCTCAAAACTTGGAGGAGAGGGAATTAGAAGAAGAAAGAGACAGAAACTATATAGGAAAGAATGAATACAGCTCCCAGTCCTGGTCCCAGCAATGTTCAAGAGGAGGTGGGGTCGAGACATCCATCATGCAAAGTGTGATGAGGAAAAGCCAATTTAAGTTGTTGTTCTCTTTCCTCTTCCCTGCCTGTTGCATTCTTTTTTTGTTGTCAAAAATCTGTTGATTTGTTTGTAGCCTGGGAACTAAGGCTTAAGGATGGTGTGGTTTTTATATTTGTGCTTTCAGCTTTAGCAAGAAGAGATAACTGAACCATCCTGCAGTGTTAAATGACGTGTTAGCAGGAGGAGATTAGACAAATAATTGCTGATGAATAGCACTTTTGTATCATTGGATGTGACAGTGAAATATCTCATTTTGTCTGAGCAGTTGTTTGTGTTTGTCATTGGCAATCTGAACTGTATAAGTCATTTGCAATGTGATTAGTAAAAATTTGGATTAGTCAATCCAAATGTATTTTTTGTATTCTTTGTTTTAGAGGGATATAAATAAATCACTTCCCTTTTATACTTGGGGTGATCATGTTATCTTATGGTGATAATTTGTTATCTTTTCTAAATTTTTGAAAATCTCAGCCTTCAGCTTTTTTTCTTTCTTTTTTGTTTTGTTGTTACATGTATAAGTTTTATACAAATGCTGACATTTACAGTTCTTCAGAAATAGACTTCTGAAATAGTTTTATGACATGATGTGTTTTTTCCTTGCTCTGTGAATAGCTGACAAAACTTGAAAAACAGCAACAAAGAAAAGAGAAGACCCGAACCAAGGTGCCCTCTGAGTCAAGTAGAGAGAGAAATGCCCCCCGAAGCAAGGATGACCCCAGTGCCAGCAGTGGAGCAGAAGGAGACGTGTCCTCAGAACGAGAGCCTTAGCTCATCCAAGAAAGTGCTCAGGTTTGGCTTCTCCTCTCCTCCACCCCCTGCCTGTTTTACTGAAGCAGCACGTGCAGAGAGTGGCATTAGAAGCGCTGGAAGGTGGAATTTTATGATCTTGCTGGTTTCACAAATTTTACAGCCTCTGCTCCCATCTGCAGAATTTTGGGGTGGGTAAAAACCTCTTCCCAGCTGTGTGCCTGGCTGGAGTTGTGGGTCTGGCCCAGTCATGACTGTTCCCATGTTGACTCGGGAAATCTGAAAGTTTGATCTGATAATACAGCAGTGATGTAACTCAGAATCCTGCCTTGTGTTCTACAGAGACACAGGGTTGTCTTTCTGTCTGTCCTCAGCTAGCTGAGAGCTCACTCTGGCACAGCCCAAATACAGCAGGGTCCCCAGCAGTGGCGGTGGAAAACAGCTCAGAAGCTGCAGACAGGGCAGAACTGCAGCTTCCTTTCATGGTTCTTACCTGCCCCTCCTCAGTTTGTTCTTTCCCAGGATGAATTAGTAAACAGTCTGCCCCACAGATCTCCACCATCTAATAAGGACATTAGGACAGGCATTGAGAGCCAAACTTACCTCAGCAGCAGCAGATCTTCTCTCCCTTCAGGCACTCGACCTACAGGACATGCCTACACATCAGTGAATGGAATTAGACTGAATATAGACCTGAATCCTTTGTCATGGATTATCTGCCTATGTAGATATGTGTTTATCATACTCTTCCAGTCAGCTTTAAGCCTTCAGGACACAGCTTTTATTACCTTCCCTCGTCCTTCCTGCCCTGAAAAACCAAATTGCTGATTTTGACTTTTCAAATGTTTCCAGGCTCTCAAGAAAGTGTTATTATCCTCATCTGCACACTGAAGCTTTGAGCTGGCTGTGCAGTTTAATTATGAACAGCTTTGCAAAGTTAAGGTTTAACCTTTCTCTCATTTTCCTGTCCCTAGAGCTTAGTCTGGCTGTGGTTTATACAATTCAGCATTGTTCATTCCTCACAAAGTTACTTACTTCTTTTTTTCTTTTTTAAATCCATGAATTTCCCAGGTAGTGAGACATTGGGTGATGATTATTTGTGTTCTATACAAGGTTTCCTCCCCACTGTTTCTGGGTTGTGTGTTGAAATAAGAATATTTTAGAGGGTTTGCAGGCCTTCTGGAATGCTTTGGTCAGTCCAATCTTTCCAATAACATTTGAATTTCTAAGGAGCTGAAAGTCTCTAAAATGTGGTATACAGATAACCTGGCATTAGTTTTCATGCTGTGACAATAAGTAAATATTCTTTTCTCTATGGGAATTGAAGGAATCCTGCTGTATTTCTGCTCTACCTACAGTAATGTTCCTGTTTGTTTGCTTTCCACAGTTTCTTACACAAAAGCTACACTGAATTCTTGAAGAAAGACCCAACATCCGCCTCAACACTCTCTTCAACAACTTTGGAAAAGGATGGAAAACGGGAAAGCAGAGCTGAGACATTAGAAACCTATCATTCTGTATTGAGCCAACCAAAGCAATGCTATCAGATTCAGTTGTTAATGTGTAGTGTCAGTAGTGAAAAGGACTTGTGACATTTCTTTGTATGCGTTCTCACACGACTGCTGAGTAAAGGGTGACTGTAGGCAGATTGTAGCAGAACATTTCACTCTCAGTGCATAAGCTCCATTTAAAGAATAAATCAGGGTTTTTCCTTAAACTTACACTTGAATTCTGAAAATTCTCTGAGCAGGCTTGTGTATTGATTCTCACTCCGTGGTGTCATGTGCTACCTGTTTCCATTGCAGTGTGCAGACCTGTGCATATTTTGGTAAATTGTTAGCTGCTGCCTGACATCAGGTCAGGCAGCCCAGTCTTTCTGCATGGATTAAGTTATTACAAGGGATGATCTAGTTGTTTATCATGTGGAACACATCTGTCTTGTAAACTTTTTTAAAACCAGAAAAGACTTTATTAAACAAATGATGCCAGCTGAGTGCCTGTTGGTGTTTGTGTTTTGCATTCCCTGAGTCACTCCTGGGTGTAAGAAAGCGGGTGGGGGAACACAGAGCTAAAGTTGTAGGCCAAGAAACGCCTATTGCTTCAACTCATCCACTATTCCTGTGGAAGGTTGGAAGTCAGGCTGCTGACCTAAAATCTTTGCTGTTTCTAACACATCTTAGTCACTTATTTTGTGGTGGCTAATGCCACACAGCTGCTCCGCCTACTGCATCCAGGGCTGCTGACATTTCTGTCGGATCCATGGGAGGCAGAAGAGCATTTGGAAGCTGCCAGCCAACAGCAAGCGCTGAGAAGAAGCTGCAAAACTGCCAAGGAAGTGAAACACTGCAGGTTGTTACACTTTTAACTTCTTTCAGAGGCGATGGCAACTTTTATATTTGCTGTTCCTCAGATCTGCTTTGCCCTTCCAGTCTGGCCTGGGCAGCTGTTGTGACTGCCATCAGAGCCAGGATGCACAGCTCTCCCTGATTGTAGGGATAACTCACTGGTGAGAGTTGTTAATCCAAATGCACATCACAGTTACATGTGTAACCACTGCGGTTTTTCAGTTATGTGTGTTTTTTGTTTTTGTTTTTGTTTTTTTCCTTTTTCTTTTTTTTTTTTTTTTTCACTTGTAGGCTGCTTGTATTGTAAAATACCAGTGAAACCAAGATAGGAGAGTTACTGCACCCTGACATGACTTCTTAAAAAACATGAAGCTTAAGTAAAAATTTGGCAAGCTACACCTCTGGCATTTGAGCAAGAATGGTGAGTGGGCAGGACAGGTGGAAGTGTTACCCTTAGTCTTGCCTTTAAGGACATAATTTTCCATCTGACCATTATATGCAATATAAGGAAAAGCTGTGTGTTTGGGACAGTTGCTTCCTGTTGTCCTGTGCCCAGAGTATTTTTAAGCATCACAATTAGTTGAAAAAAAAAAACACCAACCAGCCAAGCCCACTAAATTTAAAAGTATTGTTTACTTTAACAAAAGTTACTGCCTTTCTCTAGCAGCAAATCTTGGGCAAGGCCACTTTTCCAAGTGCAGTTACATTGCTTTGAAATTGGGTATTTATCCCATGGATTTTTCTGCTTGTAGAGAGCTGCAAGCAAAAACCAGGAGACATGAATTCCTGTTTCTTGTTCCTCTGTTTGATATTTCTTAGGAGAAAATGTTTTCTCAGCAGAAAACACCTCCAATGAAAATGTGCTGCTAATTGTGGACTGCTAAAAACCAGAAAATACAATTATTATAACACTAAAAAACTGCAGGTGTTTTTCCAACATCTCCATTCAGATGCTGGCTGTAGGGGCTATGATAGTTTGAAAAATAGGATTTTAAGAATGGAACAGTCAGAATATGTGATGTTTCTACAAAGACGTTTGGAAAAAATGATCGGAGTATTTTATTTTGGGGTGTAAATACAGTAATTGAAGTCAAAATAACATGACTATTTGATGTAAGTACCCAGTTGCTAAGCTCATAGTTTAGAAGCTAGTGGGGAAAATTAATTAAAAATGTTCTGATTTACAGAGCTGCTCATTCATGGAGCACCCCCACTCTGACTAGTGGAGTTTTCTTCCTTTCAGTACCTGCCCAGCAAAGGGCAGACAGACCTCCTCAAGAAGGTTTTCAGCTGGTGTGAAGTGTCTGCTCTTCTCTGTCTGCCTGTATGTCCTGAGCAGTCCCACAATGTTCTCAGAAATGCCCATTTTTGGTCTATTTTTCACCTAAGGGATTTGAAATGGTTCTATATCAGCTCAGCTGCAGTGACTATTGACTATGCAGACAGCAAAGCTTTGGTGAAAACTTAAAAAGATTCCTAAACTCTTTGCATGTATCTGGCTCTCAGTGGAAGTGAGATGGCAGGGCCCTGGCAGGAATCACAGCAGGTGCTGTAAAAATACGATGGAGCCTGGTCACCTTTCTGTATTCTGGAGTACACATTAATTCTCATACCAACCTCAATTTTATTGCAAGTCATTCTATTCCCAATGCCTTAGGAGGAAAGCACCCTGTCTTCTACTCAGTCAATTGCCAGGCCAAATCCCAGTCCTTCCTATGAGAACTGGCCTCCTGTTCACCGTGGCATAAATGGCTCAAAGCTGAGCTCTTTCAAAGGGAGGAGGAGCCAGGCTGTGACTTAAGGGATTTTTAACAATGGTCTTTGGAAATAAACCATGGAAATGCTGAGCTGTGGCTGATCTTGGACTTGCTCCTCTCCTTTCTGAGAGCTCCTCTGATTTAATAAGCAGTTTAGTACTTGCAGTTAGAAGCATCTGAATATGTTTTTGTCTTTTGTGAACTTACCCTAATAGCCACAGTATTTTAGAGCTGCTCCTTGTATTTCCATGTGAAAAAAATTATTGTTTTAATACGTTGTTTTGGATGGGGAATGTGCCTCAGTTGTGACTTAAGGAGATTTACACTTTGTGTAAGAGAATACTTTACTATTAATGCAAAAGTGTTTTTTCCTCTTGTGTTTAGGTTATCTGGGGAATGCTGACCAGTGCCAGATGAGGAATGATGGTGACCTTTTTTCCTGGGACTCTCTATGGCTCGATGGAACATATATGTGTCTTTTTTCTAATCCTTCTGCACTTACACAACTGTATGCAAAAGGGTGGAGTACTTGGGGGTGAACAGTTCATATGGCAGATGTTATTAACCTGTAAAAGCCTTCCATGGCGTCTCTTCTAAAACTTTGAGTGTATTGGTTTTGTAGTAATAGAAATGGCAAATTTTGACTCAGAGAGGGTGAGGTGTGATTGGCTGCTGAAGCAGGACCAGAGATGTTTATTGCTTTGAGACTATTTTCCTTTGTGCCACCTGGTGTCAGCAGAACCTAAGAAATTGAAAACCATTTCAGTGGCTCAAGGTGGTTTTCATAAAAGTCTCCTTCCTTAAAGAAAAGTTATCATTTTAGTGATAATTGACACTGCTGTTTCTTCAGAGCGTCTTTGGTATAAGTATTTGAATTCTCCAGAGTTCAAAAACTGCAATATAATAATTGTTTTCTGCATATTAACCCAGTGATCTTCATTACATTTGTGCAAACCCCTGAGCCCTGCAGAGAAGCTGCGAGGGGAAGCAGCAGCCCTTTGTTACCACAGCTCACACAGCCCTGTGGTGGCACCAGCATTGTCTGTGCTGTCTTTTGGAAGCCTCTGGCTCTGAGCTGTCTTTGTTTCAGAGCATTTCTGTCAAGTTACACGACTGCAATTTTGGCAGCACCGATAGATGTGTTCTGGGTGTCAAGGCAGGAGGTGGATTTCCTGAGATGAGTCTGATGCTTACAAATCTCTCCTTAGGACTGACAAATATCTGCCTGTGGAAATAGGTGGGTGCCTTTTGAATGAAACTAGGGTGTGGTCCTACTCACATTTGTGTCTACAAGATCTCTTTTAGGGGAGGAAGTTGCCTTTGCTTGTGCAGTTTGAATCAGAATATGAATACGTCTTTCATTCTGTCATGAGTTTGTTTCTTTGGGGTGCTCTCTCTCCTCAGAAGCCAGATACTGTTTGTTGTACAATGGAATTTTATTTGTATCTCTTGATAACTCCAAACATTCTCAAACTGCTTTTCTTTGTGTGGGGTTAGGGGGACACAAGACAGGAATTTAAAGAGCAAACACAGTTGTTGTCAATCCTAAAATACGTTCACATTCTAAAAGCTATCGTTTCAGGGGAGTGCTTCAAAAGGGCAGTCAGCTGGAATATTTCTCCCTATGGAGAGTTGGTTATTGTGTCTTGGTCTCACAGTGCTGAGGTTTGCTGTCCCTGGAGCAGGCACAAACAGCAATCAGCCAGGCAGCATTCCCTGGTGTGCTTTAGGAAGTGGAACAGCGTGGGCAACAACCCTGTGGTGCCCAGCCAAGGAACTCCTGGCCAGCATGGAAAATTTCCAAGAGGTTGATAACTGTCCTTAGAAAAGAAATCTGAACAAACCCCCCTGAACCTGCTAGAATAGTTCATGGTATGCTAATACATAGTGAGGTCTTGATGAAATGGGCAGGAGGGTAGAGCAAGGGAGATTTTTCTTATGGATTGGAAGGAATAACAATCAAAACTTTAAGTTTTAGGAAATTTATTGGAACATAGCCAGTGGGCTTCATAAGTTGAAGTATCCACTGCAGCCATGAAGTTGTTGCGTGCCTGCTGCAAAGCTGTGCTCTGTGTTTCAGAGGAGAAGAGGGAGGTGAGAAACTCTTTTATTCCAGTTAGTTTAACATATGTATGTTTTTAACACATCTAACAAAACATTTTATGAATAAATTTCTATTTCCCCACCTGTGTTTTGGGGTAATCTGTGTTGTTCTTCTATAAAGCTGATTAGAAATATTTCTGATGGTGGGACAAATTGTATTTTTTCCATTATGCTCCAGTGGTGATGTATACTGAGCTAGCCAGAATGTTCCTGCAAATAATTACAGTGAAATATAATGTATTATGGATTAAAATCCATAAAGAAAATTGATCAGAGTATTTAGATTCAGAGTAATGTCTCTCACTAATAGGAGATCTTGTTGAGAAGTCCATGCAGTCACATGCAGCCACGTCCTGATAAGAAACCCATTTTGAAGAGCAGCATAGTGCATTCTTGAGCAAGGATAAAAGTGCTGACAATTATATATATATATATGTATTTCCTATATATATATGAAAAAGAATTTCAAATTAGCCCAGAAGTTTTGGCTACAACCCCTTAACTTCAAATCTTGTTTGCTGTTGGCTGCTTTGGTGTTCGAACTGCGCTCTGTGTTGATGTGTTTTCACTTGGATTTTTATCTGTGCCAGCTCCAGGAATCTCTCAGGGTGAATAGGATCTCAGGCTGGGGTAAGCTGTGCTGCTTCTGATGTGGATATCAGTGTTGGTGATCCTACAGTCTGCACCAGACAAGGCAGAAAGATTTTTTGCATATCAGTGCCAGGTCAGTCACAATTTTTTTTCCCAATTATTTCCTACCTGAAATACATGTTTGTAAAGATAAGCACAGAATACACTTAATTCCTGTTTCTGCCTTGTACCTCCTAAGGAAAGTGCCAGATGTGCTGCTTTTGAGCACGTTTTATCGTGCCTTCCATCAACCCTTCTTTCCCCATCATCAAGCTGATCAGCTCCTGCTCCTTTGTCAATTGTATCCCCATGTTCAAAAGTGGTCTCATCCCCCTGTGCCTCCTGCATAAGCTCCATTTCCAGAACAGCTTGCAAAGTGGGCTTTGTTTTGGTTTTGGAAATGTTTAGAAGGATGTAAAAATAAAAGATGCTGAGAAGGAAAAAAACCTGTTTGCCTGTGCAGGCATAAATCTCTTGAAGTCCCAGTGGGGAAATGGGGAGTAAGGGAGAAGGGGAACTGCTGGAAGCTCGAGTTGTATCTGTGAGTTTTTTTTGTTGGAGCAAATCAAGTGGAAGAAAAGATGCCTCATGTATAAACTGGATGTTTGCACACTAATGGCAGCGTGCCCAGCATTACCAAGTGCAAATGCCATAGGAGATTAATTAAACACACCAGAATGGTGTTGTCATGCTGTTGTAAATAAAGTATAAAGTACATTGACCTGTAATCTGAAGAGCTCTGAAGTGGAGCCTGTAGGCTGATCATCTCTTCCTCTCTAAATGTACATGAGGTAGAAATTTGGGGCATCATTTGTTTGCATCTTCCTGGCCTGCTACATTGGTGTAAGACAATATTTTCCAGCCATTTCCAGTAATTGTACATCTCTGAAGTGTGATGTCTGAGCTCTGAGGTTCATCCACTGTCCCCTCTCTGCTGCTCCTGTTAAGTCTGTTTTATACCAAACCACAGCCTTACTTTGGACCTGCTACAGGATGCTTTCTATGGAGGCCAAAAATCAGGGGGACTGGTGACTCCTCGGTACAGGAGGAGTGAGAAAAGCACAGACATCCTGACCTTTGTGCCACACAGCCCCAGACAGACTCTGCTACTGGTTCTCCATTCAGAATGTACAGAGGATGCTGAGGAAGACCTTTTGGGCCATGGCATTATTTGTATGATGATGGTTTTCACCTCCAGCTCGCCAGTCTGGTCATCAGATTCCCTTAATTCAGTTCTCTTACATCACAAGCATCTGGGTAAAGAGGAGGTTTAGCTCATGAGTGTGGGTTGACAGAGGATTAATTTAAATAAGTTGAAAATTATGTTTCTGATGGGGAAATCCAGAGGCACTGGGGAAACTGCAGCAGCTCTTTGTATTCAGGAAATTTGTCAAACCAGCTTGGATTACTGAATGTAGGTATTTTGAAACCCAAAGCAACAGGGTTTCATACAGCATTTCTCTTTCTGATTGGTTTGAGATTTGCCAGCTTTTCTTTTTCAAGCCACATCTTGTTGGAAAATGCATATATATATATATGTATATATATATGTATGCATGCATATATACACTAAATAAAATTTGTAAAGTGGCACTATGAAAGTGCCACTTAAAAATTTATATTTTAAATAATTTATATGCACATGTCATCTATATAAATATATTTCATATATAAGATATATATGCATCTATGTCCTGCAGGGTCTTAAAGAGACAGTAATAATTTTGGACCAAAGAAATATGGAATACAGTAACATTTTGGGTTACCCTCAACAATCTGTCACGTCCAACCAGGGATACTTGATATTTTCTTATTAAGATCAACCTTGAAATTACCTTAAACTTTAGACATGAGCAGGCCCAGCAGGTTTTTGCTTCACAGGGTGTGCTAAATTCTATGTGGTTCTGTTTATCCAGACTGATTTGATTGTCAAAATCCTCACTCAAAGACAATTTACACCCTTGCTGGAGTCTCCTGAGAATTGTTGCTTACCATGGGTATTTTCCTGAAGTGATACTGCTCATTTCTTGGGACCACTGGCTTCAGTTCACCTCATCCAATTCTCAAAAAGAACAAAAATATTTACTGTATAATAAAACACAGTGTAATAATACTTCATGAGATTTTGTACAGACCTGTGTTCTCACCCTAAAAACCTTGTTTTCAGAAATCTTGAACAGCCTTTTCAGCAACAAAGTGGAATATATGGAATATATTTAGGCCCTTTAGGGAGTTGCTGTAGAAGCTTCACAGTAAGTGAAAAGAGAGAGCCTGTAGGAGCAGTTTTACTTCTTCCTTCACCCCAAATTTGTCTCCTTGAGGGGTGCAGAGCACATTGAAATTTGCAGTATCTCATTTCATGATATCATGGGATACCTTTTTATTGACCTCTCTGGGAAAGCCTGCAGTATCTAGGACAGGTCTTATCAGATGGGAACGATCTCTTGCCTCAGCTGCAAGATTTTGCCTTTTTAATCTCTCCTAGTGGGTCCATGAGAGCTCAAATAGATGTGGGAGGTGGGGAGTCTGTCAACCATCCACAGCTGTTAATGTTCCTTGTGTTATACAAGGCACGTGTTTGGACTGGGTAAAATGACATGGTTTCTTATTATTTTCATTTCCCCCCCACACCTCTTACTTGGTCCTCAGATTCAGAAGTGTTTGACAAGAGCCTGTGAGTGAGCAGCTTTGCTAGAACACCTGCAGCAGCTCCAGCTGTCAGCAGGAGATGCTCCTGGAAGCAAACCTGAAGGAGGAGAAATGCTGCATCAGGAGCACTTAACTTCAGGTGATTTCTGGACAGTTATGCATACACTTGCATTTTGTTTTAATTCTTTGTTGATCTTGCAGTGAAACCTAAGCCTGCTTTGGTACCTTAGAGATTTCTTGGAGTTACAAGACTTACTCCAAGCAGATGGTTTTTAACTTCCCTCACAGACTATTTCTGTGAATTCCCTGCCTCTTGCTTTGGCTGCCAGTACTTTGAATTTTACTTTTTTTCTAATAGAAGCACCTTTAGTGGTAGGATTTTGGTTTTTTTTTTATTTCTTCCAGACATGTGCTTATATAAACTCCAGAAATGCAACCCACCAAACCAAAACTGCAGCTAGATTTCTACTGTTTTAACAGGATGTTGAGATACTGGAGCATGTCTAGAGTAGAGCAACAAAGTTAGTGAAGGATTTAGAGAGCAAGATCCTCCTCTATGAGGAGAGGCTGAGGGAGCTGGGGGTGTTTAACCTGGAGAAAAGGAGGCTCAGGGGAGATCTTATCACTCTCTACAAATCCTTGGAAGGAGATTGTTGCCAGGTGTGGGCTGACCCCTTCTTCCAGACAACCAGGACAAGGGGACACAGCCTCAAGATGCACCAGGGGAGGTTCAGGTTGAACATCAGGAAGAATTTCCTCTTGGAAAGGGTTGTCAGGCATTGGAATGGGCTGCCCAGGGAGGCAGTGGAGTCACCGTTGCTGGAAGTGTTCAATAAATGACTGGATGTGGCCCTCAATTCAACCACAGCACTGGTAGGGTGGTATTTGGTGTGGGACTCTATGATCTCAGAGGTCCTCTCCAGCTTTAATGCTTCTGTGATTCTAAGGGTTTCTCCTTCTTTTCAGTGATTGCTTTTTGGGACCTGACAATTTGCAGGTGTTTTTTATATATTGATTTATATCTCGATATGCACCAGCAAAAACATTTTACACACCCTCTTTAAAGTAAAGGTGAATAAGGGATCACTTCTATGATTCTGTGCTCACCACCTATGGTGTAAATCAGAACTAAACCCCGTTGTTAACCTGGAGTTTTCCTTGGCAAGACCTGTGTCACCTAAATTGTTACTCCCCACATAGACCATTACATCCCACTCCTAGGCCTGAAAAGTTCCTAAAGCTTCAAATTACCTTTTAGACCCATCTGATGAAATTCTAATTAATAAGAAAATCAGCATTTTCTTATGAACACACACAGAGAATAATGTTTTAAGTGCTTAACCACCATCAGATGCTAAGTTTAATGCTAATCCTGACTGCTTTGCACAAGTGATTGCCTCTTCTTATTTGCAGTAACTTCCACGTTTCAGTGTGTGTGGTCATAGTGAGTGTATTTCAAATAAAGTGCCTTAATTCTGGGGGTAAGAATTCAGGTACTGATAAGTTTATCTGTGATTTCTACTGCTGTGCCTCCTAACGGGAGGGGAATGTGCTTGTCTTTTGTCTAATCACTGGCAACACCTTTATTTTCATCTCAGAGCCTGAAATATTTTGTGCTGTTTCTAATCAATGCTGCAAAGGATTTGTTTGACATGAAACACAGTGGAAGCCAGGGAGGGGATGTGTGTTTGATTTTCAGACCAGACCACAAACACAGCAACCAGCACTATGTGATCATTTAGGACAAATTAATTTTGCCTGGGGGGAGAAGCAAAAAGAATAATGATTATTGTAGAAAAAATTTAGTGAAAAAGAAATTGAGTTGTGCACTGAATCCTTTAATTACATTTTCTTTATGAGAATAACTTCTTTTTTCCTGTTGGCCTTGAAGGTGCTGAAAATGGGCACAGAGGCAATGGACATAGGCATTTTGGCCTGTTCCAACTTGGATGTTGGATGAAATTCCATGACCCAAGCTTTGTGTCAGGTAACCTCAGAGTCCACCACCTCATTTTCACATAATGCCACATTCTGAATGACATTTTGTATAGTTTTTCCATTGTTAGGTGATTTTCCTGCCCTATCCTGCCAGCTGTAAGGCAGTCTGAGTGCTAATGGAATTGAAATGCGCTAAAAGAATGCATAGAGGCTACACCAACAATAAGTCTTTAGGTATTATGAATATTGTGTCCATTTATGAGTTCATTTGTTATATTTGGGAAGGGAATCTGTTAAGAGAATTTTTTGAGAAAGGTTTCTATTTAATAACTCTTCATAAGTGAGACATACAGCCTATTTCCAGAACAGGAACATATTGGCTCAGTGGTTCTAATAAGCTAATTTGAGTTCCATTTCTGTTTATTGGGTAAATGAGCAAATGTGAAAAATGAAATTAAATTTATCTGATTTGTTCCACCACCAAATTTTCAGGTTATATTTACAGTACTGAATATACTGCTTTTTTTTTTTTTTTTTTTTTCTGATTTCTGTTTGTAATGTGTGGGGAAAAAAAATAGGCTATGTCAGTTCTCCAGCATTTTTTAAGGAAAAAATACTTATTTTAGGGATACACTGAGAAAATAAAAGCAATCCAGGATAAAGGAGCAGCTCAGGAATGTGAGGATAATTTTGAATTACACATTTATTTGTTGCTGCTCAGTGTGCAAAGCCAGAGAACTTAAGAGCGTTTTTAGCCCTTGGTAATGGTCATCATCCCTTTAGCCTGGGTTTTTAGGCTTCCCCTTATCTATCATCAGATACAGTTTTACAGATTTAGCTGTAGTTTTGGACATTGTCATGTCAAATTTCAGTGTTTTCAATCTAATTTTACTTGCAAGCAGGTGTGCAAAACCATTTAGAGTAGGATTAGAAAACCACATGTAACACTAAAGTAGGACTGTAGATAGCAATGAGCAATGAATATGATTTATACTTCCACTTCTTACATATTTTTTTTAATTATTAGCAGGCAATATGCCACTAGTAATATGTGTCTATATGAACCCAACAGTCTGTCAGTTGAGGAAGATTATTGGCATGTAAATTAACCACTGTGTTCTCTACAAGGAGGAAGCAATTCTCCTCTGTGTTATTTTAGTGCAGTTTTAATAGTGCCGCAGAAATAATTAATTATTTATAATATTAATAGTATTAATAAAATAATACCAAAGGATTACACTTTAAATATTTTGTTATTAACTTAATAACAGGGTGAGCAATATGGTGGGTCCCCAGCAGACTGTTGTGCTGGTCTGGAGAACTATGCAGTCCCAAATCTTTAAAATGCTATTTCTTGAATATAGGGTGATTCTTCACTACCTAGAAAAGAGTTGGCCCATGTCACATGTGCAGATTTCAGGAAGGTCTATTGGGATGTTATTGCAGAGGTCACCCAGGAATCCCATGACTTGCACCTGACTGGAAGCATTTAGGAACAAAGATATTTAATACAGATTTAAAAATGTTAAAACCTGGAAAATAATGAGGAGATTCTTGATCTTGACCCTTAGAAAAAAGGGGATTTTTGGCTGAGCTGTCATTGGAGCTCTGTGTCAGACTGAGGACTCCTACCAGACTTACCAGGTTTTCCTTAAACTCTTCATGAATGAAAGATGGGCTGGCAAATTTGTTAGTACCAGAATCCAACAATATGAAGTTTGCAGTCTTGAGCACCATCAATAAATGAGTACCACATTGTCTCTCCCCCAACCTTTGTTAGCTGGGGAGGGTGCTGGTCACAGGGGCGAGTTATGGAATAAGATTACTTTTCTGCTTCAATATCTCAGTGTTCAGAAGAAGGAAATATTAATTTTAGCTGCAGCTCACGTGCTCACCTCTAAACTCCAGGGAAGCCTGGGTCTAAATGCATACCACAGGCACCCAGTATCACTGTAAAAGGGACTGCTGGGTCATATCAAGTGTCTGTCTCTGGTTCCAATTAAAACACATTTATTGCTTGGCTACTCAGAATAATGGAAAACAGGGTGTTAGAGGCACCTGAGCCTCTGTGTGCAATGTAATTTACACAGCCAGTCAGAGATGTAAATCAGTGCTGAAACACACATTGTTAAGAGAATATTACTGAATAAGAAATGCTGCTCTTCAAAGCAGTCAGGAGAAAAATAATTAAAATGTAGTTGTTCCATAATGTCTTGCAGATAATTAGTGACTCCAGGTATATGAAGTAATCTGGAGTTGCTAATAGTGGTGGCAGAGCTACACCTTTAATACCTGGATGTTGTGTGGGGCTGGGGCCACCTGCAAGAGCCAAACCCCCTTGCTGAGACCTCCTCTGGGAAGCTCAGCTCTTTGAAGAGGAGCCTTGTAGAACATAATTGCAGTCTAGATTTTGTGCTTTCAAAAGGCCTTATCAGCCTCATCTCTGTCTTCTGGGAACTTGGCTTGACACTGTAATTGAATCAAATTGACTCTTAATTAGTTAGATTCTATTCAGGAAGGATAGGTTATTGGAAAGTACCGACTGACTTTCTCTGATGCTGTGCACGAAGCCAAAGCTGCACAGCTGGATGTAAATCTTAAACCAGTTCCCAGAATTAGGATAGTCCCTGTATTTGAGATGCAGTGCTTTGTTATTTCACGTGGCACAGCTGGAAGGTGAAATCTAACCAGGTGGGCACGGTCTTGTCTGTCCCTAGGTTTCCAGGGCTTTGATTTAATAAATATACTCCTGAAACGTGCAATCTCCCTACTTTGGATTAATTTAGGATACTCCTCCTAACACAAGGAGTTTATTTGGACGATTCTTAAGTAATGCAGTTGAAGCACAGGAGCAGCACTAGGATCAGCTGCCTTATCCGCTGTCAGGTGGCTTTAATCCAGTGAATTTACTGTACAGGGCAGCTGGTAAGCAGATAATGCTGTGTTGCTTATTTAAATAAAGCCCACTTATCTCCAAACCTCTTGCCTGCCCAGACCAACATGTGCTTTCAGGGGATGGGATGTGGTAATTAATTACTGTGATCAGGTTTAGTGAGGGTTACAGAAAATCTGAAATGAAGAAGTAAATGTGTGAAGGCTAAATTCAGTAAAACCAATTGCTTCCCCCTCTATAGGAAGAAAGCCATAAAGAAAAATTACTTATTACCACCCCTGGAGAAAAGCATCTTTTCTCTATTCTTATGTCAAACATCTTGTATTAGACCCCAGATTTTGCTGAGGAACAAGAATAACTTCAAATGCATAGAAAGAGGGTTGAAGATACAGGAGATTAAAGTAGGTGTTGGGAGGGAAGGAAATAGGTTCGTTTAGAGATTTTGTGAGACAAAACAACAGGGCAAAAATATCAGTCTGATTTTGGTATTTTATCACAAAGAAGTAATTGTGTGGTAATGTGTAGCTCTTAACTAGACCTTACAGAATTAAGCTTGTATTTAAAATAATGGGGTATTGGTGTTTTCTTCTGTTTTTTCTCATCCATGAAAAGATGCTTAGACCTCCATATTTATGAGCTTTTGCCAAAATAATTTAAGCTTTATAATGTCATTAAAATTATTACTCAGTTACATAAAAAGTGCAGGATTTCAGGATTTACTTAGTTTTAAATATTGATTTATATTTCAGATACCACTGAGATGTCAACTGTATTTCAGCAAAACTTTTTTTAGCTGCATGTAACTTGTAAAAGTGTTTACTTTAAGAGTTTGATGTGTTCTTTGCAGTTTACAGATTACCACTTACAAAGCAAATCACCGTTTTCTTAAAGAGAGCTGGGCTTTTGCGTCTCTCCCCTCTATATTTTTTGGTCATCATTTAAAAAAAATATTTTCTTCTGGTTGAAGTCAAACATGATGTCCCTTAACATGGAAAGAGGAAACCATTTAAAAAATACTACACTACAGTGTGTACGAGACAGCCTTTGACACAAATCTCTTGGAAAAGAGAAAATTATTAAAGCTTTTTTTTTTCTTTTCCTTCACTTAGCACATTTAATTTCCCATTCAGCAGGAAATTCAGGAATGCTTGTAGATCTAGGCAGGAATGACATGGCTTTTTATCCTACCTAATACCATAACAGTTGCTTGTATCCACAACATTCCCTGCTTACCCAGTTAAGCCATCATTAAAAGTTCTTCACACACTAAAGATCTGAAATGTAAATTAGACCAATTCCTGAATATGTACGAATACAATCTCTTGTGGAAGAAGAGTTTGAAACACTTGTTAATTCTGTATTAAAAAAAACCCAAAAACAAACAACAAAAAAAACAACCCAAAAGCTGAATATACTTCATCTGAGGTTTTTTTTTTTCTTTCTTCTTCCCCAAAAGTGCCTCCCTGGTAGCAGGAGAGCTTGGAATTAGAAGTGAGGAGTGTAGAGGAGGGTGCTGCCTGAGGCTGAGGCATTCCCCTTTGAAAGCAGGTACACTTTTCTTTCAGCCTAACTTCCTTTCAAAAAGAAAGGGAGGGATATCTGATTGCCTTAGCAAGGCCAATACTGCCAGATTGACTTTAGAATTGTCTTTGATGTTTTATTGTCCTTAGGATATAAATCAGACGAGGATTTGTTAAAAAATAGCTAAGCTGTCTGTGTATTGTTTCCTTTAATATTTCAGTGCTATTGTGTGCAAAATTTTGTGTCAAAATTTTAGAGGAATGTTTGGCAATGTAGGATTTACCCTGTGGATTAGGATGCCCTTAATTTCATTTTGGAGTTAATGAGCTGGGAGGGACTCCCTGCTGTGGTGCAAAACCTTTCAGGCTAGGAAGAGGATGCTGCCTGGGCTGCCAGCAGTGCCTTTGGTGAGTGGTACAATTGGCAAAACCCCCTCTGTATGCCTCAATTTCCAGAACTGAAGTGGGAAACAGCTCTTTGCACTCCTACCCCATAGCAACAGAATGTCAAATAACCAACAGTAATTATCCAGAACCTGGGGAGGGGCAGAAACTGTTACCTTTGCAGAAAAAATGATAGTTGAATTCATTTTGCTGATTGGGATGTTTATTTCATACATGTCACATTTAAAGGAGTTATTTTTGATATGTGTCCACTTCCAAAGCAGTGTGTGTGCCTCGTGTGGAATGCTCTAGAAAGTCCCTGAGATGCTGTCACACCCAGCACAAGTGACAAGGTGATGCTGAGAGTACACACAGCAATCCGTGCTCCAACTCCAGGCTTAAATGAGGGAAAAAACCTGGAAGAGGGTGACATGGCCTTGCTTTTTGGAGATGACCTCTGATAACCAAAGGGAGCTGGGGCTCTGGGAACTTGGTAGAGGAATTCACATGGGAAAAGCCAGGTATGGGCAGGGAATGTAAATGAGCACTGCCCCTTCCTTACATGATTTGTTCAGCCTCTTGGAAAATTTGGGAGATGATAATGAGTACTATTTGATTACATTTTCTAGACAATATCCCACTGACTTTGTTTATTAGTTTTGGAATTTGATTTGTATTTATAGCGAAGTGTCTACCCTGCTATCTTAGCACTTGATAGCAACTAAAATGCAAACAGCAGAAATTATAATAATAAATGTTTACAGCTTTTTGTCAATTCTATAATCAAAACAAGGTCAGCCAAAAGAAAAAAAAAAAAAATCAATGGCTTATTGTCTTCAAATACCACCCTCCAGAAAAGCAGATTTAGTATATGGAATTTATGATACAATATTTTTATTGTTCTTGTAAACTAGTGTTCAAATGCCTTCGGTACTGACTCATATCTAACAAAGTTCTTCTTTGAAGGGTGATAAAACTGTGTTAATGTTATTAGAATTTCTTTGGAATATTATGTTTAGTATTAATTGGCATAAGTTATTTTGAATGACAAAGGGGGTTGCCTGGGGAAATTTAGTTACAGTTCTTTCTTTGTTTCCACTTCCATTTGAAACTTTACATATGAAAAGCATGATTACCTTCTTCCATTGTTTTTATAGGTATGCAAGTTGCCTACCTCTGGACAAAAGCTGTGACATCGAGCCATCATGAACATTTTTGAAGGAAAGTGTTTGAGGGGAAGCAAGGATGTGATGGGCAGCTGAATTGCCCAGGCTTTTGGGAAGCATCCTTGGTATTCTTACTGAAATTACAGCGGGTGAGCAGCTCTGTCCTTGCACGGCAGGCTCAGTTTCCAGTGTCCAAACACAAAGAGAGGAAGCAGAGAGGGAGGGGAAGAAAAAAGTCACAAGATTTCCCTTTTTCATTCTCTCAACCAACAGCAGGTAGGGAGAACAGCTGCTGTGCTGAGATACAGCCTTTCCCACTCCAACAGGACTAAGAGCTTGAGCTGAGATAAACTCATCACATGGCTGAGCATGGGAAATTAAAAGTGGAATGTTCATGCTGGCAAGTTCAAGAACTGGTGTTCACACACCTCCAGCTGAATCTGCCCCTGGCACATTGAATTTACTGCCCATTGTGTCTCCTTCATAACAGAAACCACCATTTTTTTCATATATATTGGAGTAAAAAGTGACATAATGAAAGATTTTTTTTTTAAAGCTTTTTTTGAATGCCTACAATATTGTAAAATTAAAAAATAAATACTTCAAGAAGATGCTCTCTTCTGTTACTTTGCTCACCAGCATCCTTGTAAGAATGAGTTAATTTTTTTCTCAGCTTGGAGCTTTTTTAGGAAGGGAAGGCTGTTTTCAGAGGAAAGACAAAAGGGTGTCCCTCTTACCTTTGTGTTTAGTATAACTTTTGAGCTGCACAACACTTAAAGTTTTATAACAAATCTAAAAGTTTCAGTGCAAGCCCCAGCTTTGTTTGTGCCTTTAAAGAACTGTTTAGGGACTTGATGTATATGCAGTTGTCTTCAAAGACATATTTCATATTATGATAGGAAATACCAAGTGTGCAATGGAAGAGTTTCCCAAGAAGCTGAAGTCTGCTGCAGCCCAGAGTAAGACCTTCATTTCAGAACACCAAAGATACTGTAAAACATCTGAATGTTAGGATAGAACTGAGCGAAGCAAACATCACTTAAAAAAAAACCTTTATTCATGTTTTTTTGACTGCTGGTATGACTGAATGATGTTGTTTTCTAGAAGCAATGAATAAAGCTGAATGCAGGTCATTAGGAGAGTAGGCTGGAGCCAAGATTTACATTTGGGGAGTAGGCTGGAGCTGAGAATTACCTTTGGGAAGCTGCTGCCTTTTCTGTTTGAAAACAGCATCAAAATTACAGAAGTGCAATAGGTTTTAGTGCTTTTTAGAGACTACCATAAGAAATCCCATTTTTATCGGTAAGAATGTGCTAAAACATTTGATGTCACTGCCTCTGTCATTAAGGAAGATATTATAATTGAAGATTAGCATAATCTTGTCCTAAGGTCTCCAGTGAACTGAAGACATCTAGACATTTAGAGACATCTCTAAATCTTCCCCTTATACTTTTTCCCACTCCCTAATTGCTATTACACACTGATGACAGGAGCAGTTTTATTTCAAGGTTGAATTGGTGCAGTTTTGTTCATATTCCAGCCACAGTCACTTTAAGCAACATCCCCTTCAAGGAATTTAAATACACCCTAAGATAGGGGGAAATTCTGCATTGTTCCACTGCACATTTTGGATCTGCATCTCCTGGATTGACCTTCTCAGGTTCTCTAGCTTTTAGAAACTGAGTTTCCAACAAAATGCTTCCAGGCAGTAGCACTGCAGAAAAGAAGTGACATCAACAAGACACCCTACTACAGGCAACCAAAACTAACATCCATAACAGGAATTGGCAGGAGGTGTGAATAAAATTCCTAGCCCAATGTCACAAAGAATGATATCAGGCTTATGGAGCCAACAAAAAGCAAAATCTGTTTCTAGTGAAACCCCTGTGAGCACCTCCACCTCTCCACCTGAGTCTGTTGTTAATCTTGTGAGTGTTTTGAGGGGTTTTTTTTTCAATCTTCAGCCCTCTTCCTGCAAAAGGTCGTTTGTGTCAGCTAATATGGGGCTGGACCAGTTTCAGAACTGAAGCACAGTCTTCACTTTTCTCTTGTTTGCTGTCTCCAATGTCTTCATTGCTCCAAAGCTCAGTCCTGACAAATGACAGTGTCATATTCTCCAAAGAGAAAGGCTAGCAGGGCCCTCACCTGTGGCATTCAAACTGCTTCATGCAAAACAAAGTGAGATCTCATGGAAGAAATCTGTGCAGACAGGGAGGGACTGAAGCAAGGAGTGTATCCAGTTCTGTGGAGGGCTCAGCTCAAGCCTCTGAATTCTGCAGAGGGTTTGCCATGCAGAAAGGTGACTTCTGAAGAGCCTGAGTGAAAACTCAGTCCTGTTAAAATCCAGGGATTGCCACTCATAAGGGGATCTCAGAGTTCATTCCAGGTCTCTCCACAGCAGGGCCCTGCCTATCCACAGGGGAAATGCAACAAAAGTGAACTCAGAGCTCAAGTGACTTTCATATCACCACAACCAGTGGTTCTGAAATAGATCAGAGGGGATTAAAAATCAGCAGCATTAACTGCAGGTGACTTCAATGAGCTCTGATAATTCTAGAAACAGTGAGGGGCTCAGCATTGCTCCTTGCTGGGGTAGACAAAAGAACAGTATTTGCAGAAAAAATTAGCAGCTGTTCAGAGGGGAGGGTAAAAGTCTAAGGAGAGTAGCTGTACATCCCTTTCACTCTTCTTATTCATGAAATCTGAAATGGCCTTATGTTCCTGCTATTTTTTTTTCTTCCTAAATGCCAGGGTTTTTTTGTTTGGGTTTTTTGCATCTCTTTCTTGACTTTTCATATTTTTAGAGAAGGAAGGCTTTTCAGGCTCAGGGTCAAAGCTGCTCACCTCCAGCACACACACCTGCATGAAGCTTTTTGGAAAACAGGGTGGTTGTGCTGTGCCCGTGTGGCAGAGAGCACCTCAGAGAATTTGGGCCAGGGAACATGTCTGCTGGGGAAATAATTTCTCCCTTTTCTTTGCTCAGGCAGCTCTGTTGTGAAGGATCACTCCCAGGAAGGTAATCTGTCTTCCAGGCTCTGAGCTAAACACGGACAGGATCCTATTGATTTTTGTGGGAGCTGGATGGGCTCATAAAGGCACATTTTTAGACATAATTTGCTACTCTCAGCTCTGGTCAGTGCTTTCAAATACTTGAATTTCATCAAATCAAGAGTGTTTTTGAAGAGGAGCTAGTCTTCAGTAGTTCTGGCTGCATGATCTTGAACAAATCATGGAGGCAGGAGCCTCCTATTTTATACTTTTTGGTCCATTTTCAGGTGACATCAATAAACTGATTTCTCAAGGTGTCAAATGCCCCCAGGGTAACTATCCCATGCTTTAAACCCAGGAGAGGATTTCTTCACTGAGCAGACACCGAGTTTGAAGGACTGTGCCCTGTGTTCCTTGTTGTGCACATCTTGAGGTTATAGTAGTGAGTAAGCACGTGCAGAACCAGAGCATCCTCTGCACAGGGAGCTTGAAGGAGCGTGGCAGCTGCTCACAGAAGAAAACTGCCTCTGCAAGGTGCCAAGAAGTGTTTCTATTTTAGCTTTTCTTAGTAGAAAAGCTAACTGAGAGGTACTGCTCCTCCAGAACATGTAGCAGCACCTAGGAAGGTCCCTGACTTCTAAAGTCTTGTAGCTGGTTTTTAGCCTTTCTTGTCATAGGGTGGTTAACAGACTTTATGCTCTTTACCATCAAAATCTCAGAAAACTTTTGTGAAAATTTCATGTATCATGTGTGTTACGTGCACTGAAAAATAACACACCTGGGGATTTGGAATAAGGAAGGAATGGAAATGAGACCAAGCAAATGGAGAGTCTTTTTGAGCAGATACATTTGAAAATTCACATCTTTCCATGTGGAAAAAAACTTACCTGCTTTTAGTAAAAAAAAGGAAACCCCAAACCAGGGTGAAACTCTTGCTGTGCTGCACGTTCTGGCTCTAATCACACAATTCCTTTGCAGGTGCCTTTCTTGGCTCCCCCAGATGTCAGCAGGGAAAAGCTGCAGCTCCCCACAGCTTGAGAGGCTCCATCCATGCCCATGTTTGACACTGTCTCACTTCAGCCAGTGGATTTAGCTTCAAGCACATGTTTAAAATCCCGTTGAGGCTTTGTATTGGCACAAATGTAAGTGGCATCTTAGCTTGTGCTAAATTTGGTGCTGGAGTGCCTGGATAAATGTGTGTTTGAGTTGTGGCCTCTGAAAGAGCATGTTTGTATAATTCAATATCCTGATTTGTGCAAGGAGGGAACATTTACTGGGATACTGAAGGAGTCAGGTTAATCTTTGTGCATCCTGAAATCCTCCTATGAATCCCTGCAAGGCTTTGGGTTCAAAAACCCCCATGCTCAGAGTGCTTCTAGGTGAAGAAAATCATCCATAAAGTATTTTTATTTATCAGAAGCAAGGAGCTCCCATCAGAAAAAGATGCATTTAGAAAAGTAACAGAAAACCTAAATTTATGCAGTGTAGCAGTTTTGAAGTAAGCAGGCAGTCTAGACACCTACAGCTGTTATATAAGCATGCACTGAGGACTCATTAATATTTCACTAAACAATAAAATGTTGTATATTAAAGTATTAAAATATAATATTATCCATTTAGTTGCCTTGCAGTGGGAAACAAACCAAAAGAAGGCATCTCATAGGAAAAAACACCAGGGTAGACTTGAGAATTACTTTAGATGTAAAACTTTGTGGATTTTAAAAAGATGCTGGGTAGGAGAATGGGAGCAATTTTTGGGGTCTGTTCTGGTTTTGCAGCCACACACATTCAAACTATACATTATGACCTGGGATAAACCCACAACAGGTGATTTTTGTGTGTTCACACTGGTTATGGCAGTCAGGTTCAGGGGCTTGCTGCTGGCTTTGTGCAGAGGTTTGGGAAACGTTATCCTTTATATGTCACCAAACATTATGTTTGTTTCCCGGTCAAATGAGTTTTTGAAAGTGCAGCTGTAAATTTGGACTGAGGCAGCTGCGGGCGCTGAAGGGGTGGTGCTTGAAGGAATTGGGTGCTTAGCTTGCTCTCCAAATGCTTTCTGTGTGCCTTGGAAAAGGGAAATATCCAGGGAGAGTTTCAGATTGTAGTGGATTGACCCTGGCTGGATGCCAGACATGCCACTGCTGTACCCACCCCGCTACCAAAACCTGGCCACACAAACCCACTTCACATATACACAGGGTATGCTCATTTCCATTTACAAAAACCAAAGGAAAACAAAGCAAAAAAACCACAGGAAAAAAAAACCCAACAAAACAAAACCAAACCAGCAGGAAATACAAATAAAAGCCAACCTCTCCTTTTGGGTTTGGAATTACACTAAGCAGTTAAGAAGAACGGCACCCTTTTAAATAGGGCTGTTCTCTGTAGGTCTTGAAATACTGTATGAAAAAAATAAAATCTGTGTCATCAACTTTTAGGCAGAAAAACGGAGGCAGTGCAAATTCTTCCCCTGCCAAGTCTCACCTCAGGCTGTGGGGGTGAGGGATAAGGTGACTGTGGCTGTATCTCGTTTGGCTGTCAAGGGAGCTAGCCTGTGCCTCAGGCCCTACAAACAAGAGTGCTTGCTGTCAGGAAATCTTGATTTGCATTAGCAGTTCCAAATAAAATAAAGCAAAAAATTAAAGCTCTTAGTACAGAGAAATGGTGCGGTGGCTTAGCTGGGATAGGGTTCTAGTTTTACTGGGGAATGGCTACACCAAAATCTTCTGGGTTACATATGTGTATGAATTTAGATCAATGAAGGGGTCTGTCAGTCCTTAAAATAAATTTTGGTGTGGTGAAAACCTTGATCATATCTTAGGTTTTGACAGTTAATTTCTTTGAAAGGGTGGAAGCATTATTATTATTATTATTATCATTATTATTATTATTATTGCTCTTGTAGGATTCTTTTTATCAGTGTTTCAGAGTAAAAGTGTTTTGTAAAGTGCTTACACAGACAACTAATATTGATTACAATTCAAGTCTCTCTTCTGAATTTGAATTTAAGGCATGCCAAACATGACAAGAGGCTGTGACTTTGTTATTGATACCTGTTTTTCTATGGCTGATATCAGCCTATAGCTGTTTAAGAAATCGATCTCCCAGACTACATAGATATTTTATATGACTCACAGCCACATTCTGGATAATGTAGTATTAATTTATTGTTGGTTTAATTTTGTAGTAATGGACACAAATTTGTGTTTGGTTTAATGTACAAGCAACTTAAGTAAACATGCCTGTTGTTTAGTTGTATGAGGTGTTGGTATATTTTTAATTTAAATTTTAACTAATTCCCTGTGTATGTATGTGCATTTAAAGGCCAATGTTGGTTGTGTTTAAATCTGCAACGAAGGCAAATGATGATTTCAACATTTAATTCTGTATGAGATGTCCCTCAAAAGTAATTAAATCTGATCTCACTTACTAGCAGACAAATGAATAATTCATGGAGTTTAGGCATAATCAGGTTATGAACTTTCTTAAAATTTCAGATGCTGTGCAAAGGTTAATCTTTATATTAAAAGAAGAAAAGCTGGGATGGTTTTATCCCCAACATGAAAATCCAGGTTGCCTAGGATACCATATTAAAGAGACAGAAAGTTCAGGATATAGATACATCCTCTCTACACAGAGTCAAACACGACCTGGTATTTATTTAATCTAGAAGATGTATAGATTTTTGCGTCTGAATAGCTCATTATTTTGTCTTGAAAAACACAACATCCAGGGAGGGAGAAAGGGATGGGGCTGTGGGAGCTGAAGGGGGAAGGGAGAGTGCTGGGGGATTGGAACCGAAGAGCAGAAATGGCAAACATCCAGGAAGGCAGAAGGAGAGAGGGATGGTGAGGCTGGGAGGAGCAGCAGACGCCTGGCAGGTTTAAAGAAGCCTGATGCAGAGACAGAGAAGTGGAAGGGCTCAGGAGGTGTCCCCGGAGCCGGTGCCTTCAGCGGGGACCACAGGGGCTGGCAGAGCTGTGCCTCTCCCCGGGCGCTGCCGGGGTCCCAGCGCTGGCGTCCCGGAGCCCGCCGCAGCCTGGGGGAGCTCTTCCCACGTCGGAAAAACACAGCCCGGGATGGGGGGGGAATCAGTCACCTCTCAGGAGAGAGGGATGGGGTGTTCCCGGTTATTATCGGCTATTACCGCAGTGCCCGTGCTGGGATGTCCGCGGGTGAAACCAGAGACGGCTCCTTCCAGCCCCGGGCACCTTATCCGGGGTCTGTGCTGTGCCTCTTCACCCAGCATCTCCTTGTGCTCTCCTCCCTGCTGCTCTCAGACACCATTCGCCGTGGAAACATCTTTCCACCATGGATTGGGTTGAATATATCCAAGCAAGTCCCCAGTGAAAAAGATATCGGGGTTTGCTCAGCTAAGCAGCAAACAGATCTTTCATTAGAAATGCGAACTAGACATGAGAGAAGTAATACACGCTGGAACAAAAAGTATTATCTTTGGGATTCTTGCCTGAAATAGCAGCATGCTTAGTGTCTTAACAGAGGGGGAAAATGGGCTTTGCAACAGTGAATCTCAGCTCTGACAGCTCTCGCTCGCGCTGGGTTTTACAGAAATTTCCCTTTTCCTTTAGCATGCCGTGTAAATTTGGGAGAGCTGTGCCATGAGAAACACCAGTGCAGCCCTGTCTGGGATCTCCAGTTGTGGTTGGAGGCCTTAGCCTGGAATTTATCTGGCCTTGTTTGTCTGTATTTTTGCAGGAATATGTGGACAATAATCCCTGGAGAGGGTGATGCTCAGACTTCCCCAACAAACCGGCTTTAGAGGGCTCCCTGCTCTGCATGCAGATGTTAGGAGTGCCAACATGACATCCTGCCTTCCTCATGTCATCCAACAGCCCAGGAGCCCAGCTGAGAATGATTTTAACCATCCAGTCACCAGTGTGGTTTTATATAAACAATTTATTTTTGTTGACTTTATTGGTATGCTGAGCGTGTCCACCACCATCTTATTTTTTTTTTCCCCTGCATATTTTTAGGCCAGCCATTATTTCTGCCTGCAGACTGTTGCTGACTGAAGCTGGCAGTGCTCAGCACTGACTGTTCACAGTGCTCAGAGCTGCATTTTCACTGGACATGCTTGCCCAAGTCAGCTGAGCACCCCAGTGAGAAGTGCTGTCACCCAGGGGCTTCCTCCCATTTCTCCCATTTCCCACTTAATGAAAGGGGCTTTGTCTGCACCTGTGTCAGCACCAGGGCCCTGTGAATTCAAGGCTCCTGGGCTCTGCTGGCTGAGCTCTGCTGCCTCTGCAGATGGGGGCAAAGCTGATGTTTTTCAAGCAGGAGTGAGGTAGTTGTGATACTCTGCTCAAAAAGCAACATGTAAGAGTCCTGCACCACTGGTCTGGAACTTCACTTCTGAACAAGATCCTGCTGCAGCAACGGGATGTTTGGAAATAATAACAAAAAAAAGGCTGTGTCCACTCCAAAGAAACACAACTTATGGCACTATGCTGGGCCTTGGCTACTCCTCTGCAGTTTTAGAGCAACAGCCACTCATTAGCTGGTGAAAGTAATAAAAAGAAGGTGCTCCGACATTGTAATGTTGGTCATTTGCTGCAGACTGTACTTGGCTAACTGCACTATCCAGTTTCTTGCTGAGGTAGCTGAAAAGGCAGGTGACACCAGTGAAATGTGCCCTGGCATGCCTGGAAAGGAATTTGGGTGAAACATTTAAAGCCATTTATCTCTGAGCCCAGAAAGCTGAGGTTCTCAGGTCAGCTAAGCCACCAAGTGATGAGACAGTTTAGTGCCAAATCCCTGTGCTCTAATTTAATGTGGAGCCTTATCTCAGTATGAAGCCTGGTACCCACTCCTTTTTCAAGGAGCACAGGGTTATTACTCAGGATGGCACCTGGGGGGATGGAGAACAGCTTCACCAGGCAGGGGCAGTGTGAGCAAATGAGCTCCTCTCGCTGTTTCCTCTCTTCTCTCTGAGGGTGCTGCTGCCATGGGCTGAACCTGTTGTTCATGTTCTCATAGATTAGTGATTGACTGATTAATTAAAAGCCTTATTGACAGGTGATTGGTAAACTCCAGGAGTTGACCAAAACCCACAGTCCTATTTCTGAAATACTTGCTCAAATACCAATTTAAGGAATAAGGTTTATTTTCTTAGCATTTTCTGCTACAGAAGGCTGGGGAAGGAGGGGTGCAGGGCATGGGGAAGAAACCTCTCCAGAGATTTAGGATGGAAACAGAATGAAGAATAATCTCTGCAGACACCTTTATAGGAGAGCTGTGCGACAAAATTACTCTGGCATGTTAGCAAATGCACCTGTGTTCTATACCTTGTATAGGGAAGATGTATTTTGGGGCCTGTAGCTTCTTCTTCAAGGTTTTATTGTTTTTTCTGCTTAGCCATCCTTGCTTTGGAAACTGCTGTGCAGTTAGCCCTCAGTCCAGAGCAGCCTTAGCACAGGACAGACATCCTGTTGTTTGTCTGGCTTCCAGAGGTAACAGTTTCTGTAAAGTGCCTGTAGGCATTTTATCCTCTGACTTTAGCACTCAACAAGAAAATTTTATTCCGAATCATTTCCAAATCCCAAATAACAGGAAGAGAAAGCTGTATCAGGGCTGTGTTTGCTTTCTGAAGCTCATTGCTCGATGTCTTGGACTGAATTTTAAATCTAGAAATCAGGGATGCTGGTGGTGCCTTACACTGACCATTTGTCTGAAGTGCAGTGTGGAGCTGTCTCTGGGGAGCACAACTCCATGTGAGAGTGGCCAGGAGCAGCCATGAGTACATGCTTGGATGTGTTAGTGGACTAAAATATTTACTGTATAATGACAGATATATTCTGTATAATGACATTCTTATATTAAATTCTAATGACATTCTATACAGAAAAAGAGTATGCAGTAAATAATTTTGAAGTACAAGTACTTCAAACCCAGCTGTTGTGCTGATTCTTAAAAGTACAAATATGCTCTCTTGTTTGTACAGCCTTATCTTCTTCGAACCTTAGACATTTATGAAGTGACCATCTGTGGCAAGATACATGTTTCTCATCTTGTCAATTCTTTTCTTCCTGGCCTCTCAGAACTAGGATTTCAGAACCCTTGTGCTTGGCAGGTTCTCGAATTCGTTATGCTTCTTTCTGTGCCTGGAATTGCATTTTTAATATCTTGGCAGATGGTGTCCAAACAAGTGTGAGCTTCACACTCACAGTTCCCCTGGTGCCTGTTAGAGCATTTATTCTGAGGAGAATTTCTGTCCCCAGTTACACCATGGTGGAGGGGTCTTTTCCCCCTTCTCCCCAGCAATAGTGAATTTTGCAGTTTTAGGTATGTTGCACACTTCGCAGGAAGGTGGAAAGGACTTCCACTGACCTTCAAAATTGTGCCTGTCCATTTACATTTCTTTTCCTCCTCTGAGGAAGGAGCACTTGTTCCTCATTGTTTGCAAGTTCAGGACTTAGAGTAATTGAGTCTGACCAATTTGCATTTACAGATTAGTAGTAGCAACAATAATGAACAATCTTATGTAATTGTATTACAAGTTTGAGGATGGTGCAGGAAATAAAGTGAGGTCTGAATAACTCTTGGTCTGGTGTGGGTACAACTGAACTGCTGATCTCCATTGCCCACAGGAAAGGACAGCTGGCCTAAAAAGCAGTGACTTCTATGAACCAGACTCAAATTTGGCAATGCCTAGAAGTGGGCAGCATTCAAATGCAACTTTTGAATTGCTGGATTGTCACAAAGGGAGATATTGATTGTTGGATGATTATGCTGGATCAGAAAAATGTTGACTAATATAAGAATTCATGTGTTAGCTGTTAGCAAATGCTGGATTGTACTTGAAGTGAGCATTTATGGTGATTTAACACTTATTTTCTAGCAGCTTTTCCCCACAGCAGCCAGAAATGTCTCAGCTTTTTTTGTTTGGGTTTTTTTTTCCTTTTTTTTTTTTTATAATTTCCTTAAATTATGTCAGGTGAACGGTTTGGGGTATTTAACAGCATTTGCCTCTTCTCCATGAGTTATTCCAAGACTTGAAATGTCTAGAGACCAAAAGATTAAAATATCTGGACCTGCCATTTCACTTGAGCTCCCTCTCCAGTGGGTCTTTGGGGGTCTTTGGGCAGTAACTCCTACTCCCAATGATGGTGGACCTGCCCTGGAAGTTCAGCAGAATTCTGTCCTCAGCTGCTGCTTTTCCTCAAGTATATTTAGAGTGCCAGCACAAGGAGAATGAGCCTCTAGAGCCATATTTGCAGGCCCAAATTAATCTGCAAAAGAAGTCAGGAAATTTACAGAAAAGTTCCAATGCTCTGAGGGAAGGTGAAGAAAGTCCACAATACCACAATGTTAAAGCAAGCTGCAGTCCTTTCCAAGGGGAAAGGGATTTTTACAATGCCTATGTATGCACTGTGTAAAATTCAAATACAATTAGTAGAAAGTGGTCTTTAAAACCTCACCAGTATTTTAGTCTTTTGAATTACTTCTCTCCAACCTCTATTACTTTCAGTACTGCCAGGGCTGGGATTAACTCCTTGGAATTCTAAGCATGCAACAATGATCAGGAGGGTTGTAGGGAGGCTTAGTTGATAGAAGGAGCTGGTGTAAAGCTATGGAATGAAATTCCCTTATTCCTGAGAGACTTGAGTGTGCGTAAATGGCCAGTTCAGAAGGCTTTGTGCAGGCTAAGGAAAGAGGATGAACAAGAGCAAATATGACTTGGACTCTTTTGACAGCATGTTCCTTTTTATGAATTCTTGACATCCAGTTGGTGTGTGATTACTGTGGTTGTGTTGTCCTTACCAGCCTCTGGCCATGCAGCTCTGCCTTCTCTTCCTGGGTGAAAAGCTTGCTCCTATCATCCCTCTCCACTCCCTGAGTTCATCATGAAACACAGGGAGAAATTCATCCCATTTTCCTTTGCAGTATCGTTTTGAATGCTGGAAGGTTCTTTCACAGCTCTCTTCTACCTTCCTGACATTAAAACCAAGTCCATTAATCCTCTGATTAATCCTATGAGACCATGTTTCCTAAAACCTTGATCTCTTAGTTGGAGTCTCTGGATGCTTTCTCATTAGTGTGTACCTTTTGTGAAGGGAGATTCTCAGAAACAGACATTATTTGAGATGTGAATTGGCAGGAGACCCCAAGCTTGACCCTCAGAGCAGTTTTTCCACCAGCCATCAGTAATTTGGTGGCGACTCCCCTCTGTTGATGGGCACTTCAGATGAGAGGCTGTGGGGACTGTCTTGGAGTGGGAATTGAAATTGAACCCTTCAGTTAGAATAATATTTCATTTTTAAATTAAATGAATTCATTTTTATTTATTTCAGTTTATTCTAAGTTTACTCCATGATGTTTTAGCTCAAGGAATGTTTTGATGTGTGTCTGCTGTGTGTACTGGGGAGGAAAAGATAAAATTGAGTGAGTAGTCAGCATTTCTGCAAATCTCTTCACCTGTGAAAAGCCATTGCTAAAAATGCTTTTCAGTGCTCCCTTTGTAATCTTGCAGAGAGCAAGCTGATACAGCAATATCTGCATCTCCAGGAGTCATGATGATTTTCTTATGAGGGAGTAAATCAGAAGAATTGCAATTTGTCAGCTTGCCCCCTGAAGCTGGAGTGGGGTAATTTATTATCAGGTGGCTTGGCACTCTGTGCTCTTAAAATGTACAGGAAACAGAACTGCCTTCCCTCTAGTTTTCCCATTTCTGGTTGTTTTCAGTGGATGTCCTCCCCATTTGTGTTAGGGCAGGAGCAGACCAGGTTCTCACCTGAAAGTGCAAAGTGAATGCTGCCTGCCAGTGCCTACATTCCTTGTTTTCACCTCAAGTCACATGCCAGCCTCATTCTGGCAGGGAGGAGTGGGGTGCTTTTCCGAAAATGACATTTAATTGTGTGTATCCGTTCTCTTTGCTATATAGACTGAAGTGCTCTATTTACCAGTGACTTTACACAGCAGCCTGATGTGGAGTTACCTGTGATTCTGTGGTGCTGTACTTGTTCCCACTATGAAATCCATTATATCCATCTCATTTTAATGTACAGAGATTGCTGTGGCATTCAACCTTCCACAGAATTAGCTCTTTTTTTAGCTCAGAAATGACTTCTATCACTGAGTGCAAAGCTGCCTTACACAGCCTTATCCACTGTATCTGAATAATAGCCCAGAGACTGCTGTGCTTCAGATCTTCAGAAATTCTTGCTGAGCAGCAAAGCATCATTCTTGCACTTAGCATATTTTCCCACTGTCATTAGTTTATGGCTTATTGAAATGAGGTATCAGAATGCTGGAAGTTATTATGTGTCTGCCCTGATAGCTCCTGCAGGTTTCCAGCATCTGGGAGATTTCTTGGCATAGGCACTGCTTTACTCTGTGCACTTATTTTCATTTGTAAACAGAGAGCTGACTTTTATGGCTGATCCATTCCAGGTTTAACTGGAAAACTTGATAGTAGTATTCATAATAAGGAGTAGATATGCTTCCCAGATGGATTTTTGAAGTTCTCTTTTTACCTTTTCTTTCCTTACACAAATGGCTTAATGGGACCCCCCTCTATTACTGCTCAGCAGCCAAACCTTCAAGTGAGAACTCTCAGATTCTCATTGTAACAGTTTGCCTGCTCAGCCCAGCTCTGAGAATTCATTACCCTGTGGTAAACAAATTCCTTCTTTTTCTGTTGCTGGTTTCTTTTTTTTTTTCTCTCCTCCAGAGAGTGCACTTAGCCTGTTTGCTGTCACTTTGGTCATTACTTTGCAGGAAAACAATGACAGGAGAAGAAAAACCCACAGGTTTTAAAGAAGCAGAGCCCTGGTGCAGCCCAATGTTTCTCAATATCTAAATGACATCAGGTACCAAGTAAGACAAGGATATAAATTTCACAGTAACAAAGAGGAAATGGGTGAGCTAGATTGTGCTGTGCCACCTCACCCATTTCAAGTTGTTTTTTTTAAAATCCTGCATTTAGATTGAAGGACAATTCATGGCAAGAATATTAACTGTTGTCAGTAAATCAGAGTCTCTCAGACAGTTATTACTGTAAATGTCTACTTCTGCTTTTTGGTTAGGATACACCCCTAACCTGAATGGGCTAATGAACATATAATTGGTGCAATCCTAACAGCGATTCATAAAATGGGTAGGGTTGGAAGGGACCTTCAAGATCATCTAGTTCCAACCCCTCTGCCATGGGCAGGGTGGGTGTTCCTGTCATTTCTTTTTAGTTCTATCAAATACCTTTGAAAGTATTTCAGTGTTTTAAACCCTTTTCTTTTTAACCAAGGACTAAAGTAGGGAGTGAGTGCCACTAGGAAATGAGAGTACATATAGGGAGCAATTACATACATGAGCTGCTTCAAGAAGTGGGTGGGTGTAACTTGAGGTGTGTGAAGAGTTTGAAGTCTGTTTTGTCTCTGGCCAGGTGTGGACAGGTCACTGCATGGTGCTAACAGCAAAGCACAGCCTGGGATTTAAAGAGAGGATGTGTTTGCTTGCCTGGCCCCATGCCTTCTGTTTGCAGGAAAATCGCTTTTATAGAAAAGGAAAAAATTGAGTTGCTTGAGAGCAGAAGAGACTTTTTACATGGGGCAAAGAAGGGAAGGGTGTTTGACAGCTTTTGATGGCCTAGTTTGATAGATGGTTATGTGTGACCTTTGTCTGCAGAGGCACTGAGAAGAAAGTGAACCAGTAGCTAAAATCTCAGGAGAAACCAGTGGGAGAAGAGGGAGAGAAAGGAGCTTCTGTCCAGGGCTCTTGGCAGCCTCCCCAAGGCATTTCAGCAGTGCTGATGTGCCAGAGGCACAGCTCCAGCCTGTCCCTGAGACCATCACAGGCTTTCCCAGCCAAGACAAGAAATACAGTGCTGGTCAGCCCAGCTACTCTTTGAAGTTTAAGAGAGGGAAACAGGGGAAGAAACAAGAAAGAATTGCTGGAGAGCTGCAGAGTCTGCATGAGTGTGTGTCTCCTATGGGAAGTTGTGCTGGAGTCTGGAGGCAGCCAGTGGAGGTGGGAGGGTTTCAGGTCAGTCTGTGGTCTGGCTATGCTGGAACAAAAGACTGGGATGAGAGGGTGCTGTAGTAAATCTTTGATTTGTGTGGCAAACAGTGATTAAAAACTACTCCTCTAAATCTGTCTGATCTCCTGAGTGATTTGCCACAGCCCTTTCCCTCAAGTGTTGCATTTTGTTTCCCAAAAGCTCCCTCAAAAGTGGGATGGGGTCAGAAGTTGCTTTTAGTTAACAATGAGATCAAATATCTGATTCCCAAATTGTAGTTTCTGAATTTTCATTGTCTTGTATTTTATGTTTCCAGGGGCTGTATTAATGTAATGTTGCAACAAACCTTTTGTCTACAGTAATTTGATTATTTAGTTTTCTTTACAGAAGTTCTGCAATTACAATTATCTCTCACACTCTAGGAAATAGCTTTTGTTTTGAATGCTATAGCTGCTACATTTTATTTTTGCAGTGGTGGAACAGGTTTTATGTAAACAGAATTCCTGATTCACCCCATTTATTCCTCACTTCTATCAATTTCTTCCTGTTCCATCTGAAACACAGTAACTTAATTTAACTGAATTTGCCTTTCAACAAGCTACAACTCTCTGGTCCTAATTTGGTCCCTTCCCTGGGGCAAGCTTTTTCCAAGTGGATAGTTAGCCTCCTCACTTTTCCTAATGATACATGCAAAAAATCATGGTTAAGTGCAGGCAAAGTTAACTGAACTGAATTATTTTTTTATTGAAACTCAGGGAAGGATAATTTTTATCACACTCCTGGTACTGCTTCTCACTGGTCTATATACAAATAACTTCTCTGCTGTGAAATGCAGATTATGTGTCATGCTTATGCTAGTTAAACATCTGGTCACATCCTGTTGGGGACAAAACTTTCTTCAAAGGTCATATTAATTCATATCCTGAAATTAGGTTTAGGTTTAAGTGCAGCAAAACTGAATATCTACAAGGGGTGAACTCAGACCACTAGAGGAGGGAGTTATAATCTCTGCAGGAGCTGTGAAATCTGGTGATGTTTTCTTCTGCAAGGGGAATACAATTTTCTGGGAAGTTCACTGCTGACTGAGGCCACTCCTCTGGCCCTCTGTGAGACACCTCCTTCATAAGGAGTGGGGTGAGCTGGGGAGCCAAGGGAGACCCCAGAACCTCCCCTGGCCAGAGAGCAGCCCCAGGGTGTCTGGGCAGAGTAGGGAGCTGCTAACAGGGTCCAGCAGCTCACAGAAAAACAGGAACCACACTGGGGGCCACCCAGGCCATCAGCAGCAGGGTGGGGATGGGGAGATGGATGACTGCAAGGTAGGTCCAGAGTCTGTGCTAGGAGACAGGGATAAAAACAATCACACAGCTCAGGTGAGGAGGGGGAATCCAGCCCAAATTTATCCAGAGCTCCTGCATTTTGGCCAAAGGGTTGTCTGGGGGTCCCAGGTGAGAACGGTGGGGGTGATTGGGAGCCTTTGAGTGCACTCAGGGCTCTGACACTGTTTAATTATGCTCTGTGTGTTTGTGCATGTGTGTGGGGAAATGTTTTCATTAGGTCAATTAATTGTGATTGATTTTCTGATTGCATTTAGGGAAAGACAATTAATTAAAAAAGGCCTAAAGAGATACCAGCTCTTTCTCCCTGTGTGGTGCACAGGGAACAGGGATCTCATACTGCACTGCTCCCAGGTACCACCGTGCCCGGCTCCTCTGGCTTAGCTGATGGCTGCAGCCACCAAATTTCCTGGCTGGCACCAGGAGTATCAGCAAGGTAAGTGCTGGTAGAAAAAGAGATTCAGCATGAAGCTGTTTGAAAGAAACAGCACTTGAGCACAGTGAAGAAACAGTGTTTGAAGTCAGGTGGAAAAAGTAGGGTGTATTGAGTGCAGAAATGTTAATTTGGCTAGTAATGACAGTGGGTGTATTTTATACTGGTTCTTTGTTTTGTTTGCTGTTACAAGGTCTGGTTAAAAATTCTGGATTATTTTGCACAGTCTGAACTAAAGCAATGGGCCTCCTTTGGCCTTTGTGGAGTCTGATGGAATAAGTAAGTCTGCATCATCCAAAGGCATTTCAAACAAATAAGTACAAGCAAGGGAGGAACGAAGCCATTTTGGTTATCAGTGGTACAGCGTAATACCTTCTACAAATAATTACTGGTTTCTACCTACTTCTCTTAGGGCTTGAACTAAATGCTGTTTTAGCAAGCTGCAGGCTGAGTTCAAGAGATTAGTGCTTATGCAGCTGGTTCTGGATGGAAGGAGCAACAACAAAACCCAAAGGCAGTGAAAAGGAAGGAATTTTGGGATTGTTTGCCAATTGTGCTGCCACAAACACTTGACATGAGCAGTTTTGGTTGATTCCCAAAGGAATGGCTCTTGCAGATTATTGCCAGCTTCCTTTTCCTTTGGTTTGTCAGCTCTTTTCAGCAACAGGTAAGGTGTTGTTGTTTGCTCTCCTTTGCACAGTTACTGCTTGTTTTCAGCTCCCCAGTAGTATCTGCTGACCCTTGCTGACACCCTGAAGTTTTACAGGGGTGCTGGCAATGTGCGAGGAAGGAAATGAACCCCAAGCTTTGCTATTGAAGGGATGGTGTTTGCAGAAAAGATGAGCATTTAGCATAAAATAAACAAACTTTAGCTGATGCAATTATGAAATTCTCAGAAGCTGGGTTATGTTGAGGGTTTCAGGATGCAGGGAATTAACAGGATGCACATGAGGTGCTCCATTTCAGTGTTGTATCCACGTGACAGGCAGGGTAAATGTTCCCCAATAATCCTGCCATGCCTCTGTAGCCACGGAGGGCTTTGTTTGGAAATGGTAGTGCACCACCAACATGGATCAACAGTTGTGAACACTTCAGCTTAAATTAACCTCAGAAAGGGCAGAATACTGTGGTAGCTTGGGAGTTATTTTGGACTCTTGGGTAAACACCATTTAGACTTGTGTAAATTTGTAGGAGATATTTTGACAAAAGTATTATTTACCCAAGTTAATATGTGCTTTATTTTGCTGTGTGCTCCATATGTATTTGATCAGTCAGCACACTGTTTACTTAGACTCTTCCTCTGATGGTTTCAAGACACCTACACCACTAGATGCGGTATATTTTCAGTTTAAGACAGTGCTAATGGATTGACATCATCTAACATGAGTAATTTTGAGTGACAAATTGCCTGACCCTTTTCTCCCTAGAGCTGGGAGAGGCTCCTGATGTTTAATCCATTGGGTCAAGGCATCTCTGCTGATACAGAGAGAAGTAAATATAGCTGAGATAATGGTTTTCCTTTTTTAAAGCTGGGTGCTGGTTAAAAAACCTGTGCTAATATTTCTGAGAGGTGCTGTTCTTTTGCTCTATTTTTCCTGGAAGTACATTTCCTACTGATGGCCCTTGGATCCTCCTGGGAGTCAGGAGAAGTCTGTTTCATATCCAATAAATATTCTTAGCAGTGCAAAACTCACTAAAGCCATTTGTCTTTCAAGACAATCTTGACAAGCCGTCCATGAATATAGATTGGTAATTATTAATTACAGGTCAGGAAGAGGTGGGGAATAATGGAGAAACTCTCACTTTCTGTTTGGTTTTGGGATGGTGGGAATGGTGGTGGTTTTTTGTGTGGTTTTGTGGGTTTTTTTGGTTTTTTTTTTGTTTTTTTCTGTGTTTATTCCAGGGAATTGGAGAATAAGGGACTCAGCAACAGTCCTGGTCTGTGGTGTCCTTCAGCTTGTCCCACCCCTGGCTATTCACTTTTCTTATCCATCTAAAAAGGCATTATTTTTCCTTCCAAAGAAGTTTGTAAAGTTTCAGTTTTGTCCTGGTTTTGCGAGAAGTTGTCTGGGGAAGGCTTAGCAATTTGTGATTGAGCAGAATTGTTTTCATTTAGTCCAAGTTTCTTGAGGTTCCTTCTTCACCCAGCAACTAAATTCAGAGCTTGCTTGTCCTTGTCCCTTCCAGATAATCCCACTTCTTTCTTTATTTTTCTGCATCTATTCCTCTGTTTGTTAGTTTCTGGAGTGATTGTGATGGGGCTGGAATGAGGGCTGGTAGGCAGTGCCATAGAAGACTTCCCTTGAATGACCCTGCTTTGTTATGATTTATTGCTTTTCGAGTGTTGTGTGCACGTGGGGGATGAAAAGGAAATGCTCTGTGGGCTGTTCTGCTGCTCCATTTGCAGAGAGGACAATTCAGTTCAAAAGGAAAAGGCACAGTCAGCCTACAGCTAAAGCATCCAGCATTAGCAAGCGATGGCAGGTAGGGAATCTCCACCTGTTTATCTACCATAATTAGTAGGTACTAATTCCTACCATATTACACAGTCATATCTTTGTTTATTCCCTCCGTTGACACGATCAGACAAATCACGGTAGATCTTGTTCCTGCTTAGGGCTGTGTCAATATCCAGCCATCTGCAAAGGTGTGTTCTTTTTCAGGATGTAATTATCTTAAAAACACCTGTCAGAGCTGCCTCTTAATGAGCCTTCTTGCCAGCACCGTGCCTGGCACTCTGCTTCTCAGAGCACAGCACCATCAGGGGCTGTTCTTGTGCCAGAGGTGATGGCAGCTCTCACCCACAGAGGAACCCTGAGCTGTGCTGAGTGCTTGGGAACACCTTCGGGATGATCAGCCTGACTTTGTGCTAGCTGCTGAGAATTTCTGTGTGGTGTTCTCAGCATCAGTCAGAGACACCCAGCGCAGGCAAGCAGCCAAATTTTAGCCAGTGTCAGCTAAACAATAACAGCTCTTTGGCTCATGAGAATCCAAAACTGCTCCTTACCTTGACTTACCTGTCCAGCAATGCACTAAGTGGCCGCTAAAATAGTTCCACAGCCTTCTGAGGCTCAGCAGAGGGGATGGAGCAGCGAGGCACTCGCTGCACTGAGCTGTGGGCCTGGGGAAGCAGGCGAGGCCTCGGCCTGGTCACTGAGGGGCAGAGCAGTGAGTGTGGAGCCAGGGCTGCTCCAGCTGTGGGCTGTGTGGATGGAATTCCGTGCTCCTGACATGGCTCCAACTCCCTGCAAACTCTGAGGCGGACTGGGATGCTGGAACAGCTTCTTTCCAATAACTCCTGCAACTCTTGCTTTAAGGTATCCCATTGTTTGTCCCTACGGCCTGCCCGTAGTGTGGCTGCCTGGATATTTGTGCTGTGCCTCTGGAGCTGAGTGGCATTTTATAAAACCAGTACTCTAGACCGGGAAATACAGGGGAAATAAGGCACTGTCCTGTGTCTAGTACTTCAGGCAGGCTGACAGGCCCTATTTATTTTAATTCTGTGGCCCAGATAATACTGCTGGAGAAATCAGCATTAGCCTTTTGATCCAGGCTCTTTGCAGCAAAGCCAGCAGGCTGAGGGACCCTCTTTATTGGATATACACTCAGATACCAGGATCAACCTGCTACTTACCATCAATTTTTTCTTTAACAAAATCTTTCCTTTTTTATATTTGGATTTAATCCAGACTAAACCCAGGGGTGCCCTTTGGCTCCTGTGAGTTAAGCTTTCCCTGATAGCCCCCACCAAATCTCCCCTGAAACCCTTCAGTCTCTCACAGCAGGTTTTTTAACCTGCAGAGCTCCAGTTTTGAAAAGTGTTACTGGGGCCATCAAGGATCTCATGGGGTGGCTACAGAGGGGTGAGAGCAATGGGTAACCATTTCCCAGGTGCATGGATTTCCAGGCAATGGGGGACTGTCACCCAGGGTTTAACACCAGCTTGGTAAGCCTGGTCTGTGAGCAGAGCAGATTAGCTCCCTTCTATTCCCCAGGCTGAAATGGCTGTACCCCTGTGCTTGGTTAAGCCAAGCTTCCCCTCTTTCTCCCCTGAGTAGAGGAATTCAACGTGCTAGGCAAGAAGAGGGCTGAGGGAAGGGTTTTTTTTGGATATTTTAACTGTTTTTTGGGGTATTGTCACTGTCCTAATCTTGTAGTGCTCCCCAGGGCCTCTTGGGCTGTGTCACCCTTAGCTGAGCGTGTTCCAGGCTCAGGAGTTGTTCTCTATGGATAAGAAGGCACAAAGATGCTGACTTTGTGATTTTCCCCAAGCTTTGTGTCAGAGTGGGGTTTTCCTGTTCTGGTGTCCCTAAGTCCCAGTGCCAGGAAATTGTTTTTAATTGTCACTTTTTAAAAAAGAACTTGATTATTTTTGCCTCTTTTTTACAACTTAACATCAATATCTGTGTTTAATTCTTTAATGATATCTATTATGGGGGCCCCTAAAGCCTGTTTTTCATGCTGGCTAATCTTACTGTTTCATCTCTTATTGGGTATTAGGCCTCACAACATCTCACAAATCAGATTACGTAGAAACAAGTACGAAGATGGGAATGTCCTGGATTTCAGTCTTGTTTTGCCTCAGACTTAATTTATAAATCTTTTTTTGTTAATAGCATACATGTTGACAGCTCTGTATTTTAATTTACTAACTTAGTATATTTTAATTTACTAACCTAGTTTAGTTTATCTACATTTAAAGCTGAAAGCTTTAAAGCATTTAAAGAAACTATCAAACCCCTAAATGTTGTCATGTGTGAAATTTATAAGTTATTTAATGATAAGCTTTCTTTGACCTTAACCTGGGCTTCTAACTGCAGTTTTATCTGTTCTTACACCAGCTCTGATTAGTAACTCAGCTTGTCATTTGTATAATACTGTTGATTATCTTTGCTTCTTGAAAGAAGTCAGGTAATAAATCAATTTCTTTTTGTACAAAGAAATAGATTCTTTAGCACAGAAGGTGTTTCTTTAGCACAGAAGGTGTTTATTCTAAGAATGTATGCATATTGCCCTTGGTATATCTCATCCTTTGCTTTACTGCTCCTCCTGAAAGCCAAGTGAAACTGCTCTGAATCAGATTTTTAAAACTAATTTATTTGAGGAAACTGGTGGGAGAAATGTGCTCAGAAGTTAAGCCATTTCAATATATTAGTGTGATTAAATGCGGAGTAATTAAAGCATAATTCAGGTAATTTTCAAAATTAGATTGTCCAAGTCTGCAAAATGTTTTTAAACTCCAGCCCCTCGAGCAGAGGATTGTGAGGGTGTTAAATAAGATGACACATCCCTGTCCCAGCTGGATCAATATTTGAGTTGCTTTTAGGTCTGCCTGTCACAGAGGAACAAGTAGATAAATGGTGTGAATTTCTAAGTAATATTCACAATACCAGCTGCCAGGGATGTTGTTTACTTCTAAACACAGGATCTGCTTGAGTGTGATGCCTCCCCTGAAGACCTCTGAGGCAGGTAAGAGCCCCTGGTTGCAAGATGCTCATTCAAAGTGAAGGTTTGACACCTTCAGGGTGTCAAAGCACGTGGAGATGGGGGTTTCTGTCATCTGGAAACCTTAGCTGCAGTTTGTGAGTAAAAAAACCCTCACAGGGGGGAAAAAAACAAAGGCCTGCAGGTGCTGTGTCTGCTTTCACTGATAATTTGCTAAGATATTGGACATCCTTGAAATCTATGATCTGACCTAACGCCTCATCTCATTTAGGTCAGTCTTGAAAAGTGATATGTGGTGGTTTGTTTTTTTTTTGGGTTTTTTTTTTTTTTGTTGCGTGTTTTGGTTTGATTTTTTTTTTTTTTCCCCTTCCCCCATGCTGATTTTTTTCACTCCCTTGACCTGTTTTCTATGGAGAAGGCTTCTGGGCTGGGAGATGGGAAGCACAGGCTTGCTGAGCTCAGTGGGAAGCCCCACATTGAGCTCAGCGTGTGTGAGGTGCTGAGAGAGGGTAAACCGTGGCAGGGACCTGATGAGGCAAATCTCTGCCTGCTGCTGTGAGCTGCCACACTGGAGGGACTCTGCTCTCCCAACCAGCTGCTTCTTCTGTCTCTTTTCCCCTCTGAGAGCCCAGAGATCTGAGCCTCCCTCTCACACAGCAGCTATAAGGAGTTTTATAGGCAGTGGCAGAGCAAAGAGCTGCTAGGAACAGGGAAGAAGAGGAAAGGGACAGGGAGATGCAGGATTTACTTGCTTGTCATCCTTGGTAGGATGCTGCTGTGTGAAGTTTAGATGGCAGGTGGAGATTTATAGGGACACACCCTGGAAGCTGCCTGACAGCCTGGGTACCTCTGGTCCTCTGATGTGATTGTGCATCACATTAAACCTATGGTGGTTTTGGCTGGGGAATGCCCCAAACACAAAGCTAAATTTATGTCTCCTTGCTTGGGAAATATGCATCCACTTGACTTTGAAATCTGGGAAGTCTCATCTGCATTTACCCTGACAGGTGACACACAGCATTGCTTGAAGTAGACTCAATGACAAAATGTGTTCGGAAGGGAGTAGCTCACCATCTGGCTTGATTTTTGGGGTCTGGCACATATTGCAAGGGGAAAGAGGGTTCTGTCCCTGAGGTTTGATGCCTTGATTACATCTGTGTAGTGAGGTGAGCTCTAAACTTCTGGTCACCTTGTGCTGAATTGATGTCCTCTGACCTTCATCTGTCTTAGCAAAGGAATGCAGCAGAGAAGACCTGCTAACAGAAAACAATGGAGCCTGCAATATCCGTAGGGGAAGAAATTTTAAGTGACACCGTGGGGCACTGTGCATTTGCAGTTGGGCTCACTGCAAACCTTTGTATCTCAAAAATGCTGTCCCTTCATAGCTAACACTTCTGCAGGCCCAGTGTTTGTGGTGACCTTTCTGCCTGTGTTGCCTCTCCACCAAAGAGCTAAAGGTGATTTCAGATTTGGGTTAACTCTCCCAGCTGCTGCCTGACAGTGCAATAGGCTTATCAGTAGAGCATGCATTTATTTTTTTTCTTTTAGTAGATTTAAGATTTGGATCCTGCCTGGGCAGGGCAAAAAGAGAAACATCATCTCCTTGCTGTATCTCCAGATGCATGGAAGATGCTCTGCTGGAAGAAGCTGCTTGTATGACAGAGGCAGAGATTTCTTCCTGAAAACGTAGCGCCTTTATGCTCAACAACCTAATTTGTCATGCATTACTGAAAAAGAGTGTGTGAAAGAAGGGGAAAAAAATCCTGTTTTTTTTTGTCTACTTACATATTAAAAGATTAGGGTTTTTTTTTTATCATATAAGCATAAAAAACAGAGTAAATCACTTCCAGGCTTACCTAGAAGGCTGTAGCTCTTAGACAGTCATTAGTATTCCACTTACTTGTTTTATTCTGTTTGAGCAATTATTTTATCTTACTAGGCCATCAGTTTGGGAGCAATTTCTTGACTCTCAAACTACTATTTCTCGCTTTCAGACACACACATTGCATATATCTGATATTTTCAAAGAACCTCCGATGCTAGAAAAGTAGACAGAATCATTTGCTCAGCATTGTACTCTGCTGAACACTTTCCCCATTCTGATTTCTTATAACTGTTGTTTGCATGGAGCACAGCCTCCACAGCAGTATCCATGAAAAGCTTCTGTACCCTGCATTTTTCACAGTAAACATTTGGGATGAATTTGTCACAAAGAAAAATGCTGACCAAAGAGATTATTCTGCTCAGTTATTGGGAGGCTTTTGGGATAATTCATAGAAGTCTGCAAGACATTAAAAAATAAAATCTTCTGGTCATTTTCCTTTCTAATTTTTTAAAAACAGATTTATTTTTTGTTTCATTGAATGGCTTCATTATTCAGAGGAACATAGAATGGTTTGGGTTGGAAGATCATCTAGTTCCAACATGCCCATGGAACTGCCATTAGCTAAAGTAAGTCAAACATTTGTTGGCAATTATTGGTAGATATTTTTCTTTGATATTATTTATAATGGCTACATAAAAGGAGCGTGCAAAAAATTATATTTTAGGGATGAAATAAAAAAGGGTTTTTAGTTGATGTCTGTGTGACCCACACCAGGTAGGATGAAATAACAGAGTTTAGGGCTGTTTTGTGCCTTGAACAAGTCTGTCCTGCTGAGCCTGAAGCCACCATGAGCATGGCATGGAATAGGTATGGAGAGGCTGTGCTAAACATCACCCTTCTTCCTGCAGGCTTACCTTGCAGAAGGTCTTGGGCAGCTCCCCAGAAGGCACTGACCCATCCTGTCAGTGTCAGGAGATCCTCCAAGCATAAGTTGCTCCCAACAGGACGCATTTGCCTGGAAGTTCTGGGAGAGGCATGAACGTTGAAAAATGGGGAAAGGTAGTGGAGGTGCAAGGCAGACCCTTAAGTGATTAATCAAGCTGGACTTATAAGAAGAGCAGGCACGTGAATTTCTTCTCCTTCAAGGTGAGTAATGTGATTTTTTTTTACTCAGAGTGTGCAGATTTAATTAACTGGTGACTCTCTTCTTCTCTGCCTCATTAGAGCTGACAACAGGTCCCTTCTCATGTACGTGCTGTGGTACAGATCCGCGGGTGGTCATGGGGCTGGGCACTCCTGGCTATGGAAAGGCAGGATCTGTAGCTCCTGGTCTGCTGAAGGACCTGCTGAGGTGCAGCCCTGAACACCTCACCCAAATCCCTGCCAAGCACCCCTGACAGCAAACTGAGCAACCATCACAGTCTGGACACACATATGGAAGTGCAGTGACTTGTTCACCCATGGCAAGGGGGTTGGAACTGGATGAGCTTTAATGTCCCTCCCAACCCAAACCATTCTAAGATTCTGCAGGTGGTGAATAAAGAAGTCAACCCAATTTTTTGATTTAGGTGTTTGGCTGTGTATTTTAACCAGCAGCCTTTATCTCATATGAGTTGCCTCTTGGGGAAGCAACAACAGTGGGAATTGACCAGAAAGAAGTAGCAGCAGGAACAAAAAAACCCCAAGAAACACTCCAAAACCCAATTAAAAACCTTTCCAAAATACTAAACCTTGCAATTCTGTCTTTCAATTAAATATTGTCTGGGTCAAAAAAGTATATTTTCCTCTAGTTCATGGAAGTGTCTTAATACCTGAAAGGGCAGTTTGGTTCTCTGTTTCTGCATAGTTATTTTTGGACAAATGTTTTTTGCGTTGGATCTGAATTAAACCCCTAAAATGTGTTTTCAAGGGACAGCAAGGGATAGAAGCAGGAATAGATGATGTGAGGTGGAATAGGAGTCCAGCTGGAGTTTGAAATAGGGACTGAAGGCAGCATCTCATGTCCTTTGTGTGAACTCCTGTGCATCCTTTCAGTTAGGGTTGGACTGGTCCCTGTGAGCCTTGGGACTGTGTGCATTCTGACAATGTTTCATGGGATTGGGATTATGTGAGTGGTGCATTCTTATCTCTTGGAAATGTCCTTGTAGGAGGGTGCCCCAGCAAGGAGCCCCTCCCCTCTGTACTGTGGGATTATTTCAACAGCAGCTTTATTTCAGATCCCCAGCACACAGCCCTCCACCAGGTTTAGGATCAAAGGGACAGCATGGGATGGGGTACAGGGATGTTTCCAGATAAACAGCCCCCTGGCAGGGGCTGGGGTCTCTGCACACTGCCAGCTTGCCTGAGCAAGGGGGAATTTGGATGAGATAACATCACTTACTGAGCTGTAATCAGGGATGAGGGATGGCAGGACTGGAATCAGGGGTTCAAGACAAACCTTAATGGCCAGTATTGCCAAAGAAGATGAATCCACGTTTTGCCTACTCATGTTATATATTTAGCATGAGCTACGGTGTGGTTCTCCATGTACATTTCTAGTTGGGATTTTAGAGGTTTGGAGCTGTGAAGGGGACAACTGCCCAGTTACCTGTTTGCAGCCAGTGATGTTTTTAAAAAGCTGACCAAAAGAATTCTGTGGAGCAGCATCCTCTCTCTTCACTCAGTGCTGACTGCAGCTTGTTTGGGATTCCTGTCCTGCCTGAGGTAGCCTCGGTTGTTTCACATTCACCAACCTCACTTTAAGTTATGGTACCTGCATTTACCAAACTGCTGTGGTTAAAAAGATGCTATGCTGTGATACTGCATCTATTTGCTAAATCCCACCAGAAACTATCCTTGTTTGCAAGCCATTTTGCTTTCCAGTGTCTCACACCTAAGATGGGAATAAAAATGAGGCAGTTTTGGAGGTTTCTATGGCTGATGTTCTCCTGCTAGCAAAGGCTGTGACCCATTCCCTATGTGCCACCTGAGGCAGGAGCATTCAGGTGGGCTCCAAAATGTCTGGTTTTGCCTTGTCAGTCTGTCACCATGTCTGAAAGATTGATAAGGTACGGTCATGAATAAACATATGGCATTTATATGGAGTCTCCCTAGAATATGAAGCAATCTAGTAATTCCTGACATAAAAGATAAGTGTGTGGGGGAGGGGGAAGATGGGAGAGTCAAATCCTGGCTCACAAGAGGTTATTCCTTTGCAGAAGTTAGCCACTATGTAAATAGAAGCAAAGGCAGGTAATGAAACAGAAAATAGGCACTTCATCCTGCTTTCCTGGAGGTTTTGTGGCAAATCTGTAATTGCTATCCATGGAGGGGTGAATCAGCCTACTAGACCAACACCAAACCCTTGTGATACTTTGGCAATTTCAGACATTGCCATATTTCCAGCAAAGGTTTAGCTTGTGGCTCAGGGAACTAAAAACCTGATTAATAACTTTCCCCCAGACAGTGTGGAACCACATATTTTTCTCTTATCTGTTTTCCATTTAAAGATAAAAGTGGCAGTAGCTGCTTTTCTCTGTTGCAGCTTGGAGTAGTAGTTTACATAAAATATACATATTAATAGAGGAATAAGTCTCTAAGAAGAAATCACCCCACATGGTAACACAGAGGGCTGCTGAGTAATCCCCCACAGGCGCACAGATAAGTCTGCCAAGATAACATGGTAACTCTCTGTGTATAAATTCTGACTTTCCTATAAAAGTCAGTTCTTTTCAATTTCCCTGGAGTTTACACACGTGCACTGCCATTGTCTGGAGATAAGCCCACACAATTGTTCGAGAGGAAATTATTGGTGCAGGTAAAATGTCCTGTGGTGAACTTCTCAAAGTCTGCTATGCTTTACTTCCTTTTCATCTTTTGAGCTGGATTCAAGTTCTGAACTTTGTGCAACTCTTGACTTCTCCAAGGCTCAGTGATTTTTACAGTTCAAAGATTTAGGGATTTAGCTGGAGATGTTTTTCTGTTGATTCTTTTTTGAAATGCTTTCTTCAGAAGTGTCTCTGTGGCATGCCTGCAGCTGAGAGGCACATATTGTGTGGAAAATGTCCTGTCCTGAGTCTGGAATGTTGCTTCTTCAAAATCGAGGATGGTTTCATCATAATACTTTCTTTTAATGTTTTCTTTCATAATGCATGACAGGAAGCTTTCCCTTATTTTAAACTTTTTAGGACCACAACCCTCTCCATTCTACAAGTCCTCCCTATTTGCTTTCTAGGAGCCTTATGGGGGTTTTTAGGGCTCACCCTTTAAAGCATTCTAGGACTCCATCTGGTTTTGCTTTCCAGGCTTCTCCCCCTGCTCTTGGATTTGTCAGGATTTTCCACAATTTGTAGGAATTTCGCTTTCTAGAAATTCTGCTTTTTAGCACTGCTCCTTAATGCTTTCTGGGAATATTTTACGTTGTGTAGGATTCCTGGGATGCATCTGTAATAACTGTCCACATTTTCTAAGATCACACCAGTTTAATCTCTAAAACATCCCACCCCAGGAGCTTTCCAGATTGATTGTGCTTCCCCCCGTGTCTCTGGGAAACCCCCATGTTTTCTTTCCCTATCCATTTCCTAGCAATGTTCTCAACCTGCTGCTTGTGAACTGCTCTGCTTTCCAGCAATTCCTCATTGCTTTCTAGGACTGCCTGCATATAAGGAAGTCCTCTCAAGTGTCTAGGAGGAGTTCCTAATCTGCATTGTAGAAATTCCTTATTTCCTTTCTAGTGGTTTGTCCTTGCTTTTCCAGGGATGGTCCCTTTTGAGGAAATTGATTTTCTTTCTGGCAATTCCTTGTTTGTCTTTCCAGATTCCCACCATATCTTTGCAGGAAATCCACTGGTTGCTTTCTGTCACTTTGTTAATAACTCCCCCTTGCCTTATGGGAAGACTCCCCTTTCTGATAAATTCAGTCTCATACCTGGGAATTTCTCTCTGCTTTCAGGGAATTCCCTACTGTGCTTTCAAGGAATTTTCTCTCTTAATTCCAGCAGTTCCCCAGTGCTACCTGGAAAGTCCAGTGTTCTTTCTAGAATTTATAAACCACATTTCTATCCCTAGAGGGTTTATTTTGCTCTTCTACTTGCTTTGAATTCTCTGCTGCTGTTGAGAATTTATTGCTTGCTTGTCTTAGAAGTCCTCATGTATTTTCTAATAATTCCCTTCTTCCTTTCTAGGACATATTTTTTTATTCAAAGCTGCCAAAGTGACACTTCTAAGTAACTGATGTGTTTTTAAAACCCTCCTCTAGCTTTCAGAGAGTTAAAAGTCATTGGTGTTTTTAATAAAAGGTGGCTGAGAGAACAAGTAAAGATCAGGATATCCTGAGTCGATAAAGAAGTGGAGAAGCAAGTCTCAAAAATCCTTTACAGACAGATTCTCCATGATTTGAACTGGAATTTCTTCACGTCAATAAAAGGGTGCATGCCATATTAGTTTTGTAAGTACCTCTACCTGCAATTTAGCTTGAGCCTTAGCCAGGCCATGTCAGATGGTAGAGTTAAGAATACAGCATTTTTAAACAAAAAGTGGAATATCCTTTTTCTTCATGTAGATGCTTTACACATTAAGAAGGCTTTGCTGGCACAACAATGACATCAAGGTGACAGCTTGATTTTGGCACAGAGGCAGAACTCTGAAGTATGAGCCTCAGCTGCTCAGTGATTAGTGCTCAGTGACACCAAACACTTTTAGGCTGCATTAATTTTAGAAGGATTTGTGAAATCTGAGCAGCTAAGTAAATAAGACTATCAAAGAGATATGCCTCAGGGTGGTAACTCTAGAAAAGCATAGCATCTCTTAATTTTCTTGAAGTACACGTAGCATGAGGGTCAAATAGAAATTATTCACAAGCCCCAAAACCAAAATGGAAAAGGCTTAGGACTTTACATTTAATGCAATACTAAAATCCATTGGTTTTTCAAAACCTGAACCTCATAGTACAAAGCCATAACACGTTTAAATGTTTTCCTCTTTTATTTTTCTTTTTTTTTGGTCTCTCATTGCTGCAGACATTTAACTTGAAATCACCAAATGACAGTGAGAAATGTCAAGGTAACTTGTTGTTTACCTGATGCAATTTAAGTGGTGCTGGCATCACACACTGACCACATTGTCAGCTAAAGATAAGTTTTAGTTCATCCACCACTGTCAGCTAGGCATTCCCTTATCATCTTTCTCAGCTATTTGTTTGGATATGATTAAATTACTCAGACTTTGGCTTGTTTAGTCTTTCAGGTCACTGCTACCAAAAGAGATAAGGAAGTTTATTAAGAGTGCATGTACGATGATGTTGGAGGGAAAAAAACAGATGGAGAGTGTTAGTGGAGCCTGTCTTTATTCATGAAGCCCTTGAGGGTGATGGGAAAGGGCACCAGGAATCCGTGCAGGCTGTCGGCTCCTGCAGTCGTATTTAACTTGTGCGTCCTGGGCGCCTCAGCTGATGCACACACGAGGCTCTGCCAAGGCTTGTGCTCTGCCTCCCTTGTGTTACTAATGCTCCCAGAAGGGCTCGCACTTGTGTGCTGCTGCCTGAGGTGACACTGCCACCGCTGCCTCTCTGCAGGGCTTTCACAGCTGTGACATCGGGGCTGTGTGAGTGATATTGGTACTGAGCAGGCACAGCTGGAGCAAAGCCGTGTCTGGTGTTTGCCAGTGGCTGGACTCCAGAAATACAGGCCTCTTGGAATTCTGATCTGTTTAATTAGAGAGATAGTGGCACATGCACAGATAGCAAAGCAAATCTGCCCACTCTTATCCATACTGTAATTATACCACGTGTCTTAGTATTTGTGCCTCTATCCTTTCTTAAAACTGAAATAATAATTTAAAAAAACCCTGCAAAATCTTCTAGGCATTTTCAAAATGATAGTTTCCTAGTGCTTATCATTGCAGACAAAGATGTAAAACATGCATGTGTGTAATGTAGGAGCTCTGAGATAATTCCTCGCACTTATTTAAAACTGATCTCACGGATTTTTGAACCGTATTCTTTGCTAATTTTGGCACCCATCACACCACGGATAGATTTATTTTGGAATGTTCTTTTTTACTGTTGCAAGATTGTTTTTAAGAGCATATCCAAAAAAGCTGCTCACTCAAAGCTATGATGTCTCACCTGCCTGTTTTCTATTTTTTTCTTTTTTATCTGCAGCATTATCAGAGACAACTGATCATTTGGAAGCTTGGGTATTGGACTCTTTCCTTCTCTATTTCCCTCTGTTGCATAATTCTTTGAAAGAGCTGATAATGTGTTGACATCAGGTTTTCATAGCCAGGTTATTCAGTGTAGGTAATGTGCATGTGTAATGTGATATTCCTGCAATAAATTGTGTAATTGTATTCTGTTCCACTAAAGGCAGATGAGGGAAGCAGTAGTATAAACTAGAACAAAATTTTTACTGTTTAGGAGACATTTTGGGCTGCCAAAAATTCTTATTGTCCAAGAGGAATGCTGCTTCTGGGCATAAAGTGTGAGAATGTCTATTCAATAGGTCAATGCAAGATCTAACCCTGGTCTGCTTGCCTCTCCCAAAAGAGTAATAAAGGAAACCAAACAGATTGCCTCAATATCAGCATGGTACTGCCAACCTCAGGCCTTTCCAAATTGCAGGACTAGCTTAAAAATCAATACATGTGCTGTGGTGTTTTTGCTTTTTCCCCAAAACTATCTTATAAAAAGTTAATTTTAAGTTTTACCTTTGACTCCACAATGAGGTTTAAAAAGCTAATTAAAAAAAAACCAAAAAGAGAGAGTGAGAAAAGTGAGATTTGATGATAATAGACCTCAAAGACACAAAATATCATGAGACTTGTGATTAAAAGTGGGGTAACATGCTATTGTTAGTTTTGCATGTGTATTCCTTTGGGTTTCAAATATACCAGCACCTGTCTAGAAATCTAATTGCTTGGGCTTTTGTTTGTTTAATTGAACCCTCACTTCTTGCCTCCCCATGGCTGATGCTGTCACCTTGTTCACTATCATGGTGTGGAGGGCTGTTAACAGGCGTGTGCACAGGATTAATGTGAGCCCATTTCTCCACCCTGCTGCAGTGTTAGGTACGAGAGGTAATTTCATCCTCATCTGTTACTAATGTAAAATCACTGGAAAAGTCAATTTTTAATTAAAAGTGGAGAAACAACAGGACAGCTACATCTTAAGATGTAATAAGTTTAGGTCACACTTCACCCGGACATCAGCATTTCATGCTGAGCCCTCAGTGGGTGTCATGCCTGAGCAGATCAGCACTAATTCCACCTAATGAAGTGGGTAATTCAGGTAAGAGGTAAGTGGTCAACCAGACAAGTAAGACATCATTTTTAATTGCCATGAGAAATGTTTACACCCTTGCATACATCAGGACAGGGGACTTTGAAAAGGTGTGCTCTGTAAAACAAGCCTATGGCTTTCTCACAACACCTGGCATTTAAAAAAACCAAACAGTCAAATAAGATATCTTTCAAACAGGTGCTAAAGAACATGTGTGCTTGTGCTGCCTGTAAAGCACATGAGATTTCTCACCTTGCAGGGAAATGGCCCTGGAGAGCTTTGTGGAGATGATGGAGCTTCTGCAAGGGAGTGCTAACCATTACATATTAATGGCATAATTTGTCATTAGGTGATTAGTGCAGCACACCCCCGTGGTGACAACCAAATGTTTGTCACATTTCTACCAGCAGAGGCTTCCTGAAAGGTGGCAGGGAGGAAGGAGGGTGAGCAGTGAAATGTCACCCTGGAGGAAAACAGCTCCTTGGTATTAAAACATTATAAACAAGTGCCTGTCTCCTGCCTCAGATCAAGGCTGCTTCTAAACCACATCAGACTCCCCTCCTGTGTCACATTCTGTGTGTAAATCAAGAACAGAAGTGCTTATAGGGAAAAAGATACAGCTGAAAATGGCTCTGTATGGATCTGAGCACTGCTTGCTAGCAGACAAAATTTTTGTTTCATGTTGAATCAGGCCCTTCAGATCTGGCCTGGCAATGAAAGACAGAGAGCAGCTCTAATGTGGGGTATTTTAATCATTTGGAATAATCTTGGTGTCCTATTTAAACAATTAATTTGCCTAAGGTGAACCCTCAATATCCCTTTCTGCTGAGCCCTTTAACTCTTTTTCTCTCTCCAGAAGCTGTAAGTTGACTTGGCAAGGTTGTGAGTTCAGGCTTTGGGGATTGCAGAGCTCTTGCTGCTGTCATACTGTTGCTGGTGTAAATGATGGCTGGAGGAATGATGTCTGCTGCAATCAGTATTCAAAATGTTTGTCTACAAGCTGAGTGACTCATTAATTACAGGCTATAAAATGCTACATTGCTTCTCCTGTCCCTCTCAATCTAATTTGCAGGCATTGAGCCTTCTCCAGACAACACATTGATGCAGACAGTGAAAAAATACACAGTAAAATCGCTGTTTGGCTCTGTCAAGTTGCTTCATCCTAGAACTGATCCTGAGGGAGGAGAGGTGAAATGTAAAACTAAAATAAGGGGATGAATTATCATGGACAGTTTCTGATAGGCGAGGATTTTTTGTCCTTCTTTGCACACTACAGTGCAAGTGAGATTACTCTTTCAACACAGGTATCTAAAACTGGGTTTGATCTGGTTGGTCACACAACCACATATGTGTGACATATGCTGTCACACAAAGATTTTTTAAATTTTTATTTTGCCCTCAGTATCTCTGAGGAAGAAGATTCCACAGCATCTCTAGGCAACCTGCTCCAGTGCTTGACCACTCACAATAAAAAAGCTGATTCATGATTTTAGGTGGAATTTCAAGTCTTAATTTGTGTCCCTTTTGTCTTGTCCTGTCACTTTACATCACTAGGAGCCTGCTTCCCTCTTCTCCAGGCTGACCACTCTCAGCTCTCTTCTTATGTGGGAGATGGTCTTTCCTTATATTCCTAGCCCTTTGTTGAAATTACTCCTTGCATATTGTGCTTTTTTGCTTTCTTGTTAAGTCAAAGGAAGCTTACATGACATGGTTAATTAACATCTATGAAAGCAGCTGAAAACTTGGGGGGAGATAATTTTTAGTATCATTGTTACTCAGAAACTTTGAGCACTGAGGTTTGTCCTCAGAGAGCCCTCACCTGCCAACATGCTGTCCAACAGGAAAAATGCCTATAGAGGTACTCCTGCAGTAAACCAAGCAAGTCTAGTCAGAGGTGAATTCTGAGATAAAATATTGCTACAGATATTCTTTATGGATTCTTAGAGGAACAAAAGGTATTAAAGTCAGCAAGTCTTTATTTATTACCTCTGATGTGAGCCTGCACAGGGGAGAGCTCATGCTGTTAAATCTACAGATCCAGAGACTCCACCCCCACAGAGCTGTGCTGTTACACATTCGAGAGATCTGACTCTTTATGCTGAATACAATTTTTCTGAGTCTTAGTTTCAAGCAGCAAAACACATGGAGAATCTAAAAGATCTCTTGGACAGCTGTTCCTGAGTCTGACCACCTCCAAAAAGAAAAACCAAAACAAAAAACCCCAAAACCCCAAAAAAACCACAAAAAACAACCCCAAACAAACAAACAAAAAGCACCCCAAAAGAAATCCTTACATTCTCTAAGAGGAGAAAACCCTTTTTTTCTTTCCATTTCCATAGCAGGTTCCTTGCACTGACTTTATGGTAAGAAGTTTCTTCAAGTAGGAAATGTTAAAGTAGATCCACTGACAGTTATGGAAGTGCAGTTAAAAATGAGTAGAAAATTTTGAAGGATAAGAAAAGTGATTGGGAAACTGCGTGAGAGCTGCTATGTATGTTTTTCTCTGAATGCATTTTTACAGCTAGAGGAGCTAGGCTGAATTCAGGCCCAATTGGACAGAGGCAAAATACCAAACTGATAAAATGTCCTTTAAGATAAAGTCATGGCAATTTTTGGTTGTAACCTTAAAAACGGGACAAGAGATGCTTAGAGAAGCTTCTCTAATCTAATTTAGTCTCATATGTGCCAATCTCTCTTGCTTAATAATACTTTAAAAACAACCCAACAACTAAAACCATCCAACCTTTTCTGTTTGAGAAAAAACAGCTCCAACTGAGAAATCCTCAAGCCATCTAAAGAACAAATCCCTATCTTTTGTATTGTTTTGGATTTTATAGAACAGTGCATGATTTGTCTTAACACCCCACTTCCATTGATTCCTTATTGGTCCTATGAATTTCCAAAGGAGAGAGAAAAAATGTCATCTCTTCCACTTATCTGGGTCATTTCAGCTTGTTATTCAAACTTATCTCCAGTTTTTGTCCTCGTGAACTTTAAGGTGAGACTGGTTTGAGTAAAACCCTTCCTGATTCCAGCAATCCCCAGTACTTGTCTGCAGTAGCTCTGCAGTGAATACGAGGCTGTCATTTCTGCCCTCTGTGCTCACCCTCTTCCCAGTAAAACCAAAACAAGACAGCAAGCAGATTTCCATACAAGTTCTAGAGGATTTTCAAAGGAAATTGTGCTGAAGTCACCACATGCAATCCTAAAGCAAAAGGCCTTTGGAACAATGTTGTCTGGTCACACCAGTGGGAGTGTTTCACCTGCCTGGCAAACATTGGGAAGGCTGGGTGCAAGGTAGGACTGGGCCCAGAAGTCTTCATTTCAGTCAGCTGAACTGATGCTCAGTGGGCAGGAAAATTTCTTCAAGCACAATAATTCTGGTTTTTATAAGACATTAGGACTCTCTTGATGTCACTGGCATTACATTTTCAGAAATATTCAGAAGTCATAAACTACAGAGAGTGAAAAACACAAAGGCAGGTAAGAAACAAAGATAAACTTTCCAGTTTGCCAAATCCAGATGGAATAATAGCCAGGCTGCATCTTTCCCTGGCAGTGTGAACAGCCAGCATTGGTCTCTGTTTGCTGTATTAAAAATACTTTTGTCTCTTGTGTATGACTGAATGGGAACAATGGACTCTGAAGCCAGTATTACAGGCAGTGAAATGCTGTTTTTTTTTTTTTTTTTGTCTAGGACAGAGTTTCCTATGCCATATTTTTGATGCTTTTCCTCTTGTGGGTTGGGCTGTATTTCACACATATATTTCATCCACAGCTGTGCACAAAAGTAGAAAGGGAGAACCAAAATCTCTCCATCTGAGTTGCAACACCCTGAGGTAGAAATTCCTTTTGCAGAGTTGTTGATAGGCAGGTTGGCTTTGGTGTCTAAAAGGCACCTGTAGCTAGGTGATGACTGATCAGCTGCATGCAGTCCTTGCTAAGAAATAGCAGGAATTCTTGGAGCTTAGCTTGATTAGTTCAGTCACTTCCCCCAGCAATAACTTTACTGAATGCTGTCTAAGAATGCAGTTTATGCAGCATCTTCTAAAAGGCTAAAAAATGTGTGAGAAGGGTAATTCAGCCTCTGCTAACAGATGATGTCAGGGCTATGGAGAAATGTGTATCAGTCTAATGGGTGTCTGCTATGCAAAGTGTGAAATAGAAAGTCACAAATTCAAGTGTGTGTAGCAGTAAATATGGAGGTGAAAGATGATGGTGGGGATGGATGGAAGTCAAGTTTCAATCATTACTTATAGTCTAGCAGTGTTTTCTGAGTGGTTTTGGAGAAAAACTTGGAAGGTAAGGGGGCAGCCAGGGTGATGACTTCAGTTTGAATAACAACAATATCCAAATGTGCAGAATAAAATCTGGTTTTGTGATCCTCATCACACTTAGGAAATCATTTGTGTGGCTCCTCATTGTGAACCTCTTGATCATGGTGAGCAGCACTGACATGTGGCTCAGAGAATGAAAGAAGGAGAACAAAGACAGTGCTGGTAAGAAATGGATGAGACAGGAACAGCAGGTAATGAAGAGGAACACAGCAGATACGAGGCTTTAGATCATTTAAAGCATAATAGATGAGAAAGATAGTTCACTGTAGATAAATGTGGAATAATGATGACTATGATGAATCCTTTTCACTTCAGACTGTGTTTCACAAAACAGAGCTTTAAAAAATAAAACCACCAAAACTTAGAAGTCAAAAGGCACAGCTCTGTATGCTGCTAATGAATAGCAAACAGGCGGAAGGTGAATATCTACATGGAAAATGGTGCTGGTGGTGGGGATTTGGATCCAGGATGCTCAGGGGTGGGGTAAAACAAAAAGGAAGAAAGAAGGGGAGGGAGAGTCAACCCAATGGCAAAATAAAAAGGTCAGTTAGCTGAAAAATGAGAAGCTTGGAATAGCACACTTGTGTATGCAGAATTTTGATGTCAAGAAAAATGATTTGGTCCTGGAACAGTTCTCTCAGCTTACTGCTGGTGGTTATATTTTGAAAGCAGTTATATTACATGTATATAGAAGGCAAGTGTCTTGGTTTAAGACAATTTAAGGACTACACTCTGAAATCAGTCACCTCCCCTTAGTTTTAATCAATCCCTTTCCACCCATAAGGATAAACAAAGATGAATTAATTAAAATTAAAAAAATATGACAGTTTACTAAAAATTGCAGTGGCAACAGGTAAAAAAGAACAATAAATAATCAATAGATACAAAATTGGACTGAGATAAACTGGGAAACTTTGAATGAATAGGTTAAAGTACAATCACACTTTCTAGCTGGGGCGTGGGGACGATAGGAACTTCCAGCCTATAGTCACGAGTTGGATTTTTTTTAAGCTAATTTTGTCAGATTTTGACTGCTTGTATGAAGAAGTGTCAGGTTTGTATGTCTAGATAATATTCAGACTTGCTGATCTGTTTTTAATTCTGTCTCTTGTGCACTGGAGCCTGTGTCACAGGGCACACTGTTTCATTTGAGGTCTTTAAAATGAGCTGTTAAAATGTGATGTACAGAACATACACCCCTTTTATTCCATATTTTATAGCCATCTTGAAGGTCAAATGAAAATCTGGTGAGTCCTTTCTGAGCTTTTCTCTGCTTCATTTCACAGTACATGTGCTTGTCTTTTTATTATCCTCTTATACTCTTTTACTATACTATTATTGGTTGAAATTAGTAAAGACATAAGAGGGAGGGTTTAGTATCCCAAATGCAATCTTTGCAACTTGGATCTTTATGCTGATAATAAAGGCCCCACAACCACAAATGCCTTTAGAGAATAATGGTGCTCCAATGGAAGCGTCCTTCTGTCAAAGGGGAAAACATCTTTATCCATCACTTAGGAACCCTTGACAGCCTTTAGAATTAGCAAATGAACCAGCACATCTCAAAAAGAAATACAGGAGGCACAGAAGTGTGAGAATGCTTGGCACAACAGGCCTTTCATTTCTCTAGTTCATATCAAAGAAACAAAGAAATAGGTATTAACTGTGTTTTTGTTAACAGGCAGATGTGATAAAATATTTTTTCATGTGCTAAGGAGGGGGGATAAAGCTTGGTTGAGCTGTTCTTCCTGGCCCTCATCTCCTCTGAGCTGCAGTTTCTCATGTGAATGGCCTCTGCTGTGAATGCCCTGGGATTCTGTGTGCAAAGAATGATGCAGTGCCCTGCTCTGTGCTTGTCTTTAGGAACAAAATAACATGAAGTTTTCAACCAGTATATTCTCTTGTTATATTCAGAACTGCTGAACAGCTGTTCAGGCTTTAATCTGTGCCAGAGATGCGTTGGGAGCACAAGTGGAAATTTCCTTTGGAAGCCCTGGATGTAATAACAATTGGAGTGCGGCCAGAGGATCTCCTGACCAGTTGGGAAAATTCTGAAGGGCAGGTGTGGGGCTGTGCATCTAGATCTTGGTTAGAGCTGTTGGTTCAAAAATGTGTGTTTTGATGTGGAGAGGCAAACAATGTTCATACTATCAAAACCTGAAATGTCAGAGTAAAATTCTCTGTCCATTACTCTGGGGATATCTTTAAGTCTCTCCCTGGATCCTTTACACTGGTTACTATTCCCTTCCTGTTTATGTGAAATGCAAGACATTTAGCATCCATCTCGTTGGAGTTGGTGGTCTGTTGATATCCCCTTGGTTTAACTCTCCATTCTTCTGTCTTTTCTCAGAAACACTTTTCTTCTCATGCTGAGGGTGGCAATGTGCTTCTGTGGAGGAAGGATCTTATGAACACTTGGGTGTTATGTGTGCTGCATCCTTACAGATGGCTCAAAAGCCTGGACACTGGGCACAAGGTATGCTCAGAGAGGACATGATTTCCCTCATTTCAGCTTTTCTGGTAATGAGTCATATCTGGAGTTAAAAGCTGAGAATTGTGTGCTCTGAAAAGTCCAAACTTTGATCTTTTTTAGCTCTTATTCCTGTGGAGTGCTGCTATTTTGGTGACTTATGGTGATGACCTAGTCCCACATAAAGGACTCTTAACCTGAATAATCACTTACCTAGAGATGCACCAAACAAGCTTTTGGCAATTGAAAAAGTGTCCAAAGAATCTTCCCCTGGTAAATATTTTATATTAGGAGTGCAGATATGGAGACACTGGGAATATTTTCGCAGTGTCTTTATAAAGGAGCACAGCCAGGATGGTTGTGGCAGCTGGCCCTTTAGCACAATAAACCTGTGTGCTTGGATATGTTGATAATCTGGTTATAAAAATTTCCTAGGAGATAACCTTCCACCCTGTAGAAGGGAATTTACTGACTGTAATCCAGAGAATTGTATCTATTTGTAATAGATCTGTGGTGTTTTGCTGCCCACGGTTTTCCATTGTACGACTGAGCTGAGATCTTTGCTCTAGACAGAGAGAAGGAATTATTAGGCATTTATTCCCTATGGTAGAGCCACACACTGATACTGGAAGTTCAACTGAAGCACTGCACAGGTAAGAGCCTGTTTTTACAGGCAGATAGAGCATGGTCTGAAGGATGTGCTTCCACTGAGACAGAGATTGGAGGTCCTTCATGGCCTCTGAACTGGGCACTCTCAGCTGAGGCAAAATTCCCATTTCATTCATGGATAAATAGAGGGTAATTTTTGTAAGAGGGGATAGTGATGTGTGTATCAAACGTTCTTCTCCCTGACAGGACAAGCTTTATAATTACAGATGGGCCATGCTTGAGCTGCCACACACTTCCAGCAAATGACATTGGATATTAGCAATTCTGCGCGATCTGCAGGAAGCAGCTCAAGGCTGCAATTCTGCAGAATCACTGCATATTCCATATTCTTACAGTCCTAAATTGGAATCTTTCTGACTTGGAAATTAGATCCCTAGTGCTGCATATGGTGCTAGAATGATTATTTATCCCACAGCAAAACGGGAATAAACTTGTGGCAGTGTGGTTTCTTTCACATGTTGTCTCTATTTATAGATACATAGATTTATAGCAGCTACTTTAGTATGAGATATGGGCTAGAAGTGTTTTGGGGGCTTTAAAAAAAGGCTGATATGTGACAGAAAAGGAAGGTTGAGGAATATGGAAAGGGATACTTTCAGAGACAACGATGCAGTTGTTGGAGACAGAGGCTAGATACAAAACTCTTAAAATGCTGATGAACCAAAATCAGTAATTCTTTCCAGAAGGGTCATGGGAGAGGAATATTAATGTGGGTTGTCTGTGGCAAAAAGTGATCTGTGATGGGTCTCAGAAAGGGTGCCTCAGTGCAGGAAGCACAGTCCAGGACCACAAGCAAAGAAAGGGAAGATACAGGAACAGGTAGTGAGAGAATGAAGGGTAGAAAATTGATTGCTGATGCCAGACACTGTTGCAGCAGAATTAGCATTGGGCTGGAGCTGTGGAAAGCAGGAACCTTTAACCACAGTGCTGGATGCAGGAGGATGAGCAAATGCAATGATTTTGAACTGCAGTCCTAATGTCTTTGTTCAGTAAAGTTTGCTTTCTGTATGGTTTAAAAAAAAAGGAAAAGAAAAAAAACTTTTATTTTCCAATCCACCTTTAAACTCTAAAAATATATCAGTTACCTGCCTTTTATAGGGTACTATAAACTGTGGAAGTACCATTCCCTCCCCTTTTTCTGAGTCGTCTTCACGTCAGAGCTCTCTCCTGTGAAGAGACTCTTCTATACAGAATGGAGAGCTCCCAGTCACCTGCTGGTTTTACCTCTGTCATTGGCTGTGCTGGGCTCCTTTCCCTAAAATGCTTACTGGATCTTTCAGCCACCTGCTTTCTGGTGGGTAATGTCATGTCAGAACGAAAGAAGCAGCATGTGATATGGCAAGAGCAGGGGTAAAATAAGCAGCAAGATCTGACTTCCCCTTCAGTCCCTTAATTTTGTTTCCATCTCCCAAAGGTGTTGCTTTCCCATCACCACTGCTGGTACTACCTGTTAGCAGCTGGAAACAATACAGAGTGAAATCAGGAGAAGTTATGTCAATGCAGTTCTTGCTCACTTCCCCCACAGCACGGGGAACCTGCATTATTCTGCTCAGCTGTGATGTCAGCTCCTTTGCATGCAGTGTTTGACTTTTATTCTGTGCTATTTGCTGTGGTTGGTGCTTGAAACCAAGGAATTTCTCAGAGCTGGTTAAGACAAGGCCTCAAGTCCATGTTCAGCATCTGTGTGAATCTCAAAAGCCCTAAGTATGCTTTTCTGGTTCTTAGAGGGTATAATTTTTCAAGATGCATTCAAGGAGTTGGAGAACACACCTGTCTTTAATAGAGCAGCACTTTTGAGATGTGAAGTTCAAGACATTTCTTATGAAATCGAATAATTCTACTTTAATGCAGCAACTGGATGCAGGACATTCAGTTGTAACTCAGCTGAAGATGTGCTACTGAGATTTGAGTAGATGGGTTTATTCTAACATGCCTTAGAAAACTTGTGTGGGATGATTATTTGGGAGAGTTGGCTGGACGAGGATAAAGAGAAAAAAAAATAAAAGTTGGGATGGGAAAATGGAAAGGAGTTAACTTAGCTGATTCTTCTCACTCCTGTTTGTCTCCACTACCCTGCATCGTCTGATCACACTCTGCTCACAACTGCTTCCACCTGGAAGTGAAAAGAGCAGAACCATTTCTTTATGGCACTTGCAAGTCACTTGTCTGACTTGGAGACCCTTAGGTTTCTTTAATTTCTATAAGAGCAATATTAGTATTTTATTTTTGTATTTAACCTATTGTGTGAATGATCTAGCTCATTCTCTAGCAAATCCTTAATGATGAAAATTGTTATGTTCTTTAGACCTTGTCCCTTACCGTTCCATCATGATAGATTAATCTCTCTTGCAATTATTTTTGGGTTTTTTTCCCCAGGTTTACATCCCTGGAAATGCATTCTCACTCAAGCCTCTTTCAGTTAATATAAAAATTGGGTTTTCCCACACATTTGTTTCAAATAATTTACCTAAGGAGCAGAAATAATACTTGGAGCTAATTTCACTAATTTCACTGATATTACCCAGGGCTGCATAGAAATCACTGTGTATTTTCATTTCCTTGACCACTAATTTTGCTGTTCTCTCTAGAAGTGCTGACTGGGGCCAGGGAAATCATTATCCCAGACTTTCATGAGACACAGTCTTATTTTTACTTGTAACAGGATCTATGATAAATTGACTTCATTAACTTCAAGCCAGTCCCCAGCTCTTGATTTCTAATCAGTTTTTATTTTGCTCAGAGATCACTGGCTGCTAAAGCATAACATGGGTCTTCAATCAGAAGTGGAATTAAGCTCTCCTTTTAGAGCTGAGAGGCGAAGGGCCTCTTCTGAAGCTTGCCTGAAGGAGGTTTACTTTTTATGCTCATGCTTTTCATAGCCTGCCTTCTATCAGAGGTTGCTCTCTCGAGTCCTGCCAGCAGAGCATTTTGTGCCAGGCTTCCCTACCCCACAACAGGCAGGGTCCTCTGAGTTATTCCAAGCAGTCTGAAGGGCTGATTTTCTGAAATCAGAGGAGGGAAAACCCACAAGGTTCCCCTCAGCAATGGTAAGAGTGGCAACAGTCTCCAAACCCTTCTGTGGTGACCGTGCAGCCACCAGTGGCAGCTGCACTCTGTATTTGTCATTTGCATGTGATGGGCAGCAGAAGAGCTGAGCAGGGATGGCCCCGGCCTAAGCCAAATTTAGCTCTGGGACATTCTTCCCATCCATTCTGGGGTCAATCTGAAAACCCAAGGAGGCCAAGATGTGTCTGTTGCGCTGAACACTGATGTGGATTGGTGCAGGTGGTGGAGAAGACTGTACAGCCTTGGGAAACTCTGCAATATTTAGGTGAAAATTATTCATTAGCTGGAAAGTTCAATGTGGCTCCTTCTGCTGTCTTGAGGGCACCACTGCTTTACATCAGCTGCTGATCCAGTGCTTTTCTCTCCAGGGTAGGCAGATACATCCCAAAAGCCTGGAGCCACATCTGGGAAGCCTGTCTTGGCTGACTGGATTCCAGTGCAGTATATCAGTACAGACTGATTTTGGCTGCAATTTGCAACAATTAACTAACATTGTCCTCTTAGCTGATAACACCTGCAAGGATCATAGTTTGAAGAAAAAAGTTTTCTCAGGACTTTCTTTATCAAGAAGGATGGTCCTGGCTGACCATCATCTGGGGGAAGCCCTCTGATAGTTACACAGTAAGGATAAGTAAGATTTAATGCTTAATTCAGTAGAATTTAGGATCACTTTGTAAGAGGCAGGATGAGTTTGCCTGCTCCTGAGATAGGGAGGAGAAAACCAGCTGCTGGTCATGCAGGTGAAGAGGACATGATCAGGAGTGAGCAGCTGTTTCTGATTTATTGAGTAACAAGACGTCCTTGATGCCAAGCACACGAGACTGAGCGCAATTTCTTGTGCCTAAGGTTGGCCTGGCAGGTTTTCACAGCCTCATTTCTCTTTCGGTGCTCCTTACCTTCTGGCACAGGAGGGCTGGGATGCTGCTGGGCTCTGTCATTACCTGTTTGCTGACCTGCTGAAAGGTGACTTGAGAGACAGAGCCTGTCAGCTCTGTGACTTGAGCCAAATCAAATTCATTGAGGATTTGTCCTGCATTCCTTGCTGTTGTAATTTAGCAGGGCTCTGTCGATTTGGTAGTAAATTTAGCTTTTTAGCCTCTAAAAAACCCATTCCAGTAAGGTGCAAATGAAGCTGGCAGTCTGACAACTTGGTCTGTAGCCTAATCACTAGTCCTTGGAAAAAAATAAATAACTGCTGTAAATTTCAGTTCTAATAATGGCTGAAACAAAATATTTGTATGCTATGCCTCTTTAATATCCCTATGTTTATCAACAGATAAATGGAAATGCACATTTTCAGTGTCTTGGATTATTATTTTTTTTTTCTTTCTTAACTGAGCTGTATGATTTTGCCTTAGGTCTTGGAGATGGCTTTTCTGACCTTGGAGGATGTGAAAGGCCAATAAAATGTGGCTGTGTGAGATGTGTTCCATCTTCCTGGGGAGCAGAAAATGCATCTGAAGGAGGTAAGCCTGAGGAATGGTTCTGGGCCTTGGATTAAGGCAATTCGAAGATGTGGACACTTTAAAATGAGTTACCTCCCCTTAGTTTTAACCAATCCCTTTCCACTGTTATTACAGCATGATTATCCCAGAGCAAAAATATTTGGATTCCTTTTGCTGTACTGTATAACTCCTCAGAGAAAAGGCACAGCCAGAAATTATCATCAAGAAAAAATCAGTTATTTCAAAAACAATTAGATGCCTTCTATTGACACACACTTAAATCTTGTTCTTACTGTCTTCTCTCTTGTGTGTGGAAATCAGAAAAGTCTTATTTATTAATGTTTCAGATACTTTAAAGTTGTCACTGATGAAATCAGGAGAGACAGGCTTTCATAACTTACAGGATAGAATTATTTAGGCCATTTGCTAGGAAAAAGGTTTAGATTTTTCACTGCCCTGGCAAGTTAAAAGGTCTTTGTATCCAGGAGAGCTGTAAGGTCCTGAGGAGACGGATGAGTTTTACAAATCCTGTGGTGAAGGGCAAGGGACATTTCCTTAATAAAGACTAAAAAAAAAAAAATTTTTGGCTAAATTTTAGTCATGTATTATCAGGGGAAATGAGAAGGACATTGTTAAATTCACTACACACTAGGTTCTTTGTGTTAAACACTTTAAAAAAATTCAATATTTTACTCCTCCTTTTTAGGGTTTTATGGATTAGCAGTGTAAAAAAATGTTGTGGCTATAACAAGGCCTTATAATTATCTGCAAAAGCTGGTGGGGAATAGGAAAAACTTAAAATCTGAGTGAGGCTCAAAATTATCTGGGAGAACTTGGGTCACAGTCATTCCCATCACTGGTGCTCAACTTCCAGCCTTCCTACTGGCAACTGGGAATCTTTCAACCCTCATTTACCCTGGAAAGTGTGATTCATTTAGAGCTCAGCTTTCAGCTGGGTCTTACAGCCTAATTAGAGGAGATGAAGGTATAAAGACACAGCATGGGAATGCCAAAATGGGGCATTTGTTCATCAGCAAACCATGTCCTCTGTGAAAATAGAGTGCTCAAACTTCACAATGCCTGAATTCCAGCCTCACACTCACTGGGCGGGAGGAGGAAGTTCTGATCATTTCAGAAAAAAAACTTTCAAAAGCTTTTTGCAGGTGTACAATTCCAAGCCATACCAATAAACAGAAACTGTATCTTGTGACTGCTGAAGGCAGGAACAACTCGTTCCAGATCCTGGGGAAATTCCTTGTACCTTGCAGGATGAGGTACCTGCATAGAAGTACCGCAGTACCTGTGCAGAAGTACTTTCTCCCAGGAACTGCTGGTGGCCTCCTCCAGCAGCCTGAAGTGGCAAAAGAGGGGAAGACTATTCCTCTCTTCAGGATGAGAGTGTTTTCTGTGAGCTGTATTTCAGTACAGTAACTCTCAGACAGAGTATAAAGTGTCTTTCTGCTTGTGCTGCTTTGTGCATGTTGGTGTTAATGCTTTGAGGGCAAAGAGTGCTGCATTTCACTTCAGGAATTACAGCAGCATGGCTTGTAATTTAATTTTATTTCTTTTGGTCGATTGATCTGGTGACTTTCATACACAGATTCTGGTTTCTGAATTATCCATGGAAAAAGAATTCACATAAAAGGCCTCTTTCTTTGAAATAGGCTTGGCCCTCACAGTATGCATTGTTTCTTTACCTCCTGTCAAGGAGGAGTTCACAAAATTATTCAGAGGCTGCCGGGAATTCCAATGGCATCTTCAGTTACTAGTGTTTTTTGTTTTTCTTTAAAGCACTATAAGAAGCACATCACACTAGCTGCTTGGGCCTCCATGAGGGGAATCTGCATATTCTTTTTCTCATTAACTTGTGTCTTACATAAATCAGGGATGTCACAAAGTGCTCACTGAACATGGTGTTCCTTCTCTCCCTTCCCTGCTTTAGGAGAAGATGAGCTGCTGTATGTCTGTCATGTTAAAACATCCCACCTGGTAACAGCCTGAGTGCTGTGAGCTATTTCAGTGTACCTGCATATTGACATGGAGGATTTCAAATGCCTCTTCTCAGGATCTTTGCAGCTTTTTTATACATTACTATCAGTACTGTGGGGAAACTTGTTTGAAAAAAATGTTCCAAACAAGTGTAAGCCAAGGTAGGAGATGCAGCAGGAAAGAAAATAAAAATATTAAATTTGTATTTTACATTAAGCTACATCATGGTATTATTTTTGTGGGTTTATCACATACAGTGACATTTAATCTGTGGGGAGAATTACAGAGCTGGTTTTCACAGGAAGGCTTTTTGTCTGTCCTGAAATATGGATGGCTGTAAAGTGGTGGGTCCTACTTTGAAAATAAATGCACTCCATAGGTCAGCCTGTAGGTTGTTCTTGGACTGAGTGACCTGAACCATCTCTGAGGAACGTTTTCTCTGACCCTGATGTCTCCTGGGAGCTGCAGCAGATGAGGGCATGGCAGAAACGAGGAGGAGACACTGGGAATCATTGCAGTGGATTGACCCTGTGGTCCGTTTGCTCTGGTGTCCACAGCCAACAATAATGGCTTGTATCAGGTGCTTCAGATGAAAATGTATGGAAAGATAATGCCCTTCACCCTGTGATTATTAGAGTCTCATTACTGAGGCATCAGGATTTACATAGGTACTGTTTTTTGGTGTTGTATCATTTCATTAATTGAATTGAACAGCAGAGTAACATATGGGACTGTGGCATATATTCTTAAAAATCCAGGGCTCCTCTTGCCTTGCAAGAGTACCAGCACTATGTCTGAGTTATGACCGCTCCAGTGGATTTTAGTACTTCTCACAAATAGTCTTTGGACAATGTAAACTTTCTGTTTTTCCAGTCTTGATGGAATACAAGAGGAGTGCAAGCTTTCCCCCATTGTGGCCTATCATTATGCCACAAATCAGGAAAGGCCAATTTTAAATGCAAATTTTGTCTTTTTGAAAGGATTGCCAAGCTGAAATGTGCTGAGTAGAGCTGCCTGCATTATGAGTGTTCAGAATGTGCTGGGTTTGGTAAAAGGCTATAATTTTCTGTTATAATAATACAGCTGTAGGGAATTATGTGGCAGCCAAATTCATATCAATTTTCCCAAGAATTAGAAGCAGTCCTACTCAACCCCAAAGACAAAGAGGAATAAGGAGGTGATAGCATCCAGCAGGATGATCATATAGTAGATTGTCTTGGAATGTTACCAAGAAATCAACAAAGCTGAGAAGCTGGACCTGACTCCCTAGTCCCAACTCTTGATTGTCAGGAGCCTGAGGGTGAAAATGGAAAAAAAAAAAAAATAAAAATGCAAATTTCAGGAAAATATCTGCTGAAATGAAATGCTCTGTAATCTGTCTAACCCACTGAAGTCAGTGGGACTACACACCTTAAGAAAATGCTTAAATACTTTAATGCTTTGCTGTATTTATGATATGGACATAAATTACACCAGCTGTAAAATTCCAAAGAATTAATGAAAGCAAAAAAATAAGTGGGATGGGACTGTGATGAGCAGCAGAGAAGGCAGGGCTGAAACCTGTCATATTAAAAGAGGAAAGCAACAAAGTGGCTGAGGCTGCTCTGTCAGAATTAGGGAAAAATAATCTTACACTGCATCCTGTACGTTAATTAGCAGCAATAAAAATAATTGTTCCCTCCAGCTTGAAACTGTGGCTAATTGCACTTAAGTGTTCATTGCAAACTAACATAATTAGACCTTCGCTGTGTTTCATAAATACACAGCTTAAATTATGCAGGGATGCAGGAAGTGTCCTTTGTAGCTCTTTCCTGCCTGTCTTCCTTTCCCTCTACTTCCACAGCTGTTTCTTAGCCTTCCTTCTTAGATGATCCTACTGTGTGGGAACTGATTGTGGAAGCAATTTCTTAGTGAGAAGAGTTATGCTGGTTTTGTCCCTTGTGTCAGACAGGTTTGGTAACATTCAGCTTGGCAGAGGATTTCAGGAACTTCAGCCTCACTGAAGCTGTGCTTTCATGTCTCTGATCCCCAGTACAGATCCCAAATGTCTAGTTTAAATAATAAGGTTTTGTAAAATGAGGGAAGAAGGCACTAAAAAGGAGAAAAAAACCCCAAACCATCAAGGCCAAAGATTTTCTGCCTTTCTAAAAATACAGTTTTCTAATAAAACAACTGATAATTCTTTAGGTGATGTGTGTTCCTGTGTCTGCAACAGATTTTTGTTGATTCCCCTCCCCATCCCTCCAGTGACATTTAGAGGATAGAAACACATTATGCATTTCATTACTTTTGGCTAGAAGTTGCAGTTCTCTACTGCTATTTGAGGATAAAAAAATTGTTCACCCGTTCTCTATCCTTTCTCTCATGTCCTAATTTAGATGCATGCAGCTCCTGAAAATAGTTCCATCTAGCCTTATTGCTATTTTTGTCTCTCTTCCACCTTTATTTTCATCGAGTCATGAAACTAAAAATGCAGACCTTATGCAGGGCAGCAGTCACTAACACGGAGCTGCTCTGGTGGCTCTCTGGCAGCTGGAGGATGTGCCTGCAGACCTGGGAGAGGAGATGTGGGATGTCACCTGCAGCTTCCCATGGTCCCTGCTCATCATTAACTCTGCAGGAGCTGGGGGTGACACATTTGGGAGTGGTTATGGCTAAAGGAGTGCAGTGTGCCTCCCTAGAGAGAAAGGATGGAGAAAGGAGAGCTAATTGAGCTTGAACACAGCCATGGAAGAGACGGATGGAGACGGAGGGAGAAGGGAATGGTTGGAGATGAAAAGGCTGTTCAGCAAAAAAAGCAAATAAACAAACAAAGGATATGCCCCAGGCCATGATTCCACTAGCCTGAGCAAAATAAAAGTGAGCCTGGTTAGTAGGTGGTAGGAGGCAGTGAGGATCCCAGGGTTTAGCATGGCTGTCCTTCCCCTGCGTTTAGCTGTGTGGCACCTTAATGACTGGCTTTGTCACAACAAAGATTTCTCACCTTCAGTCTCAGCAGTTCTCCTCTGGCAGTTGCCATAATATTGTGCTGATTGATTTTCTAATGGTTTTATTGCTTTGCCTCACCTCCTGTCCTGGTACCTTGTGTAGTGCTGCTGTGGACTCTAGAGCTCCTGTTGCACGTTGAGCTGAAGTCACTTCTGCCACCTTAAAGTGCTCGTGGCTGTACTCTGGGATGAGAAGGACAGGTCAGTGCTATCTCAGAAGGTTTTGCCTTTGTGCAAAGCCTTTCAACCTGAAATAGGAGTGATTGTGTTACAGAGTAATGGTAAGGTAAGAAGTGAAACTGAGATCTAGTTTTTGTGCCCCTTGTTTGGGAAACTGTAATTTCATGGCTAAGCTGAAAGATTAAAAAGGGAACATACTTCACAGACTTCTTAAACAGCATATCCTGAAATGAAAAGTCTGAAAGCCATTCAGGTAAAAAGGCACCTCAGGAGCTCTTTATTCCAAACTCCAGCTAAAAGCAAGTTCAGCTGGTCAGAGAAGTCAGGCTACTCGGAGAATTATCGATTTGGACCATAAAAATGTCTGCCCATGAAGGCTGCATTTCCCTTGGCAACCTCTGTCCCCGCTTGGCTGCCCCAAGGCAGTAAAGTTTTTCCTTGTGTTCAGGTGTGTCCTTTCCTGCTCCCATTTATGCTTGCTGTTCCTCATCCCCACACAGTGCTGTGAAGGGCTTGGCTCTGTGCTTTTTGTAACATTCTCAGAGATGGTTCTTCCTCCAAACCCAACTCTTCAAGCTGAGCCCAGGAACCTCAGTCTGTCCTCACAGGCTGAGTGCTGCAGACACGAACCACTCAGTGACCCCACACTGAACTTGTTCCAGTGCTGCTTCACAGCAGTTCTCAATCCTGTGTTGCCTATGCATCCAGTATAAAGTACAGGCTTGGATATGTGCCTGTTTTGGGGACATTGTAAAGAGCTAAAGTTGAGGTATGTGACATGGATGACTCTCATCTTGTGCCCAAATTTGTCCATTTTCACCAGGAAGGCCATCAGGTTGTTCATGAATTATGTTTCCTTGGTAAACACAACAGTGCTAAATTTCACAGGTGAAGAAACCAAATCATTGTTCTGTTCTTTGTGGAGGAGAGGGAAGTGGTCCCAGCACCAAGCCTGCCAGAGTCCAGTGAAAGTTTGGGCAATTCTCTCAGGCACTTGATGTGGTTCTTGGGGCTGGTCTTATGCAGGACCATGATCTTTGAGGGTTCCTTTGAACTCACAATATTCCACGATTCTGTGATCGCTGCATCTCCAGTGCCTCTTTTGAATGCATTAAATTCCAAGTGGCACAATTCCTCATGGATTTAAAGCTGAGCAGTGGTTAGTTTTCTTTGGGAGGCTGACCCCTAGTGTCTCAGAAAGAAACTCAAGAGAAAAGGAGCAGCAGAGGAATGGAATGAAGCCCAAAATATGTCTGCATTGACTGGCATTTTATGAGCCTGCAAGATACTTTATTTAATAATAAAAAAGCAAGTGTTGCTATGGTATCTTGAGGTGTATTTATACTGCTATGGCCACATAAGGATTCCATGGTATTTTTTTAATCTTTATTTTAATTACTGAGTTCAATTTTTGAAATTGTGGGGACCTCTTTCATTTTTTGATTATGCAGTGCTCTGTGAGATTGAAATATTAATTGAAACAAGAGCTGTCTTGCTCTTTCTTGAGAAGAAATCAAATAATCTCTGAAGGCCCAGATATATGCAAGATTTGATTAAAAGTCTCATGGAGGTCACCAACACAGCCAGTGCTGAAACACAATTATTTTTCATACATGAAATGCATGAGCTCAGTCTTAGAAGCCAGACAGAGATATCTGCTGTGCATGGTGGGTTTCTCTGTCTGCCTATGTAAAAATCCAAACCACTGGCAGGTTTTTATTGCTTCAGGTCAGACTCCACAATGCACCACAGTTCAGCTCTGAGGACTCTTGGCCACTTTTGATTTCCTGTTGATTTGGCATCATTCTCCATCTACTCTCAATTGATGTCTGGGATAGTGGAAAAGGTGTTTGATTGTTTTGCTGATGCAAAGGTGTTCATAAAGCAGGTGTTTGTTTATAGAGCAGAATGAGAAGTACTCCAGTTCTTCCTGTGGTGTTTCAGGGAAAGCTGTTTCCTCTTCTGAACGCTTTCATGTACATTATGGATTTTTTTTATTTTTATGAAAATACATAATTTCAGCTGTGGGCAGAGAGTATAAATTTTTGAAACAAGAATGAGATCTTTTCCAGAACTTATTTAAAAAGCAGCAAAAATCACTGGCTCACATAATATCCACAGGCAAACAAATACCTTACTTTACTATAAACCAACCAGTGCTGCTGCTGGGAAGCTCTTGCAGAAGGCTTCTTTTCCGTGCAGTGCATTATTCCCATCCCACACCAGCCTGAATTTTTAATCTTCTGGCAATGGTGCTGGACATTTATTTGTTTTAAAGGAAAGCTGCTGAGAAAATCAATTTTGCCTGAAGGGCTATGTACTGAGACCATGCCTCAAAATATCTGCCTTATTTTTACTGCACAGCACTTCAGTGGCTGGTGTTTTCAGAGATGTTTGACTCGTTTATGTTGTTTTCCTTAGGCATCAAAGTGAGAGTTAGTTTAAGAAAGAAATGATCATGCATTTTTCACAGAGAAAGTAAAATGTAAGTAATACCAGACAGTTGAGGAGTTCTAGAAATGTAGAGTTAAATCTGTTTATGTCCTTGGAGTGTCTCATTCCATGGAAATATGCATGAGATTTTGTAGCATGATTGAAAAATATGTGTGTTACTGTCATATTAAGGGTTTTGCAGTGCACTCCTCACTCAGGCACAAAGATCTGTGTTGTTTTGGCATGTCTGATTTTTCTGGAAATTGTTACGTTTTCAATTATTTTTCTTTTTTTGGTGCTGTATTACATACCTTTAAAAGAAGACATTTTACCCTTCTAAATTCACTCCATGCCTACGCTGCTAAAACTGACTTTGGCAACCCCCAAGTTCTGGTTTATAAACGTGAGCCTACCTTCTTTCTTTTAATCAGGGTTGAACTTTTTTGGTTTCATGGTCCCATGATTATGTCGAAATCAGATCTAATATTCAGTGTTTTTATCTGCAAGGCTGAATAAGATGGATCAGCCTCATCATCCATGTTTCTCATGGTCAAATAAAACTTTGTCACTGTTAATTATTTCAACTGAACCAAAAAGTTTGGGGCCTATATCAGAAATTATATAGACTCACAAAAGCAGAAAGATATTGATTTTTTTTAATTTTTTTTAATTAGTGAAGCCCTTTACTTCAAAGTCTATGAAATTTGTTGCAAAATTTTTCTTTTGAAAAGCAAAAATTGTGCTGCCTTAGGAAAAATCCTGTAAGTGTTGTAGGAAATGTTACGTAAAGATAAAGCTGAAAAGTCTAGGGTTGATGTTTTGTTTTTTTTAATGAATGATTGAAGTGCTTTTTGTGCTGCCACACCCTGGATCAGACCCCGAGCAGCTTCTGTTCACACAGTGGTGGTGCCTTGCTAGTCTGCACTGTTTTTGAAACAAATCTAAATGCTACCTATTTCTTTTGGTTTTAGCTTGTAGGTGATACTTTTCCTTTACATGCTGCCTCTGAATTCTGTCTGGAAAAAAACTGGTTATGGTAGTGTGCTCATGCTCTTTCTTTCTCTGTCAGGATATTGGTTTCATCAGCTGAATTTTTATGTTCCAGGCTGTGTGTGAACAGTTGTTGAATGCCTAATAAGACTTCCATTTGCCAAGCAAATCTACTTCCAGTGGATACTTAGAATCCAACTTAATACAAAATCTTTGCTGGTGGAAGATCTGTGCTCAGTAAAGCCTATGATAGTTGGCATAGAATACTTTAAACTCTAGGCTGTAGCCAGAGTTATAACTGCAGAGGAATTAAAGCACAGGTTCTATCATCATACTATTTCAGGAGAGAAAAATTAGTCACAGAATATTTGTTTTTTTAAAAAATATAGATCATACTTGACAAGACTGGATGGCTCTTTCTGCCAGCCTGCTTAACAGTGAAAATTACATAGGCTATGGCTTGAATATGAAGTAGAATATATTAATATTGTTGACTTGCTGAGATATTCTGGTACCTTACAGTGCAAAGTCTTTGTTAAGTTTAAATACATACCGTGGTTTGATATAATTTCCCTAGCCTGGTTAGCATAAAAGGTATCAGGTATCTGTGTTATACATCTTAAAATCTGAGTGTAAATCTCACTATATGCAGATATTTTTCTTCTCTTGGTAATAAAAAACCTCACATCATGAGGTGAGATTGCACAAAGTGTTTTGCAAAGAGCACAAGAGTTGAATCCACTCCCAGACAGGTGATATCTCTGTTTGGAAGGTTAAAATTATTTTCTGGTGCTCCTTTACACTGCTGGGATTGCTGGAGCTGCTCCTCATTTGACTGAGAGCCACATGTCCCGTTAGTTGCTGGCCCTTTGGCTCTGTCAGGTTAAACGTGATGCAGTTAGGAGCTGCAGTGTTTCCCTGGCTCCACTGCTGCTCCTGAGTGGGAGTAGGCAGAGATTTTTCCCACATGCTTTTCCACCTTTCCGCTTTTTCCGCTTTCCTTTCAGGCACAGGCCTTTTGTTTTTGAATTTGCCCTTCTTGAGTCCCTCTTCCTCATTTTAGAAAAAAGTACTTTAGGCAAGAAGTTTTCTTGCCCTGCTCCTGTGGGATTTGAGTTCTTGAAATACAAATGTGCTTAAATTCAGAATTTGTAGGTGTGCAAATGGTTCTTTTAATTGCTGTGCAATTGCATGGGGAGTAAACACATCAGGGCCTGCAATTAGAGGCTCAGTAAGCAGTTGAAAATGTTTTTGTAATTTTTCAGGTGCATTCCCAAATGCACAGGTATGCCTGTTACAGCACATTCTTATGGCTCTGAAGTGTACAGGGGAAACTGGCTTTGGCATGCACGGGTAGGCTGAATATTTTAGTTCTGGAGACAACAGCACACATGCATATTTTATGTTGAGTACAAATTAGCCATGCAGGATATCAAATGAGTGCCTGAGGGAGGGTGCAGAGTGCTGAAATTAGAGTCTGAATGAAATCTATTTAGTATTAAACCAGTCAAATCCTGAGCTGGCTTCTCCACTGGTGTCAATCAGTCCAGCTCCATTAACTCCAGCGGAGCTGTGCTTCTGTGTCTACTGGGGAAGAGGCCTGCTCTGAATATTTTCAGTAAACACAGCACAGTTCTGTTAAGAGTGGAAAAATGCCTTTCTGCAGAATTTGGGCTGTAAATTCACTCACAATTTATAAATAAGCTTTGTGCCTGGTCTTCAATCAGTCCTTCTGGGGCACTGCCTGTTGTCATGGAGAGCTGCTCAGGGTCTGATGGAAGAGGGAGGATCTGAATGGGAGCCAAACAGGATTTGGTTGGATGCTGAACCTCTATCCTGCCAGCTGGCTTGGGAAGTGCATGTCCCTACCACGGGGCAGACCTGCACTTGCTCTTAGAGCATCCTATGAGCTTTCCTATCCTTGAATGGCCACAAATTGTAACTTTGGACTCAGAATTAGCCAGAAGACTTAGAAGCTTGGAAGCCATGTTCCTTGTTAGCAGGGCTCTGGGTCCTAAATATGCAAGATTTTTAATCATTGTTTCTGGAAGCCTTGAGTAATGAAGATACTTTGCAAAATTCCTTCCTCTGATCTGAAAGTGATGGGTACTTGCAAAATATCACAGTTTCATTAACTGAACTGAATAAAGGGAAGGCAACCTGAGCATTATTTCTGTCTGCCAGTTTTAATTACCATGCAGGATAAAGAGGAGTAAAGATGCAGAAACACATTTGTCTTGTTTGAGTTTGATGATCTTTCAAAATAGAGACCATCAAGCTTTCTGGGAGGAGGCAGAATGTGTCCTCACAGAAATATAAAACCACTTCTCTGTCATTAGAATACGAGGGATTTTGGATGTTTGTGCTCTAGTGACTTAGCTCAGCATTGGGAAAGAATTGAATTGTTAGATTTGACTATTAATTCTTTTAGGTTTTATTTTTGGCTGGTTTCTCAAAATCAGAACAGAAATCTTTGCCCCCCATCAACACAACCTCTCACCTGGCTCTAGTTATCACTCATGTCATGCACTGCATATTCCCTCATCCTAAGCAACAGCCAACAGCAGCAACTCCTGAATCGTTTACCTCACATTGTTGGAGGTGTAAATACTTCCATTTCATTAGAGGAAGGTAAGGAATAAATTGTAGCTGCAGTGTCTCTTTTCCAATCTGAGGTTATGGTTATTCTTGAAGTGCCAGCTGAAAAAAAACCCCTGTGAATAGAGCAGCAGCATCTTCCACAGAGTGCATTACAGACATCTACTCTTGCAATTAATGACATTAGTTATTGAGATAAGATAATCCTGATGGTGCCAGTGAAATCAGCTGAAGATTCTTTTTCTTTATTGTCTGACCTGCAGGCTTGCTCTCTGCTGGAGCACCTGCAAGGCCCATTGGCAGATGGGGAAGAAGCGTGTGGTATTTAAAAGAGAAGACTATCCATTGGCAAATAGAGAAATAATGTGGTATTTGAAGTATTAGAATAATAATGAATTGAAATTAGCCTTTTTATCTTCATATTTGCAGATCATTAATACTGCACACATCACCAATTACCACTTCTCAGAGATGGGGTGTGAACCTCCCGAGAAAGTCTAATTTAGTTTCTTGCACCTTACTTTCTACAGAAGGATAGTAGAAACATCTAACATGCCATGAATATTTTTATTTTAAGAGTCATTCCTTCCACATGGCCAAAAGTCTCAATGCCCAGGAATTCTCTTAACTGATCACTTATATGCTCTGTAATTTGTTCATGCAGAACTCTTCATATTTTGCATATAGGCAGTGTCTTTGTATTGACATAGGCTTAAAACATGATTTATCTTAAATAGATATAATTCCTAGATGTCATTTATCCAATTGTATCATTGCAAGCACTTTCTATGAATACTCAGCACTCAGGAGAGCCCAGACCTTGCCTGTCTCTTTCCAGCACCCTCCTGGAGATTTTTAATCAGAGACTTGGATGTCCTATTGAAGGGAGGAAACATTTTGATCAAATAATCTCCCAAATCAAAAAACCCTACAGATTTATTGCTCTGATCCATATGCAATGTTATAGCAATATCTACTAAGTAGGATGTATAACTCTGTACAGAATCAAAATTCAACTAATTTCAGGAAGTAAAAAGGAGTTAAGTGCAGGATTCACTTAATCTTGACATTTACTGGATTATACTTCCAATAAGAAATTTTGAGTGTTTAATAAATATATTTTTGGGTTTCTTTGCTTACTAGTATTGCCCTTAGACACTTAAATAGTCAATATCTTTAGTCTTTTACAGATACAGTTCCTACAAACAAACCTGAAAATCCATATATTGAGAACTTTTTTTCCCCTCTTGTCTCTGTTGATTCTAAAAGCTTTAAGGATGTGGTATATGTAATATTCAGTTAGATATAAATCAGTCTAACAGTAATTTCTGATAACAATGCTTTAGAAATTATTCTTAAAAAAAGAAAAAAGAAAATAGAAAAAAATAGAAGAAGAAGAAAATAGAAGAAAAGAAAATAGAAAAAGAAAAAAGAAAATATGGACAAAAGGATAGTAGAGAAGCTTCTTGTTTTGGAGGGATCACGATAATGACTAATAAATGCTACTAGTAAGCTGGGAAATCTGTCCCACTAGAACTTCCTGCCTTTCTCAATTTGGAAGTATGTGTATTACACTTGGGATTTTCCAAATATTTCCTGAGCTTGAGTAATCTTAAAATGGATTTTCAGAACAAACAGGACCCACCTCTGCAAGAGCTGGGGCAGTTGATGTTTTTCATGAGGAATTAGAGCTGCTGCACTTTTATGAGTGTGGGATCTCATCAACATATCTCAATATAACAGGCAAGTCTGGGCAATACAGGTGTACCAGTTCATACATTTTCTGGAAACAAACTGCCTAATTTAATTTTACATATAGAAAATCTTTTTGTGAGATGCATTTTATTTAGCAACTCTTCTAGGCTGAATGTTGCTGTAGGGCTTTCAGTTTATGTCAAGAAAAAGTTGAATTAAAATATTGGAGCTAGTGCCCTATATCTTTATAACTGCTTCTTTCATTCCCTGCCCCACCTCAGCTCTCTTCCAATGCTAGAACCAGAAATTCTATGATAAAGTCCCTAAACATTATATTTTATTAAATGTCATACACAAAGAAAAGTTTAAAAACCTGTGGATTTCATAATTCTCTTTGTTTTTCAAATATTAGCAGGCAACAAACCAGAATTTTTTCCTTATCATGAAACTAATTCTTTTAATCCATGTAGTGTCTTGACTGTCTTTTTCTCCTTGACAGAACCAAAGGCAATAAGATAGTAATATCTAATAAAAAGGTGTTTTAAGTTTAAGCCTTTATTCAGTATCCTCTACTTGTTGGAAGCAAGTTTTGATTTTCTTAAACTTTTATGAGAATATTTAACCTTAGGTAGCTGCTGAGAAAGTAGGAAAGTAAAACAGGATCTTTTATATGCAATGAACAGCACTTCAGCAACAAAATCCAGGTGCCCAGAAAGGAGTGTGGATCTTGGGAAGCCACCTGGGTGAGGTCTGTGGGGTTGGAGGGACCTTACAGTGCCATGAGGAAAAAGAATAAGCTGGAAAATAAATAGTACAAAGACCTTGGTGGTGTAAAAGTGAGCTAGAGAAGGCACACTTCTGAGGAAAATAAAACCAACATTGGTGTTACATTTGAGAATATAACCCAGTCAGGAAATATGAATATTTCACAGCCATTTTGCTCTCCACACTAATTTTCCTTCAGCTGTACTATTTTTGGTGCTGTTACAGCCGTCTAAATAGGATGCTTCTAATTTTCACTTTAATGTGGATATTTTTTATTTGGAATTACTGGCTCTTATTTTTCCTCTCTTTGCCTGTATGCATTTGGAGGTGAAATATCTAGCTTGGTGTGAGGTTGCTCTTGTATCACAGCTGGGAGTCAGGAGCTGGATTCATTTTCCTGAGCAATACACAACAGTTATGTTTTGCTCCTTGGAGGGATATCACAGGCTGTGGAGAAACTGAAACGTAACCACAGGCATAAAGAAAGAAAAAAGAGAGAGAGGCAGCTGTAAATGCAATGCTGTTGAATGACACGAGAGTATTCTGGGAACAAGGTAGTTTTAATGTATTAGTAAGGCTGATAAAGACTCAGAAGTTGGTCATTACAAGATCTTCAAATTCAAAGTGCCTTAGGCAAATTTACTTTAATTTGCTCTGGTGTATATCCATGCCTGTACACAGAGCAGTAATAAAACCAGAGTAACTCTTGTTTCAGTGTGTCATTTAATATGGTTCCTGGCTGTCAGGGGAATTCAGAGTAAAATCTTTTTCTGGCTTCCAGAACAAAGGCAGCACCGTTCTGTGCCATCAGCAGAACCCCAGCCCCCTTAAGGCCATCATTCAGGGTTAAAAGGAAAACAAGAAAATACCCTTTTTTCCCTTGGAGGTAATAATTAGTGCACTTGGTTTTTTCAGATGGTTCCACCTTGGGGGGGATGAAGGCTCTTGCACTTCCTTGGCTCTTGGTGCTCTAAATTTGCCACTCCTGAAAAAAGAAGCATCCATTCCCTCTCTCTTGGAAATCCTGGCTAAATAATGCCTGTCTTTTTTCTGTGTCCAACTTTCCAGACAACTCAGTGTAATATCATACTTTAGAAGTAACTTTTTTTTAAAATTTTTTGGAATCATTGTATCTCCATTGGATTTCTGGTACTGGTGTTAATACTGGAGAGACTAAATTCGCTTTATGGCTACTGTTTTTTTTTTTGTTTCTCATGGTTTTTAGCTGCTGGTGGTTATAACCCTTGTTTCATTTTTCACTAAAAACATGCCTGTGGTTTTTTTGCATCCTACAGAGTGGGTGCAGTGAAAAGCTGAAAATTGTTTCTCTTTAGAGGTCTGGATCCATAAGCCCTCTGAATCCAGCACAAAGCTTCAGCTGGCTTTGTACTTTTCCCACACTTGTTCAGAGGTAATTTTTTCTCTCTCTCTCCCTCTCTCTACTATTATTATTATTATTATTATTATTATTATTATTATTATTATTATTATTATTATTATTATTATTATTTTGCTGTAACTTTCTGGGATTTTGTACTACAGTATGATTCCATGGCAGTGTTGAGCTTCTGACAGCTCTAGAGAGAGTGTGGTGCTCTGAGTAGGCCATTTAGGCTTGCTGAGTGTGAGCAAAGTGCCTCCAGGATCCCCAGTATTCTCTCAAAATAAAAGGCATAAGGAAGTTTTTTGGGCTGGGATTTTAATTAAATAATAGAAAAAAAAATCTATTATGCAATAGCATAGCTCTTGAGTAATTTGTGCTCAAATTAATGAGAAAATTGAGATGTGAATATTTGCTATGGGTGGAGAGATAGCATGGACCAGGGCAGCAAAGAGGGAGAGATTTCCTGAAAATGGTTGGAAAATGCAGTCTTCTTTACACAATTTAAAAAAATAAAGATGAAAACAAAAGTATGGAAGTGAGAGACTGGAGGAAAGACAGCCCAGTCCTGTCACTGAGTTGGTGTCCTGGTTTGGGGAGTCTGTGAAACTGCTGAGCTGTCAGAAGTCTGTCCTGCACCAGTTTTTATTCCCACTGAACTGATAGTATCTAAAATATGAGAAACATAATGCAAAACAAAACCCCAAGCAAATTCCAAAACCCCCAGAAAGCTTTTGACAAAGCGCAGGGCATTCAGCACTTTCAAGCCCTTTCTCCTGGTCAAACAACAACAATGCAAATGCAACAGCTGAATGAGTGTTAACTGATGGAAATGATTTGTCACATCCTTCTCTAGTCACCCACAGGGGTAGTAACAACTTGGTTGTCAGAGTGGGTGAACACTCCGTGTTCTCCATGCTTCTATGCCCATAAGGGAATAGAAATAACACTACAAATCAAGATGTTGTATTCTATATATGGAGCACATTTTGAGTAATACATTTATTTTAGAGAGGCTCCCACTGTTTTTAGCTCTGGATAAAAAATGGGTGCTGGTTCAATGTCCCTTCTGGCAGATTGCATGTGAGCCATACAGTCAAGGATGGACCTGTTGCAGATCATTGATTAAAAGGCTGACTTTTCATGTTGTTAAATGTATGATCTGATTAAAGGTCTTAGTTCAGAAAATAGTGTTGTTTTTTTTTTCCTTAATGAAGTAAGTAATTTTAATATAAACTGGGTACAGTAGCCTTATAAATAATTTAAGATTATCAGAATTTGGAGTTATTTCAGAATATATTGAGTTTAACTTATTTTAAAGACCAAAGTTCTATTGTGGAATAGATTCAGTAAGCCTAAATCTGTATTCTGAGTTAACAACCTAGACTGTTGCATATCTGAACTACAAAGGTTCTTAAACTCTTCAGCAAATTTGGTATGGGCTCTATCCTACAGCTTTATAACCATAAAATATTTTAAATAAACTCCATGAAAATATTTGTAGGGTTTCTCCTGCTAATCGTTGTGGCTGCTGTCACAGTGCAGCTGATAAAGTAAGGGCAATTTAATGGTAATATATATATATATATATATATATATACATATATATATATATATATATATATATATATATATGCACATGGGAGTCAGAGGTCAGAAGGGGACCTCAGGAAGTTTCTAATCCAACCTTCATCTGAAAGAAAGGCTAGTAAGATTGGAATAAGTTGCAATTTGGTCTTGAAAGCATCCAAGAATAGGGTGCACAACATCTCTGGGCAACCTCTGCCACTTCTGGATTTTTTTTCTCAGAATGGAAAAGCTTAAGTGCATTTTCAGTTTTGCTAAGTTAGGTACAGACTTTTATCTAATTTGATTGGCACAGAACTCTGGGCTATTTACAATATACACCCTGACTTTGTCAAGTGCTTTATCAGGCACTGGGACTGCACACAGTCCTTCAGAAAACTGAAAGCAAATCTCTTGCTGAATGCCATTAGCTCCTCTTGATTTGTCTTAGCAGCTGAAGATGCTCTTTTTTTCCACATTCCACTGAATTATTAAGGTGATTTTTTTTAAAATTCTGTGTCCTTATAAATCAGAAAGGTCTGCTCAGCAAGAGAAATCTTTCCTTTTAGTCTCAGATTTGATCAATGCCATGTTCCTTGGGGTACTCTTTTGTTTGGCATTTCACACTGTCATGCTGCATATCAAACAAAAAAACTGCATGTACTACTTAAAAAGTTGACTGTTGTGGGTTTTTATACCCTTTGATGTTTACTCATACATTTTTATTATGCATCACATATCTTTCTTGAACTGTAACCTTATTCTAATGGTCTGAAATTTAAAGGAGAGGTCCTAGGATGTTCCTATGAATAAATCAGATGATCTGTGCACTATGTAATATCTTCTTAGTGAGGTGCATTAACCTGAATCGCACTAGAAAACACAGGATGGTCTGTGTTTTGACACTGAGAGCTTCCAGCACAGTGCAGGCACTGGAGTGGAAGCCTCTCAGTCTCAACCATGCTCTTTGTGTTTGTAAAAACAGATTTGACCTCTCCTCCTTAGCACTTAATCCAATATTCATGTCAATTTAAGATGCCCATTGGCAAAAATCTTCATCAAGCAGTGGTTGTGTGATTTGCGTAAAGTTTTGATCTGCTTATTTTTTTCTAAAGACCATGTTGATAAATTTCATATGAAAACTGAATAAATTGATGGCTGGAGTAAATAGGTACAACTGGCTGGATCTGGAGTCATGCCTAAACAGGCACATACACAACTCAGGAGATGGATCTTTCTTTGTGTGTTCTTATGGATGGATGGATGGATGAATAAAGTGCAACTTTAATTTCAATTTTTATGCTAAATTTGTAATGTAACAGTGAATTTATCTGTGCAATCAAGCATGTCTTGAGTGAGTGGTCTATAAGTAGCTATGTTTTCAACTGTGGGGATTTAAATTTTTTTTTTTTCTCATACAATTCTTGATTTCTAACTCTAACTGCAACTGCTACTCTTGGCAAGCCTACTCAAAAAAATCAGTTCAGCAGAAATTCAAGCTCACTCTTTTGCCAATATCTTTCATAAAATCTCAAAAGGTTTTAAGTATTCTTATGGTCAGTTCCTGTGTGCTTCCCTTCTCTGTTTGCACACATGTGCTTTAATTGCATCCTTATTCAAAATAGGCAGCCTCACCCTTCAGTCAAACAATTCGTACTCATGAGATGGAAGAGACACTGAAGTGGAACATGGAGCTTGAAAGCCCCACAATCTTTGCCCAAGGAAGGGATCCTTAGGGGAAGGGGGATATTCCTCTTTATGAAGCCAAGAATTGCAGGCCATTATGAGGGAAGATGAGAAAAATGAAGCTCCTCATTGTTTCCTATAATTTTTCAGTATTTCACAGTTTCTCTCTTGTGCAAACAGAAAGAATCTCTGAGGTTTAGTTAGATCACACATGGGTAGTTTTTATATCCAGGTACAGAAATACACACATTAAGGAGGGTGTTTAATATTAAAAGGTCACATATCTGGAAATAGTCTGGTCTAAATATATATGTATAAAAACTGATTCATTGCTGCATAATTCTAGTTTTGAAGTCAGTTGATTTCAATGTATTTTGGGACTGAAGTAATACAAGAGTGAATCAGTTCCATAATTATTTTGGGAAAGAATGATATGCTAGTAGTTCTGGGGAATATTTTTTCTGTACAAATCATTACTGCTTAAGGAGGGAAACCATACCTTCCTTCATATGTCTAAATTAATTTCATCTTGCATATGGAAATATGTTTCTTTTTAGGTTTGATTAGGGAAAGTTTTTTTTTTCCCTTTTTTAAATGGCAGATGTCTCAGATGAGTAAGAGAATGTTATGAGCAAGAGTCCTAAAAAAATCAGATTATTGTAAGAAAGAGGAACTGAAAGTGTGAAAAAAAACCCCAGTTACTTATTCACATCTCTAAATTTAACTTATTAAAAAAATAAGATTTTTTTACCACCTTTGACAACTGAAGCTGTAAATCAAAAAGAAATAATCAAGTTCTTAGCATTTTCTTAGTAACAAAGAAGAGAGGGTAACATTTTGGGTGTAAGGCAATCAAACATAATACTGGCTGATAGTGAGGGGGAAATTTTAGTAGCTATCTTAATTGCTATGGAAACCCTGGCCTTAAGGCAGCTTGCAGGGTATTTGTTGAGGTTGTAGGTTCAAAATATATTTTTTTTTTGTCAGTCTTCATTAAGGTGTAAAAATTGCAGTAATAGATGTGTTATATGCGGTTCTTTAATTAGCTGAGAAATACATGTTGATAAGTACGTGGTAACATAGCTGTCAAAAAATCTTAGGGGTCTGAAATATTATTTAGGGTTTTTGTTTAAATTATCTGGGATGGATAGACAAGTATTAACAAAAACTTAAAGAAAAAAAAAGGCTGCAAATATATTCATGTTGCAAAGAGAAATATTGGAACACTAATGGGGTCTTGTCAGCTAAATATTGTTTGTTACTGAGTATCCACACAGAAATGTAAAATTTTCTGTTTTATTGATTAAAACCTTGTGAAACTGTGTGAAAAGACAGATGTTTCAGGAAAAATGAAGAAGAATCCATGATTAATTGCTGCTAGAATATATTTGTGGTTAATGTAAATCTACCAAGTACCAAAGTACCACAATCTGTTTGTACAAACAGAGTTTCAAAGGTGCATCTCTGCTTACAAGAAACACTCAATTGTGGTCAACTTAAAGTTCATGTCAGACATGTGGCTGCCCAGACTTTAGCAGGTCTGGAAAGAAGTTCTGCCATTATTGTTTTATTCACAGAGAGAAAGAGCATCCTGCTGGAGCTCCAGTCTGAAAAGGCAGTAGAAATTATGGAATTATATTCTCAGCATACAGAGAACACTGGTAGGAGTGTGACACCAAGGAAAGTGGCAGAAGACAATAGAGAAATTATTTTCCTCTTGCAAATGGAGGCATGTAATAAAATAGAAAATGTGGAAATAAAAGGAGAAAACAGTTTCAGATGAAGAAATCTGAGAGTAGAAGGGTTTCTGGGGACCTCTTTTGTCTAGAGATGTCCTGAGAACTATTGATGATGGACAAAAACAATCACTCTGAACCTTGATTGGATGTAAGGGTCAGATGAACTTCTCCCACATGATGCTGCTAGCCTTTATGTAAGGGTTTTTTACACAGTAACAAAATAGATTCTTAAAGCCTGACCTTGTTAGTCTCTGCCTGTGCAAATATTCATTCATTCTTCCAACCTGCAGAATCATGAGATTGCTTGATTTAGTAGCTGCAAAAACAATACTTGTAATATTAAGAACCTAGAGTGAAGCAATAAGTAGTGGTATTATCTCACAGCCCACTTCTGTGGCAATGTATTCTTTTCATGTTTTATTAGATGCAGTTGCTTCTTATCTTCCTAACTTCAAGTCTTCTAGCTGACAAATTTCCTTCAGTCTTTTCTTCTAGAATTTTGTGTTTTCTGTTTATTGTTGATGGGTCGCAGTTCATTGATGGTTGTAGATGACTGTGATGTATTAACACATGGCAATTAACTTTTCCATTTTCCTTCTTCTAAAGCATAAACTTATAATTGTATGTGCATATGTAAAACACTACAAATAAAACTTGTAAAGCCAGGTGGGCTGGCTATCCAAAAATCATTAACCACTGCTAATAATTTGACATGATGGCTCTGAAAGACTCTACGTTCTACTTTGGGATTTTATTACTTATATATGCCATTTCATCATCTCTTTACAACTGGGAAAACCACAAAATAGTCTTGATTGAAAGGTTTAGGGTGAGATGAAGATGTAATTAATGGACACAGGTATTGGTAATGACACTGTGGCTGATGTAGCTCATTTAAGCCTTAATTTTCGCTAGTACTTAAATAATGTGCCTAATACTGAGAATGCACTTCAGCATTTCCCTTCTGGGTGTTTGAGTCTTGGCTTGCTTTTATGAAAATTAATGATCTGTTCTACTTTAACACCCTGAATGGGAAATTGCAGCATGGCCTGTTTGTACTGCTCTATTGTAAGAACATTGGAGCTGGATCATAAAGAGCTTGTAGTTAAACCATCATTTGAGGGGAAAGATCCAGTGGTAAAATATGGAAATGGCCCTAATCCAATAAAAAAGATTCGTGTGTTTTCTCCATATGTTGTCCTTGGCTTAAAAGTATTATGATCTGCTGTAAAAACTGCCATTTCACATGAGCTTTGGGCAGAAAATAGAATTAGGAAGCAGAGGGAAGAACGTGGAATAATCACATGAAGTTGTTTGGATGAAGAGTTTAAAGGGGTGATTTGCAGGACCCTGGGCAATGCCTGCTCAGCAGGAGAGGTGATGGGGGAGGATGGAGGAGATGGATGCACTCCTGTGCAGCTCTGTGATGGGAATGAGACCTTGGTGCCATTCTGCTGTCCACACCTCAGGCAGGACAAAGCTGAGGAGGTGTGAGAAAAGAAGGCACTGAAACTGATGTTAGAGATACAACTGCTGCTGCACAAGGAGGCACTGAGAAGGATGGTTTAACACACCTCTTTTAATGGTGGGAAGGGGTAGGACTGAGATTTCTAAACTCTAGGAGTTGGTGAATATAGTGTTTGTAGAAGAGAGTGCCCATATACCCCTGAGCAGCGGATGGAAGCCTAGCTAGGATGGATACCTGTAAAAATCTGTCCATGGTAGAACAGAACTGTGCCTGGGATAATTTATTTCACTGCTTAGACAGGTTTTCCCTCCTAGAGTGATGGTCTTGACCTATTTATGTGGCCTTTAATCTCTTTTTCCTGTGGGTCAGTGAAAGGCTAATCTGTGCAACTTCTTTACCAAGAGACTGTAGGAAAATTATAGGAAAGTGGTTTTGTTATGGAAACCAATTTTGAGGTTGCTCTAACATTTATTTGCCTTACTTGACTATGAACCTGGTCAGAAGTGCAAAAGAAGGAGAGTTGCAGGTGGAAGGTTGAATAAATCATTGATTCTCAACAAAATAAGAAGAAATTTGCAAAGAATGTATTTTCTTTCTCCTCAGTAGCTGCAGCCTCTTGCTCCCTGGATATTGCCCTCATATGAAATAGGATTAACTTTCTTCCAGCCTTTTAGACAAATCTTCTACCCCTTTTCCACGGCAGCCAAGGTGTGCTCCAGGGACTACTGATTGCCCTAATTTCCACATTTTCATGATTCTGTATATTTAAAGGGAATATAAATTAATATGAGGTGAGATAAAATCAAGATGAAGAGAGAAGACTGCAAAAGCAATGGGACATTTTATGGCTAGTAAGAAGATGATCAAGTTAAAATACCCTTGTGCCAGCACTCAGTTAAATGAAAATAAAGTGAGCAGTGATGGCAGGTTTGAATTTTGGGTAGCTGGTGAAATTTCACTTTTTCTAATCAAAGATTTACTAATGCCAAGACAGCGCTATCCTAGGGTTCCTTGTGGACTTACAGTCTCATACCCTTACCCTATAAATAATTTATTTATACTATTTAAATGTACATTTTAAGTTTGGGCTTTAGAAATCTAAATTATGGATACACTCTTTTGAGGAGAAAAACAAATTACAAGATTTATATATGATAAAAAAGCTAGGAACTGAAGACCTCCCTCAGCACTGTTTTGTCACTGTGGTCCCTACCACCCAAATTCAAGGCTTTACACTTTTTGTCTCATCTGGCCTCACAGACACTGTTATTACTTCACAAATACAGATTGCCCTTAAATCACCCAGCATCCTTCTGTTAACTCTTGTCTGCCTGAATTGGTTCACACTTTCCAGGACCCCTGACAGATAAGGTCCCTACCTAGGTCAGAGCCTCAAGACACAAATTGCTTCTGGGGACTGCGAAAATACCTCTGTAGCCCCACAAGTTGTCACAGATAGCAGAAGGATTGAGAGGCAAAAGTCTTGTTACTGCAGGAAATTAATTAACAAATTAAGCACTCGTATTATTTAACAGCAGCATTAGGTCAGTCTGATGTATACAGAAAACTCTCCTAAAAGATACACAGAATTAAAAAAATTCTAATATATTCTCATACCCAGATTTATCTTTCTTGAATCTCAGGCCTTATTCTATGTTCTCCTAAGGATTTCACAGCTCCTGCTTCTATTAAAAAATGCTTTTGAAATAAATAAATACCTGTTGTTTGGCAGGGGATCAGAGGCAGCAGCACCTGGGATAAGAGGCAGCTTCCCCTGCTCTGAGATGCCATTCCTGCTTTTATTCCACAGCAGTGCACGTGCTTCCTGGCTGCTACCAGGTTTGTTTTCAGGCTGCTTCTGCTCCTGTATCGTGTTGCAGAATTGATACTCAGCACTGTAAGTGGTTTGAAATTATATTAAACACAGACTGTTACCTGCAAAAATAAAAGCAAACAGGGAGAGCAGGGCAAGAAATCCAGGTTGCAAAATTAGGTAAGGTATTCTGATGGCAGCATGTCAAATCACCGTGCAAATAATGCTAAAAAGAATTATCTTTCAGGAGACCTCTGCCATCCAGTGCCGGATCTCTGTCTCCATTTTGCTTTTGCCTTATGTAAGCAAGACAACACTCTGCTTCTGTGTTCCCCAGATCTGGAAGGCAGAGCTTGTTTGAAGAGAGTGCACTTTTTGTATGTATTTTATATGTTTTATTTCTTTCTGGATGGTGTATGCTCAGATCATGACTAGAAAGAACTCCAGAGTGTGATCTTCCCTTTCCAGTTTTACCTTTGTTGATGAGCACTGACACAAACATCGTTGTGGCCACTAAAGTATCCTCATGACTCCTGAGGTCACACACATGGGAAACTATGGGATGTCTTGGTGAGAGCATTTGTAGGTCCTCCACAAAATCAGATAGATGTCACTGTTTCACTTGTGTTCTGTTTTCAGGGTTTTCTCATGTTTTTAGTTTTTTTTTTTCCTGCTTTTAAAAGTAAAAAAAAAATCCTGGAAGCACTGGGGAACAGCCTGAGCTTTCCTAAGAGTTTTCCTGGTTAGTCTTTCCTGCATTAGCTGTAATGGCACTGGCATTATTCTGAAAATTGTTGATAGTTGGTTGGACTTTTGCAGCTTCTCTTAGAAGTCTACTTCTGATGCAACCCTATCCTGATGGGTTATTTCTCTAATATTTGTATTCTTGTTTACCCATGATGACAGATGGAGCTGAAAACAGCTGCCTCAAGTCCTAGTTTGGGGCCCTATCAATTGGACTGTTGTACTGTCAGGCACCCCTTTGAAAGGCTAATTGTGCCTCTCCAGGTGTTTCATGCTGATATTCTTTCTCAGAGAAAGTAATTCTATTTTGGCAGATCTGTCTTTCCCCGTAGGGTCAGTCTCTTTAGCACTCCTGCTTCAGATTTTTAATTTCTGTCAATACTCCTGGAAATGAGGGGTCTGTAAGAAATGCTCTTTTAAATAATAAGCAAGACTTGTTAAATTGCAGTCACAACATTCATAACATCCGAGTTTAAACAAGAAAATAAATAGTTAAAGCACAATACATCATGTGTTGTTCTTACAATAAATATTATTTTCTATCAAGTGTAAGAAAACACTCAGTAAATCTCTCTCCTACCTCAATTTACCTGTTGGGATATGTATGACAGATTGCTTTAAGAGCTTATCATTCACTTGGTACCTATAAATTCACAATTGTTGCTGTTGTCATAAATCTGTTAATTTCCTGTGCAGTAGCTCCTATCCTTTTCTCTTGCTTTCTTGGTTTTATGTTGTTGATAGTTGTGTTATCAGCATTAAAGGATTGAATAAGGCCCTTGATTAAAGGCAGTGAGGAAAGTGGTTGAGATGTTGTGGACTGGTCTTTTTAAAAGGGTACATAATTCAAAACTTGCATATTCATACATGTTAGCTGCTTTGAATGCTCAGATGAAGATCTAAAACAAGGTGACAGATTTGATGTTTCTCTTTGGAGGAAAGTGGAGGAATAATTCTATAACAAAACAGAGAAGTTTCACTAAAAATCTAATTTTTAGAAAGAAGGAAACATTTCTTGTCCCATATACAATTATACCTGATTTCTAACCCCATTATTCTGAGTCTTCTGGAATTGCTTTTAAAGCTCTTGAGGTTGACTGTAATTTCATGCAATGGGGTTCTTACCCCATTGTATAACATGCCAGAAAGATATTTAATAATGTTTAAAATTTTAAATTGTTTGAAATAATACCAAGGAAGATAAAGAAACAGTTGGCCTTTACAGTAAAAGTGCTGCAAATTTGTTTCTAAGTGGGATGCTTGGGTCCCAATGGGGCTGAGAAGTGAATGTGTTCTTTTCTGTCCTGTGCAAATTATTATTGTTTTTCATATCATCTGCAGTCTCTCATGGGGTTCATTGTGACTTCCTCCCCAGGGATGTAATTCATGGGCTTGATGGTGTAGCAGTTTATTAAACTGCCTTTAACTCTGTTCTTAGATGTAATGATTGTAGCCTGATTTATGAAGACTATTTTGTGCCAAATCCTTGGGAGGCTGCTTCTGTGGATTTGTCTGTCTTTTGTGGATTCCTTAGATAAAATTCTGTAGGCATCATATATATCAAGTGTATTGTGGAAGGTAAATATTGCTGATCCTTGTGGAAACAAATCAGGAATATTATTTTTATATATATAAATGCTTATATAAAAATGATCATGCAGTCTGCTACCTGTGATCCAGTTAAAATCCAGAAAAATCCTTCAAGGGTCATATGTTTTGGTTTTGGTGGGTTTTCCTTTTTTGTTTTTTTCTAGCTTCATAGATGCCTGTCACTCTACATGGGTTTATGATTTTAACTAATAAATGCTGCAATAGCTGTATGTACCTTCATAACACTGTCCTCCAAAATTAGCATTGAATCTTTCATCCAAGGGGGGAGTTGATAAATTTGAGTGCTTCGGCAGCAGATAACCTATTTAGAGGATCTTTATAATTTAAAAGCATTGTGCTAGTTATTTTGAAATTGCACATTAGCAGGAATAAAATATTGGATGTGAAAGCAGAAACTGCAGTAACAGAACTGTTAAGGGAAATTCTTGTATTCTTTTAAAGAAATACAAATGTTTGAATTTTGAAGTGCTCTAAAGAACAGAGGCAGAAATGTGTTACTAAGTGATATAGCAGGGATTCTGGTGTGTATACTGGGGGTAAAATGAGTTCTCTATCAATGCATTCAATAAAAATTCCTTTACAGTGCTAAGAGTTTGCACTGAGGAAATCAAAGCAATTCCAGAGAGGAAAAAGGTTAGAAAACTGTGAAGGGCTATTTGAGAGCACAAACCCCTCTGTCACTTGTTTTGTTGCAGTTGAGTAGGAGCTCTTTGCTCAGTTTGAGGTTTTAATTCAGGCTGTGTAACCCGTGCTGGCACAGGTGAGAATCAGGTGAGGAAAGCCCTTTGGCTTCAGAGAGGGAGCTCAGAGGAGCTGCTCTGAATGTTGAGTTAAAAATTATTTTGGATTGACTTATGGAGGCCATTGTCACGTGGCCTGAAAACTGGAATATCCAGCAACAGATACAAACAAAAGATATCCAGCTGATCAATTTTCAGATATGACTAAATATCTTTGGGTTTGATCTGGAAGAGAAATAAAGTGGAAGTTTCCAGAGGCAGCTAAATGAGGAAAGTGGTGAGTGCTCATGAGGGTGGACAAGTTTAATTTTACACAAGGACTTAGAAGAAGGACTGAAGAAAGGGGCAAAAATTATATTAAAAAAATTAAAGTTCAAGGAAGTGAACTTTATATATCTGGAAAATAATTTAGCTATTCAGTGGGAGGGAAAAATCAGCAAGACATCAAGGAATGAAACTGAACAGCAATTTTCATTTTATTATGCAGATGAAAATCTGGAAAAACTCTTTTGATTCCTAAGACTAGCAAATTATACCTTCGTGACACCTGAATGTGATTCCTATTGATGCATCTGCATGGAACTCCCTTTAATATCTGAGAGCAGGGATTATTGCAGAAATTACAGGTGGTCTGAAATCAAGGGATGGCTGTGCACCAGTTTGCAGGCTTAGCTGAACCTATTTCCAGCCAAGGTCTTAATTATGTGTTTGTTTTTAAGCTGGCTGAAGTCCATGACCTTAAATTGAGAGTTCTGGAGGAGAGTGTTGGTGCTATTCACTGTAGAAGAAAAGCCTGGTATATTACTCCAATCTGATCTTCCAGAAAAGCAGTTCTCTTAAACACAGCCCTTGGGGAAAAATATGAATTCCCTTCCTGAACTGAATTAATCTTAAGGAAAGTGCATAGGTTAATTTCCCATCAGACTTCACTTCGCTGACCTTGGACAAGACTCTTAAAACATCCACATCACTGTTCTCAGCATATGCTTAAAATTTACATTTCTTCCCATTCATTCCAGCTGGAAACCCACCAGTTTCCTGACTTGTCTGCATGGTATAAGTAGTGTAGACTCTGGACATTGCTGTAATTTGAATAATAGGAGGTTGGAAAAGAAGGAAAACCAGAGGTTAGAAAGAAAAACAATGTTTTAGGTGTATGTTGGACTGTCCCTTAAACAAAGGAGCTTCAATTACTTGGAGAGTGAGGCATTCAGCAGTGCCTGTTGCTGGCAAGTGATTTTGTCTGCTGAGAGCCACAGGAAACAGATCAGAGCTCACAGGAAACACCAAGAGGCAGAGTTTGTGTCTGTCATAAAGCTTAGAGGGTCACTGGCACTGTGCTGTCATTAACTGAGTTGCTGATTAAATAGTATGCTCATTATAATTTAATACATTTAATTTTGCATGAATTTTTATTTATATAATTCAGTGGACATCTTTCCTTTTGTGGCTCCTCCTTTTGGGTTTTTTGAGTTTTATTGAGATTGAGGCAAACACAGTTCAATGTTCACCAAAAGCCTCAGGCTGACAGAAATGAGGTAGCTGCTCACAATCTCAGCTGTTCTCCAAATTATGATGTCAAATGCCACAATGCCTTTTCACCAACATCCCTCATTTCTTTCCCCCCCTCATCTTGGTGACAGAGTGCAGCACACACACACCTTCCCCTACAACAGCCTCATAAATCCATGGGTTGAAGCTGTGTAGGGAATGGACAATATGTCACCTAATGAGGGACAATAGACTTAACTAGGCCCAGGCAGCTGTTCCCTGGGTGTGGGGGGAATAAAGAAGGTTCTGTTGATGTGCAAAGAGATGGGCAGGGCTGATGGTTGGGCAGAGAGGTGTTCAGAAGGTCTTTGAGAAGCTTCTGTGTTAGACCAGATATAAATACAGGCCTGTGGTCTTTGTGTAGAGCAAGACTGCCTCGTGGGATAGGATGAATATTCTACTGTGTTAATGATGGTGTGTGACAGTGGGCTTTGGCAGATTCTTGTCCTGGCTTCGTCATTTATTGCTGATTTAGCAGGAGACAAAGTCTGGAGCTTATCAGGCTTTCCCACACAAACTTCTCAGCTTTTCTCTCTTCAGCTTGTGATTTTGTGGTCTTCTCACAGAAGGGGTCTTTGTAGCAGAATGACATGCTCTGGTTAAGGATTTAGACCTTGACTACATATAGACTGAAAGTTAATGTAGTTGCATTAAAAGAACTCCAACAAAACCTCCAAAAATTCTGCTATGTTATCTTCCATTGATATGTATCAGATTCCCTAGCAACAGCATAATCACATTGTCCTTCCTTGCCCTTGCTTCTCCTTTACCGTTCTGTTGACTTAGTTTGTAAGCTCTTTTGTAGGAGTGGATTAATCTTCACAGACATTCCTGAAATCTGTGTTTATATTGCTGTTAAACATTGTCTCTGTATGTGAGAATTTCTGAGCAAGTCCTGACTATCCTTCATTGTTGCAACTGTTCACATCAGCTTTTCTTTGTACTTTCATGCAAGAGCCTTGCTGACTAGGTGAGAAGGCCTCATGCTCTTCCAGTGTTGGTGATGGCTTCAGTGTTTCAAGGCAAAAGAATAGCTGAGAGTTGGAGGTGAAACCAACAGATAAGGGTAGAAGAGGGACTTGGTGCTGCTCTCACTTCAGCAACTCCTTGTTACCTGGAGCCTTCTTGCCTCAGATGCTGCTGCTCTTATTCAGTTGTCACTGTCTTTTTCCATTTCAATCTAAAACTGCCCATGGCTGATCACAGTTGACATGTGTCACAGTCATGAGATGGGTTAGAGAGCGCCACAATCTTGCCCACCCAGACAGACCACACGGACTTTTTGCCTGCATTTTGTCCTCTGTGGAGTTTTGGGCTGTTTGCTGGGTACTGGGGGCATCCAAGGTGGCAACCAACAAAGAAATCTGTAACTTTGGACTTTTGATGTAAGAAAACCTTTTTGTTTTAAATTCCCGGAGTACTGCAGGTTACGCTTGAAGCTTACAGATCAAACCTCAAAGCCCTTGCTCCCTCAGAGTTAAAAAGGATGAAAAAGCAAAGGTGTGGAGGTAACAGGGATCAGTGCAGGTTCACCCAGCAGGTCAGTGCTTGTGCTGGGACTGTAGCTGAAACCTGAGGCATTCCAGATCTGTCTTCTCTGCCTCATCTCCCTGCCATGCTCAAGCCACCTGGGCAGTGATGGAAACATTCAGCTGCCTGGGCAATGTGCAGTTTTGTTGTGCTGCTTTAACCTCCACCCTAATGGGGAAGGTCTGGTTGTCAGGCCCGTTCTGCACTCCCTGCAGTGAATTGCTCTGCACTGACTGTTCATCTTTGATGGCGATTCTGAAAATGTGAAATGTGCTGATCCCAGGCTGCCGGAGGGAAGTGCTGCAAGGGGGTGCCAGGACGTCTCTCTTCCAGACAAGGCCACAGCCAAGCAGTCTGTGCCTCATCCTGCTCCCCCAGCCTACTGCTCCTGTCTTTCCCTGTTCCATTCACAAACTACACAGACACTTGTCATTTCCATATCAGTGGTGACATCTCTGCTTTCTGGTGTGTGTGCCTGGAAGAACTGGTGCTCTGCTTTCTTGGGAGTTTGGTTTTGCTCAGAAAAACTCTGCCTCAAGACAGGAGGCAGGAGTATATGAGTTATTCTCATAACAGGAATGCACAGGTTTTCTCATAGTAGTTCACTGCCTGTCACACATTCCTCATGACTTTTTCTTTTTTTGACATGAGTAGGTAGAACCCAGCAAGTTTCTGCATTGCAAATATTTAAGTCTCTTTCAAGGTGGAAAGTATGCAGATTCTTTTCTTCATTATAAGTGAGGTAAGACCTCTCAAATAGGACAGATGGGTGGTAAATATTTTTTCAAAACCTTGAAATCACTCAGTTTTTATGTTTAGAGAACAATATTCTGTGTCTACAAGCACAGAGGAAAATTATGTTAGAAGAAACAGCTTCTTCTGGCTGAATCTCTGGCTCTGGAAATTAGTGGATGCACCTACCACTGCCTGTATTCCTGCTATTACAATGAGCTCTTTCCTGAAGACTGAGGGTAAAAAAAACCTTGAAATGTTCACATTTAATGACAAACTGCCTAAATACTGAGAATTTTCAAAGTGAGTGAACTGCTGTCATACTACTGAGCAGGAAGGATGACATTACCAGGACAGTTTAAGTTGCACACCAAGATTCTGAAGAACAGTTAATAGGTTGAAGAAGCAAGGCTCATGTTTAGAGATTCAGAATTTTCTCTCCAGTAATCGCTGTCCCATTAGAATTGTTGTTTGGATGTTGTTCAGTTCTGGGGACTTATTCCAACTCAGTATTTTAGTGCTATTGTGGTGTCCAAGGTGGCAAAACCTTAGAGGTGATCTGATCTGATGTGTGATCCATCAGCACAGAAATGCACCTGAACAACAATCCAGGTGTGTGCTTTTGAAAGGAATACTTTGTCAAAGATAACATCATCTCAGAGTGTGTGTTGCTCCAGCTCCAGCACAAGGAGTACCTCTGGGACAGGAATTACCTTGTAATCCTCTACCGTGAGATGTGCTGCAAATGAAGAATTCACATTTGCCAAAAAGAAGTAAGTGCTTCTTGTTAATGTGGAACTTTGTGTGGATGGGATTTCTCCTGCAACATATCACAAGGGAACAGATCAAGGATAGTCTTGGTATGAGAGAATTTCTGACTCTTAAGAAAACAGTTGAGGATTTTTTTTTTATTTATGTAGTATGGAATCTAATTTTAAATTCCTTGGTTTGGATCTTCTTTGGACAGCTTTTTTTTCCCCTGACTTGGAATATTTGCAATATATAATATAAACAAATTAGCACTTTCTTTTCCAAAAGCTTTAATATTGTTGGCTTTGCCATACCAAACAGCAAAGAATACACAAACAAAAGCATGAAATAGTTTTAAGTTTAGAGCCCAAATTAATTTAGTCGCCTTGAGTAGATTGCTTTTGAAATATTACATTTTGCAATATTACATTACCTGAAATATTACATTACACATTTAATTCTGACAGTGCTATCTGGATGCCATCCAGGGGGACCCGGGCAGGCTCGAGCAGTGGGAATCTCAGGAGGTTTAATCAGGTCAAGCTGCACCTGGGTTGGGGCACCCCGGTATCAACATGGGCTGCAAGGTGTTGGGCTGGGGGATGATTCTGTCACCTTTTAAATTCTGTTTATGATGTCTTGGGAGTGCATGGGGCTTGGCAAAGTGTGATGTTGACTATATACTTATAAATAAGGAGGCATATGTACACATATATATAAAATGTGTGCATAATCTCCAGAGACTTTTCAAGTGGAAAAATCTGGCATTACTGCCGAATCATATCTTTGCTTTGGAAAAACCTCTTCATTTTCAGCTTTAATGCAATGTCATCTAGGTCACTGCCTTACTCATAACAAATGAAGTACAATTATTTAGATTCTTGTCTCAGAAACTCTCCAAATTGTTGAACGTACACTTGTTTTTTTTCCCCAGTAGCAAGCTCTCTTGACAATGTGCATTATTTGGTCAGGATAAATTTTGAATTGAAAAAGAAAACTCAAATAAATAAATAAATGCGGATCAGTTTTATCCATGGTGGTTGTTTACACAGAATTAGATTCAGGTTGTACTCAGAACCTAGTGCTAAATCACTGGACTTCGAGTAATGATGAGTTGTTATAAACTGCAGTTTTAAATTCCTATTTTATTTTAAGGAAATTAGGCCTGTCTGTATCCCAGTATATCCATTTTGCATGCAAGCATTTACAGGATATGGTAGAACTTTTACACAAATTGACAAGTCTGCATCACAAAGATCTGCATTTTCTCTTGCATACAGACAAATTCACTATTGCAAAATAAAGGCATAAATCTGATTATATTCAGGTTTTTTTCTGCCCAAAATACAAAGCTTGCATTTAATGCTTGTCTCACTGGAGATTAGGTGGAACTGTTGGATTAGTGTTGAGAATTGCTTATTTTTGTTAGATCAGTATGAATAAGACTTCCCACATTTTATTTATAGCAGGTGGGAAGAGTGTATCAGAAAAAAATAATATTAATTAATTATTACATGGGTTTATCAGCCATCAGGCTGCACTATTCCCAAGTGATTCATGGAGGAATACAGGCTGAGGCCTACAAACAGTTGTAACACCCATGGGAACAACACTTTTGTGTTTGCTCTGATTGATTCCAGGATTTGCATTTAAACATAATTTCAGTTCTCTGGGTTTTATCAGATGCTCTAATTGCAGCAACTAAAAATATCTGTATCAGGCTAAATTTAAATCTAAATTAAATCAATTGTCAAAGCCTGACAGCCAGATTTTCTGCTGATTAATGCAGAGTTGGGTATTTCTGCCATGTTCCTATTTTCTTTTTCTTCCAAACCCTGATTTCAGGTGTGACTGACCTTAAAATGTTCTTTCCTTCTCCACTTGCATAGATTATTCCTAGGTATTTGAAGAGCAAGATAAGCCCAGTGAAGACAACTCCAAGAATGGAATATGCTGCACTCAAGGACTCCATTCTTGTGACAGATACTGTTCCCATCTCAGAAACCCACATCATCAGTTGGCCAAGGGTAAGTTTATTAGAACAAACACATTCCAGACATCATTTTAGCTTATTTTCTGAAGGAAAAATTAAGTTTGCTGCCTGACAGTGGAGTTCCTCCCACACAGCAAAATCTTTAGAAAGTAATGTCAAGTTTTAAGTGCTCCAGGCAAAAGGTTGAAGATCTGAAAGATAGTTAAATTTCTACAAGTTTCATGAAAATCAGTAGCTTTGCAGAAGCAAGAGACCCTGACTGCATCCTCAGGGAAAAAACAGGTAGGATATTTGTTCTTGTTGGCCTGCACTTTACCATTAGAATATTTCTGGAAGTGCTGGATATTCTGTAGTTAAAGTATTTTCTAGGAAAGCTAAGGGGTTCTGAAGGTGTCCAGTTATCTCAGACAAAATACCACAGAAAACATTGATTAAATTATATTTGTGGCTGACAGACAGACAAGGAATTCCAGATTTGTTCTGGAGTAACAAATTCAAATAAATTTTTACTCTGCTAGCTGAAATGAAAATAGCAATAGCAGTAAATAAAAACACTGAATCTACTTAGGGCTCTTTTAAAAAAGATTTTTTTATTGTCAAGAGACAGTTTAATCTGCTTGCCTGAGTAGAGCAGTTTTTTCTCTGTTACCACATATCTTTCTCCACTATAAGTAATATATTGGGCTCATGGATGTATAAGTGAATCAAAAATTTCTCATTTCTTATGGGCAGCAGTGGAGTTCGTAGGCATTTCAATTGAGCCATTTAAAAAATTTATGAACGCGCTTCTGCCAAGCGGAAATAAAACTGTTTTTATTTGCTTTCTGTAACTTCACCTGAAGAAACAATAAGAAAGCACAGTTTGTTTCCAGACCATTTATTTTTGATCATGCCTAAAAAATAATAGTAATAGTCCTAACTGCAAATAGTCCTTCTACCAGATACACAAATAATCAAAAAATGAGCCTCCTCCTTCATTGCACTTGATTTGTGTCCAGTAAAAGAGTGATTGAGGGAGTTCGAGCAAATTAATGCTTTATATCAGCCCATTTAGATTAAATTTCTGAGACAATTGGAGGCAACTTGGGAGAAAATTAATGGCTAATTTAATTTGACCTTTTTAAAATGCAAACACTTTAAGTAACTGCCTTAAATACCTTGCATAGGATGCTTGATTTAATAAATCTAGTTTGCTTTCTTTTATTTATTTTACTGCTTATTGTGTGCTTTCACAGTTTTCTCCAGCCCCTTCCCTAATGTGATGGTATTGGAAATGAAAGCAGATGGCTGTCAGATGGCCATGCAGCTCTGACACTAACCAAAATGAGTAGGCTTGGGTATTATTGAGCTGTCATAAACCAGATGCCTTCACACTGTTTCATGATGTTTTCACAGAGGTTCCAGTACAGATCACGTTCCCCCTCATTGAACAGTGCTCTTGGCCTCTTCCTCATGGAAATGTCCTCTCCTTTTGCAACTACAACAATCATGGAGAATCAAATTCAGAACTAGAATCAAGTATTTTCTCACAGTTTTTAAAATGAAAGATGAGCATTTTTATACTGATTTTAATTGCAGCTGCAGCCTCAGCAGCCCCACTCTCTGCTTCCCTCAGACAACTGGAGGTTCTTCAGGACTTTGTCATGGGATACAGGCCTTGACTGTCTGTGGATCTCCACCCAGAACACAAAATGAGCAATTTCCCACCTTTGTGGAAATAAAGTCTTTGCAGAATTGCTACATCAGTGAACCACAGTGACAGAGATAAAAATGCCAGGAATGTCCCTCTGTAGTCCTAAACACCTGTGAGGAGATGAGTGGGAATGGGGTGCAGTCGGCAATCCTGATGTGTTTCAGAGGTTTACCAAGGGGTAAAAAAGCAATATTGGCCTGTAGAAAGGAAACTCTTTCAGTTTAAAATAAATAAGAAATCACTCAGAAGGAAAAAATTAGGAAATTAAATCCCTGGACTCAACATAGAGGCACAAAAAACCACCTTATTAGCATCAGAGATGGGACAGCATGCACACCCTGGAATGTGAAAGGAAAAGAATTGGAGGAAAGTGGGAGCCCAAATAAGGTGTTCAAGAGATAAGATACAATATTTTCTTGAAATTAAAATATATTCTTTTGAAATTTTAGAATTTCACTCGAAATTTAAACAATTCTAATTAAATGGAAGGGATTTGGCAGATAAGAGAAGCAAGGCAGAAATTTGAAGAACTAATTTTCAAAGGTACAAAGAAAAGAACTGATATAAGGTGATCGGAGGGAATCTGTCTGTTGGAAAAAACCTCTGGATCTGTTGGACTTCTGGAGCAGAAGGAGGGCAGCTGAAACCCTGGCAGCTGCAGAGTGGTACAAGTTTCTTTACAGGCCAAGAGGGTCCTGCCCTCCCTGGGCCAACAGGGTCCTGCCCTCCCTGGGCCAACAGGAGGTTTTACATTTGACATTACAAGACGTGGATTTTCTCAGGAAGGAATTTTTAAGCCAGATGAGCTTTATTTTGGGGTTGCCATCTTTGAGATAACGTACACCAAGGTGAATGAGCAATGATGAATTGTCCTATAATATCTGTATGTGGGCTGAGTCATGGAGGGGCAGGTAGGATTATTTTAATCCATAATTCATGTTGTCAGATTCAACCTACAGATCTCTTTCTATTGACGTCTCTCTGCACTGGAAATCTATTTGTGAAGCTCTTCTGCCTTCTGGTCTTGATCAGTTCAGCCTGCAACAACAGTTAGGCTGGGTTCTCCCCCCAACTTGTATCTTCATTTTCCTCAATCTCAGCAGTTTCTATTCTTGTACTTTAAAATCTCAGTGTCATTTTCATTCACACTAAATAATCTCTCAACATTTTGCCGTTTTGCTTTAAGTCCTCTTAGGCACCTGTTCTGTAGATACAGCTTCCATTAAAGTTAGACAAAATTATAAGGATTGATTCTGTTCCATTGAATTTAATGAGATTTTGTCATTAATTTTCCTGGAAAATGGATCATATTCTAAATCTGTGGTGAAAAAAACCCAAAATTTTCTGCTGTTGGTATTAAGTAGTTCTAAAGTTGCCTGAATTAACTATATATCTATTCATTTTTCCTCTACTTCATCAGTTTTGTTACTTGTGTTCAGTTATCAGAAATATATTTAGCATTTCTATCTCTTAGCTTTGCTGAAGCCTTCAGAGCTTTCTCCAACAGCAGATGAAAGAAATATGAAAGGTATTCTTTTGGCATTGTGAGACAAGAATTTTTTAAAAATTTATCCTTTATATTTGGGCAGAAGCCCTACCTCTGATACTCTGCTCAGCTACTTCCTTAGTAATAACTGCCCACCCATTTACACTTTCTTCTTTGACTTAAAATAATAATTAAGATAACTGTAATTTCTTTGTGGCTAGATGTGGGTTTTGATAATAATATTCCAATTTTTCAGCTCTCAGAAACAAAAATAAACGTAATGATTGCTGACAATATGAGTTGATTCTGTGCAGCTGTATAAATTGCTTTATTTATCCAGTTTGCTTTTACTGATTAGAGAGATTTTGCAGGTTCATCAGAGATGAATTATAAGTCTGTCTTTACAGACAGAAGATACAGGCTGTTAACAAGCTCAAGCTTATAGTGTGCCCATGTATGGTCCTGTTTTAAAATGTTAAATATTTTCTGGTTTTATCTTATTACTGCTGGCAGAGTGAATTATTTAATAGTCACTATCTAAATAAAATACTGACAATAACACTCATTTAAATTGGATATTAGGAAAAGGTTTTTCACCCAGAGGGTGGTTGGGCTCTGGAACAAGCTCCCCAGGGCAGTGGTCACAGCACCAAGCCTGACAGAGTTGAAGAAGCATTTTAACAACAATTTCAGGCACTTGGTGTGATCCTTGAGGATGGTTCTGTGCAGATCCAGGAGTTGGACTCAATGACCCTTGTGTGTCCCTTCAAATTCAGAAGATTCTGTGATATAAGTCCAAACCCATCATGTTAGCAGCTTTTATTCCCTTTTTTTTCCCCCCTTTTTACTTCACAAAACAATTTGTTTATTTAATTCTGACTCCCTCATCAAAACAGTTCTGAACAGCTCTGGTTAATCAGCATTTGACAACTTTCTAGATATAACTACGGAATGATAAAGGGTGATTGAACTGGGGTTAATTTCCATTTGGCTTTTGCCTTCTAATTACTGTGCATCAAACCCCTTCTACCACAAAAGTCCTGTAGGGCCTGCAGGAGGCAGGACATAGCTCAGTAGAGTTTAGCAACATCAAAAAAAATGTTACAGCTCAAGTGATTTGGAAATATTCAAAAGCTTAGAAACTCTGCTGCTTATGACAATATAATGAAAATTATCAAACCTCTGCAAATTTTTCATGTCCAGGACATGTTCTCTCTTCTTTAACTGGTTCTAAATAACAGGAAATGAAATCTGCAGGGATTTATTTTGAGATTCTCATTGAGTACCCAAGTAGCTGATAGCCATTTGTAACTCTTTGCAAAAGTTTTTTAAAATGCAATAGAAATTGCTAATTAAGTTTTAATTGTTTAGGAAAGGACTATCCCTGAAAAAATTTTTTTATATGGAAACAATCTTGACTGTTACCTGTGATTTCTGTTTCTGGAGCTGTTGGCAAAATCAGGTACATTAGGCTCTGGTGGCATTTGTTGTATTTTTTCAGTAAAGAAATCCACCACTGGAGAGCTGTGTCATAAAAAAATGAGATTTTCTAGGATAATCTTTTGAATCTCAGAGAAGAGATAGGAATCACTGCTGTTATCGCATCAGAAAGCAGGAATTCAGCCCCACTTCCCTCATGAATTCATTCACATCCAATGTTTGCTCCTGTTTAAGAGAGGTTTTCAGAGTAATCCCTTTGGTGCAGTTGGGAATTGAGTCCATCGCCCAGATTCCCAGGTTGGAATGGAAAAGGTGGCTAGAACTGTTTGGACTGATTTTTTTTTTTTTTTTTGATGTGTGATGAGTGTTATGTTCCAGTAGTTTTGGGCAGAACTCAGGTCAAACAGCATGCAGGGTGTGAAGGCTGTCACTTTAGCTGCACTGGTGTGTGTGGTGCCTATAAGGATTCTTATTTATGGCCACATCTTTAAGCTGTAGGAAGACAAAAAAAACACATCTGTTTGTAGAAAGTGTACTTTTCATGCAAACTTCCCTCCCTGGTGGAATTTCAGTGCCACAAACAAGGAAAAACATACTGCAGTCACTTAAAATGGAGCATTTATTTACAGTATGTATTTGTCTGACACTGCTGTGAAAAAGTTCAAAAATCCAGATGGGCCTTATTCCTAAAACCAGAAGGCAGAATACTTCAACAGCATAAATTTGCATTTTCCATTTCTTCCTTTGGCACAAAAACTGTTTATCTATTTGTCTTTTTGAACATTCATTTCTTTTGCAGATTATGAACCCAAAGTCCTTTTCTCCTCTGGATGTGTGTGTTTATCTTGCAGTAATACTGGTGAATCTCTGAGGGGAGAAAAGCCTCCAAGAGCCTTTAGAAAACTCATGAACCATGTGTTTTGTTTAGTTTGCTTCTGGTGGTAGCCTTTGATTTAGCTGACTTGTTGAAGAAGCTTGGAAGACTCATGTAAGATTCAAGGTTAGTTAGGCCAGACATTTTCACATCTCTCAACAAACTTACTGGACTAAATTAACTATAGACTCTCTTATCACATGGTGGTTGCTACCAAAAGTCTCTTCATTAATGTATAGATGACATGTGTTTTAATATTACTTAATTTTATTTTTTTCCTTTTTTTTTTTTCCTTAGTGATGCTGCATCTAAATTCTGGCTGGAAACTCATACACAAGAATAAGAGCAGCTATAACTCAAATGTGTATCTTTCCTCCTATGGAAATTAAGTTCTTATCATCTCAGTGCCTTATTCACAAAGGCCTATATTTGTAGCACTATTTATCTTCCTGAAGGGAATGGTACCAGGACCTGGAGATGAATAATAGCTTTTCTTAATCAGCCTTTTGAAAGACCATTGTCTTGTCTGTCTTTGTTAGAACATCAGCACAGTGGTGGGTGTTTAGTAGCATAATATGAAACAAGGTGCTTGCTGCTGGGAGCTTGTAATTTAAACAGTGAAGAAGCAATCAGAAAAGGGGCTGGCAAGCACTGGCACTTGAAACTCGAGGGCTGAATGTTTTCCACACTGAGGGCAAGAGTGAGGGGAAGAATGAACAAACACCAAATGGGCAAGAGTCCTCTGGTGCCTGCCAGTGTAATCTGCCAGGTGCTTCTTAGCAGGCTGTGCTGGCACAGATTCAGACATTGCAAGTTTATGCAGCTTCTCCTTGCCTGTTTATTTTGCTGCTGCATTCCATTGGTGTCTATCTCGCTGTTATGTAAAGATTTGACCCATGTTTAGTCTAATATGCTTGGTCCCCGTTTTTGTTGCTTTTTCTGCTATAGATAAATGGTATCCCCCGAAGTTAAAATAAATTGAAAATAAAATTAAAGAAACAACATTTTATGACACAGCTCCCATCATATATTGTTTTCAATACACAATAAACACATGCATTTTCCACTTTAAGACTTGGGCACTTGTGAGTGACAAAGAAGTAACTCTTAGGAGGTGTGTGACATGGAATTGATGTATTTGGAGTTCAGGGTTGCTGTTTTGTTTGCACTGTTGATGGTCAGTGTGTGCATATCCTCTTTGTGTTACAAACCCAGGTCTCATAATTTCTTCTGTTGCATCACCAGCTGCTTCGTGGCTTGAATTTTTATTTTCAATTTTTCCTTACTCAGTAGTGATTTGAGCCTGTCTTTATCAAAATGCATCTTGTTAATTTAAAGATTTCTTTCCAGTTTGTCAGGTTCATATTGGGTTCTGATTCTGTCCTTCAGGCACCTTGCACCCCTCATCTCCTAGTGCTGATTTTACAATTACACACTCCAGTCCATCATCCAAGACAGTAAGGAAATATTTAACAGGATTTGGTAGTCAGTGGTGGTGGGCAGAGGTGAGTAGGCTGTTGAGGGCCCAGAGATGTGGCACTAGGCTAGAGAACCATTGCTCTGGTATTTACTTGTTCCTTCTTTCCCAGAAAACTGGAGACAGTGGACTTGCTGCTAGGGATGCAAAATTCCAAAGCAGATTTTATGCTGACTTTGCACTCCAAAATTGTTTTAAATTGCAGCAAACACCTTTATCTTCATGTCACAGTTGCAGAGGGCAAAAGGTAGGCAGGTGACAAAGCCAGCACTGGCAGTGTCCTTCCCTCAGCAGCTCTGGGGGCTCCATCCACTGCTCTGCCCTGCTTCCAGGGAAGGTGCTCGCCTTCCCTGGGTTTCCATGTGCCCTGCAAAAAACAGGTGCAGTAAAATCAACTGTGCACATCAACCTCCTTTACCTTCATTAGCATTCCTAAAGTGCCCATTAATTGGTTAGCGATGCTGATGTTACTAATAGCAGAAAAGGAAGGCTAAAAGGCAAATTATCCAGAATACCACAGTTTCACATAAAGCCCTTTAATTTCTTCTCTTGCCACTCACCAGCCATAAGTGGGTGGTGCAGAGCACCCCTGTGGATGGATGCGAGTTGTGTCCACCTTATCTCTGCTATTTGTTACATGAGGCAAGAGCTCAGTACTGCTATTTCATGACTATTCATTCAAGATGAGCAAATATATCTCAGCATGTGGATTTAGCTGTGTATTTCTCTTGTCTCTCAGCTCTTGCACCCATTTTAGCAGGAAAAGTGTTTTGAGGTTGAGTTCAATGGTGAGGATTTGAAGGTTGGGGAGGGTTGGGAATTGATCTTTATTTCAAAACAAGTGATGGTAAAGGCTTTGGTGCTTTCTCTGCCTTAGATGTTTTGAAGTTCTTCTGTTCTACTCTTGTGTAACAAAGAGAAAAAAAGGAAAGTGTTGCCTATTTACTCTACTTTTGGGTAAAATGGGTAAAAAAGTAACTTTTTTTTACCTTGAATCTAAAGAATTGTACTTTGAATCTAAAGGTTAAAAGCATTTCAGGAGTGAATTGGCTGTTTAATAAAAAGGGTTGTTATTTTTTAAAAATCAGAATAGATTGAACTAGAATTGACCTTAGGTCAATTTTCTAGGTATAAACATATATTGCAACAGGTGTTTTGATACTTCATAACTCTCATAACTCTTCTAGGACAAACTCAGGCTAAGAATGAAGAAAAACCCCAGAGGTCTGATTGACAGGAATTTTCAAATATTTCTCCTCTCCTAAGCTACAGAGGGTAAATATTTAATCCTGATGCTAAAACTAATCCCAGGTATTGGAATCTGTGGCAGAGTTTGCATTTATCAATGCCAGGGACATACCTGTTCCTCCCTCAAAAAGGTTAGACCAGTAAGGACCTGCTTAGGCAGTGAAGAAAGAAGAATGAGCTGCTTTTCATGCAGCATCACTACAGTAATCTGGAGCTGCTAAATTACATCTCTCAACGTTTTTTCAGCCAAAGTTCCTATGCAGACCAGTTCTGCTGTCCTCAGGCAGAGAGCCCACGGAGGGATGTAGTTCAGGGTTTTCTTTCTGTGGTGAAGACAAGCAGAGTTGGCAGATAGTTCTGACTTACAAATTTAAGGTTGCCCAATATTGCTGAGTGCACTGAACACAGGAAAATCTCAATGAGAGACCTAAAACACCGACCCTTTCTTCTGTTTCATTGTGTTTCATATTTATTGGAGGACTATTGGGAGTTCCTTCAGCCCTGGGAGAATCCTGGCAGAGCTGACCTTAACAGAGAGATGGACCTGCTTTTCAAAGGGCTCTGTGTGTGTGAGGGTTCAACAGCAATTTCAAGATTTTCATGTGCATTTTGAGCTGCAGTATAAAGGTCATCGATGACCTTTCTTGCTGCTTGCCGTGGGGAGGTGGATGTAGATGCAATAACTTTATTCTTATTTTTCTGGGTTATTTATAAGTCTTCAGTCCTGAACTGCAGGGTGGGAGAATGTCACTGTTTGACTGCCTCTTCTCAGAGTTTACCAGTGCTGGGTTTTGTAAGCAATACAAAGAAAATCTTCCACCTCACTCTCCCTTCCCCTCTAGATTGCACACCCAGTTTCATTAGGTTGTTTGATCAACTTAATTGCAACTTGCCCCACTCCACAGAAAGTAACATAAAGTTGTTTGTTTCCAGACTTTCTAGTGATGCTGTCTCTGACTTCCAGGGAGGCTGCTCAGCACACCTGGGAGCAGACAGTGGCCAACCTCATCTTCTTCCTGTGCTTTTGGCCCTGTCTCTTACTGAACAGGAACATGCCTACCCTAGAATATGCCTGCACAAAACTTGAGTATTCTGTGTACCAGATTGAATAAAAAGCAGCAACATTAACGGGAGGATTGTCTCTCCTGCTTTGTGCCAGTGTTTTTGATAGGAAGGTTCTAGAGTGAGTATTTCAACATCCATTGCTATTCTACTAAACTCAATTTGTACTTAGATTTTGTGTGCTCCACATTGTGGGGCACCAACCTGGAAAGCAGACAGCTGGAATTTGGGTGAAACAGAATAATCAGTCAAACTGGCAAAGTGGGTCATCTCTTCTGTTTTGGAGAGGCAGCACTATTTTCAGAGTAGTTGTCCAGCAATAGAGGAAGTGTTTGACATTGCCTCTGTCCTAAGGCAGTCACAGTGGTGAAGCTGCCAGTGACTTATGTGACTGTCCCCTGTCTGAATATGGCTCTGCAAGGGGTTAATGCTGCAGTGATGTAAAAGATTTGGGGCTGATGCCGTTCAGTGTTGTGGGAAATACAGCCCTCTCAGAAAGTTTGGGAATACCTTGAAGTAACTATAGGTTTACATGTGTCTGTGTTTTGCACACAGCATCTGAACACAGATAGCAAGTAATGTCTCATTTAGAGTTCTGTTTGGTGCTATGTTTAATATGTTTATTCTGGCTGGCAGAATGTAGTTTATTGCATCAACAGGGCTGAGGGGGGCTGCATTAGGCAGTTCACGTGAATTATGAGGCAATCTGAGGTCTTGCCTCAAAATGTTTTGAAAAACTGACCAAGTGTGCAAGTTTTGACTGTCCTTCACACACTTGTCCCTTGCCCATTTTGCTGCAATATGTCTTGGTAGCCACAGCTGCACTGTCAGGGTCACTCAGAGAGCTCAGAGAGATGAATGCTTTTAGGCTTTTCCTGCAGCCCATTAGGCACACGCTCTCTCTCTTCAGTGTCAAATGTGACTGTCTTTTTGTCTGTCTTTTTTTCCTGAAAAGACATCTCTGTGGGCACTGCAAGGAAAACTGCTGTCCCTGCTGATGCTTAAAACCTGTCTGATCACATCACAAAGCCGTAATCGAGTACAGTGTGCCTTTCAGTACTTGTAGTGTGTCTTTTTCTTTGGAAATGACACTCTCCAAGGAAGGTCTAATGACAAAGGGAAGCTCATGGGGTTTATTACTCTGCTGCATCACAAGTTTTCGTTCCTCTGTTCCCCTGGGCAGAGGCAGACTTATTCTACTGTTGATATTTAGGATTCAGAAAGGTACAAGAAGGTTTTCCTTCTAAGCATGTAGGTCTATGTTTTTTTGGTTTGGCAAACCTGTTCTGTGGAGAGTGCAATGAATGTTTAAACTCCTTTCTCTTTAATCTCTGGACAGAAACCTATAGCTGATGCTACAAATTGATTTCCAGTCTAGTCCTGCTCTTCCATTGCCTATTAATATTTACATGCTGTTCTGTCCCCACAATGAAACAGTGTCCCACCTTCAGTAGATTCCTGGGCAACAGGAACAAGAAGGGTTGAAGCTGGCTGAAAAAAACAATTGTCCAGGATTTCCCTGGAGTGCCTGCCTCCATTTTTGATTTACCCCATTTTAAGAGAGAGAAATCATCAAAGCACTTTATGTAATAAATTAAGATTATTAATAGGCATGCACTGATGTTTAATGTCAGATATATATGGAAAATAGTTAACTAAACAGAAAAAATTTAAAATAAATACCTTATTGACATGATCTCCTCTAACTTGGATGATTTTTTTTTTCCATCTCTAAAGCTATTGTATGCTTTTGCACATCTGTGTGAATCTGTGCAGCATTATGTGTTGTTACATCTTGGGAAATGTGAAATTGCCCTTTGAAATATAATTCCTCCATCATAGCTACTGGCTATGATTGCTTTCCACTGTATATCATGTTCTCTCACTGGGCATTGGTCACTTTCCTCCCAAGTTATTGCTCTGCAATCTGATTTTAATTTAGCTCTCCTAACAAAGGAAAATTAAAAAAATAATTAAATGGAGGAGCGACTAAAACTGATTAGAACCCAAATTTATTAAATTCCAGCATTGATCATTCTCACTTTTGATAATTCCCTAAGGAGAAGATCACTTACATATGAGAGAATGAGAAAAAAAATCTCCTTATATAAAAAATTAGTATGTAGGGAAAAAAAATCCTCAGGGTTGAGAATAGTGTGGGAGCATCAATTCTTTCTTCTTTGCTCTGTTGCCAGTTTGGAATTTTGTCTTTGTGCTTTTCTGGGGGAACAGTGTCTTTTATTCAAGCAACTCACCTTGTTCTGCCTGTCATTGATTTGAAGCTCGCAGAAATATAAAGATTGGGGGTTATCCAGCTCTTTTATTCTTTCCAGAGGTGATAATATCCACTGCTGAAATGCAGCGTGCTCTGTCTTGTGTCTGATGTCACTCACCAGGAGTTCGCTGCACCTCCCTGCTATTGTGCTTCCCCAAAACTTCAGGGTGGGGGGTTTTTCTGTGCTGAGTCTCTCTGATGGGAGATATTTCCCTTCACTATGATATTTTCAGACCTGCTGCTTCAAAAATGGGCTCACCTACTGATGTCTGATAGGTTTGAGTGGGGGGAACATGTGGTCTTCCAGTGATAGGCATTGGGTTTCCCTGACCTGTGAGCAACCCAAACTGCAATTCCCATAAACAAACCCAGGTGTCAAATCAAAATCTAACAATGAGCTAATCCTGGGTAGTGGACTTAGTTGAAAGGAACCCTTAATTAGTCTAAACATACCTTGCTGACTCAGTACTCTGATATTCTGTACGCCCATTGTAATTTTTCCTTCCTCTTTCCCACTCTCAATTTAATTTGCTGTTACCTTCCATAGTGGATGACACTTCTGTACCTCTTAAAAGAGCTTTGATGCTCATGTGCTAAAGCATTCTGCAAATTAAGGAACTAAAGTGCTTTAGTATGTAGGAGTCATATTTAACAAACAAGATATTAAAGTAACTTGGAACTGATGACACATCACCATAATTGCTGGGATAGTCTGCAAAACTAGGCAAGAATTGGCCCTTGAAATAATCATATGCTTTTCATTTAATTACAGTAACACTTTCAGGATCCAAGGGAAATTCTTTTTAGCAGTAAAACATTTACTGACTCTCAGCTTCAGGTGAACATTTACATTTTTGGTGACATTCTCTTTATATAGGCAGAAATCCCAGCAAAACTTCTCCATGATGAGCTGTGTGAAGAATGGGAGCTATGAACTAGAATGTTTGTTTTTTTTTCTGAATCTGATTGAAAACATATTTTAAAAAAATACTTAGACAGGAAATGAGGTTGTCTTTTTCTCTGTTTTTAATGACAGTGAAGTTTTATAATAATTTTTGTTTAAATTTGTTTTGAACTGGTTTTACAATATCAATAATAAGACAGTACAAAAAAAGTTTCAAATATAAAATAGTATTGAAATGAAGCATACAAATGTTAAAACAAACCATTGGGGGATATTTTGCAGACCGAAGTCTCATTTTTGCTGGATACCGAGTGTTCATTTATGTCCATATCATGATATTTAAAAAAAAAATTCTTTTGAAAAGTCTCTTGACAAATGACTGCTCAGCATCCCAAACCAGAAGGATATTTTCTTTTGTTCATTTTGAAAGCTGGGTTTTAGCTGGGAAAACATCCAGTGGGATGCATTAGGCTTTCACATATCAGGTACCTCATTTTCAATCTGACCCTAATTGTAGGTGTTGAGTGTCTAAAATTATGGCTCTGAGTGAAGCTCCTCTCAGGTTGTAATTTCACTTGCTTTACTGTTGCTTCATAGAGCAACATCTGCTCTTTTTTGGAAAATTTTCACTTAATTTTCCTTCTGCCTAGAAGTGAAGGTTGATAAAATTCTCCAGAGTTTTGCATCTTTAAATTTTCTTTTAAGCTTTATAACAATAATCTGCTTAACTTCTGAAAACCTTTCTCCATAAGAATACTTCATTCATAACATTGAGATAGAACAGTTTTCAAGAATAATCAGAAAAAGTGAGGACTTTTAATTATGTTTCTGCACTATCTTCTTTCCTCTGGAGTCTTCTCAGATGTGTTACTCCACCCAGCACTTTGCTGACACAAGGACATTTTTAAAGATTTAGGACCAGTTGTGCCTCTCTGAATTGAGCCAATGTGCTCAGATTTTCAAAATAATAAATACTATAAAAACCTTTGCAAGGCAAAAATATTACATAGGGATTAAAGTCCAGAAACGGTCACTTACTGCAAACAAAGATTTTTTTTTCCCCCTTTAAGAAAATCTAAATCAGAACAGCAGTAATTTATAAGTAAATAAGTAATTTCTATCATAGTAAGCGAGTGCAGTATTTTTAGTACAAAGACTAATATCGGGTCCCTGCAGGGCAAGTTGGAATTAGAGAATCTATAATCCCTTCCAACACAAACCATTTTTCTATGATTGGTATTTGGTTTTCTGTGGAAACCCAGCAACCCAAATCCTGTTATTTAAAGGTAGTAAAACATATTCATTGAGAAGACAAAACAGCCTTTAGCTCTCAATCTTGCCATAGCCTAATCATTCACTTGCCTTGGTCTCTGGAAAAGCATGTCCTGATTTTTGAAGATGTGAGCTGGCATCAGCTTTTCAGAGGTTGCCATTGCACCTGTTGCCTGAATAAATTCCCATTGAATTAGAAAGATGTTGCTGTAGTGTATCTGCCAAGAGATATAATTTCCTGGCAGGACTTCCTGCCTGCCTGCTAACTCCGTATGGAAATGTGTTTTGTGCTAAAAATCCACGGTTGGTCATAGTTTAGGGGCAGCACTGAAATCCTGATTCGGTCAGGAGGAGACACGGTCCACATGAGGGGATTTTCATAAAGATATTGCTCCAGGCTACCCAAGCATCTTGTCTCTCCTCCTCCCTCAGTCCCTCCCTCATCAACTATTAAAATATTCAAGCCAACAGCCTCGTGGGTCTGGGCATGTTTGAAGCAATGAACCTCAGCACAAAAAGGAGTAAATGGATAAATGTTCCCGTGGCAATGCCTTTAGAGTGCATGTTTCAGAAGCAAAACTGGTCTTATTGTTACTGTCATGTCAGGTGCTGTCAAGCCACCTTCTGTCTTCTGTACAGTTATTGAAAAAGTTAATTAGTCCAAAGGGAAACTTCTTTCATGTGGATGAGGCTGATGAAAAGATTGCTATTTATGGCCTCATTTATGAATGGTTTCGTCATGGACAGGTTTTTGACTGCTCTTATTTAATATCAAGAGCCCTTTTCAAGAATTCCTTGAAAGAAAGCAAAACAAAACAAAAAAAGTGTTTTATCACCTCTATCCTTAATTTTTTATATAATAAAATGCCATAAAATGCCATTTTATAAAATAAGATGCCACAGAACCTAGCAGGACTGAAGATCTTCAGCCTAATTCAATATTTAGAGTGAAAAGGTTTCTTTTGGCAATTTAGATAAAGGGAAAAACAATAAAGTGGGAAAGAATCTGTGACTAGTAGAGTTTTAGCTGGATTTATATTTACATGGAAAGCATTGTTTATGGACAGCCCAGGAGGTATCTCTGTTCCAGCACCTTTTCTTTGCTAGTAGTCAGTATTGGATGCTTATGCTTATATGGCAATAATATAGGGACTAAAAAAGTGCAGAGTAATATTTTTTTCTACTTTGCACTCTCAGTCTGAAGTGCAGAAAGTTATATATGAATTTTAATAGCCTTTGATGGAATTACTGATTGGGTTTTGAGGTTTTCATTTCCACATTTTCTCATTTATCCCTTTATAAGTCCAACATCTCGTGGCACTGAATCTCACAATATAATTATGTCTTTTCTGAAATAAAAAGCAGAATAAAACATCTGCACAAAAGCAAGTAGTGATAGAGTAGTATGATTATATTTAAGGTTAGAAACTGGAAGAACAGTCCCAGTAGTTCCAGCCAGATGTTTAGGGGCAGCCTGAAAAAGGAATACAAGAAGTTTATCAGAAAAAGTATAAAGTAAATTTTCAGATGACTGAACTTAATCACCCAGGTATTTTCCTACAATAGGTTCCTTTTTCCCCTCTAACTTTTAAACCAGTGATGGTCCATCTTTCTTTATACAAACCATGAAAAATTAGGGAGCACAGCTCCTGTCAGCATTAATTACAGCAGTTATGAAGTCAAGGGACTGTTAGGAAAAAGGCTCTTAGAAAGCATTCGTAACTTGTAAAAGAAGAACTGATCTGCTGTTGCCATTAAGAGTCTCATATTTTGGAATGCACTGTAAATCCTGCAGGCTACATGTAGGAAACACCATTTTGGCATCCTGGAAAATTGCCAGTGAAGTTTTAGTGTGTTACTTTCAGTCTGCGCTTGTGGACACAAGAACAGAGTCATGAAATACCTGGGGGCATTTTTATTTCCTGCCTCATCAGAAGGACTACTCTGCTGTATTTAGCTTTTCAGTTGCCTAATTTGTAAACACTTCCCACGAACTCTGTAATTAATTGGCAGGCAAGACTACACCCTGGCTGGAAGTAATTGCAGATTACTCTTAATTGTAAGATCAGGCTTTGGGTGGGTCATTTAACACATATGCAGATTAGAGGCAAATATAAGCAATAATTAACCTGTGAATGTAAACAGTGCCTTGCTTTGGAAGGTGAGTGCAGAATTATTTTGCTTGTCCAAATCTCCATGCACTCCTACTTTTAGGCTGGAATACAGTTCCAAGGGCTGTGCATCCATGCAAAGGCTCTGAGGAAGGGGAGAATATTGTCAGAGTTTCCATTAATAGCGAGGTAACCACAAACTCTAGGCATTCCTCACCTGACAGCCACCCAGCCCAGTTCCACCCCTCCCAGCCACACTCTGTCTCCTCTTATTGCCAGCTGGAATAAATCAAAAGCTGGAATAAATCAAAAGCTGCAATGAGTCAGCAGAGCTCAGTGAGCACTTCTCTGTAGGATTGCAGCGACTGCTGAGCAGCCTGGGCCTGCAAAAAGCACCCAGCCTCTCTTGAGGGAGATGGATTATTATGTAGATATAATGAGATTGTGATTTAAATGGGTATAAATCAAGTGAGAATCAACCCCTGTAAAGCTGACTGGTTGAATTCATGTTCTAGTTCTTTACGCACTTCCCTGCAGCATCCTCCAAGGTAGGTATGCATTGTCCATTCAGACTTTATTTATTGGTTTATGGAATGGCCTGTGTCCTCAAAATTTGTATTGATTAAAATTCCTGAAGAACTTCCTTATATTTCAAGCTCTGAGTAGGTCTAGAATTTATTTATGCTGTACATGAAATTTGCTATTTCTGCAAGCATGGCCAAGTAGTGCTTTAGTAATTTCCATGTTTTTAAAAGTTTGATTCCCCCAGAAGCTGCTTACAGAAATGACGGAAACTTTATCTAAGTAATCATGTCATAAATATTTAAATGACAGCTACTTGAAGAACATTGCACTGTCAAATGGCTTTAAAGATGTTTCTGTGCAACCTCAGCAAAAATGAATAGTGTGTGATATTCCAGCTCTGGTATGTGATATTTGGCTGAGATAAATTGGCAGATTTTGGCGGAGTTCTTTCTATGAAACTACTTTCTTGGAAATGCACAGTCATACATTAAGCTTGTGTTTGAGTAAAACCTTGTGTTGATTTTTATGACTTATCTGTTGAGAATATAAATCAAAATTGGAATTCTGGAAAAATCATGGATTATCAGAGTCTATTACACACTGGATAAGTTTTCACAGCTTATTCTATAAAATTAATTTGAGCTTTACTTTGGAGTTTTTTTTCTGTGAGATAATGGGTACTTTATGGAAGAACTTTTCAAGACTGGTTTAAGAGAAAGGATGAAGGTTATTTTTTGTGCGGCTTATTGGACAAAAAGTGTGCATTCTGACTGGAAATGAAACCAGAACACAAAAATAAAAATAGGGAATGATGCTGGTGAATCATATATTATGACTTTGTAAATTCCACAAAAAGAATTTCATTTGAAGAGTTTTGGAAGTAACTCTCCACTATCAACATTGAAACTGATTCTTATTCAAAAGAAAGAAAAATGAAAATATTGTAGCTTTCCTTTGACCAGAATTATCTATAGCCTTCTAACTGTGATAAGTGTGTTTATTATAGTGCATATATTAGTCACTAAATTAGTCATTAAATTTGAAAATGTAGCTGTGGACTCTTAATCCCAAAGTGAATTTTAAAATTTCTATTCACTTTCAGGTTGCTGTAATTGGATTATAAAAAATCATGAGTCATTGCATTAAACACTGGGATTGCCTTTGACAAGGTGCCCAGTAAAAGCTGTTTTGTTAGCAAATTTAATGACAAAATATCTGAAAATCTATAATGGTGTATAGATGGACAATATCAAGACTGAAAGATAAATCACCTGAATTACTTGCTGGACTAAATGTAATAATTAGCTATTTATTAACTGGCTTTTACTGTCACTCTGATATAAAATTCTAATCACATTTATGGATGTTTTGTCAGTTATAGTATAATTTTACTGGAGCTGTTAATTTGGGTGAATCCAGTAAAATTTATTTTACCCAAACACATTTTCTGTCTGAGTTGGCTGTGAAACACTGCTACTGATTTGAGTGTTTGAGACCTGAAATACAAAATCCAGGCTAAATTGTGTGAATCAAATTATTGCAGTTCTCTGATCTTCGTGCCACATCTCTTTAAACAAAGTATCATATAAATACACTTAATTATAAACATTCAGTGTCCAAAATGTACATAGTGCTCAATGGAGCTTAAAATTAAAGTGTTATCTAAATAAAGTCACATGAGGAATGCAAGGCCGGAACAAGCTTGCTTTGAACCCAGTAGTGCAACAGCTGCAATGCCCACACAGCAATTTATTATCTGTTTGGTAAGTTTTCATGGCTGGAATCTTTCTTACCCGCTTGTGTCTCAGTTCTGTCCTGCCCTGTAATGATCTGTACACGTCAAACTTTGTACCTGTCCTGAGAGCTTCATTTGAGGTATCCCCTTTATTTCACATGGAAATGCCATGGCTTCTGTGGTTTATGTGTTATGCTCACTGGTGGACTGCTTTTCCAACTCAGGATATTCAATATGCTGTAAAATTCACTGGAGACAGTTCATCCAAGGCTCCTGTTTATCTCTTTGGTGGATTGGTTTTCTAAATGTAGGAAAGACATGTAGCTATGTACTTGGCTCTGGGTTAAAAATGCATTTGGTAACCAGCAATGTGGATGAGTTAGAACTTTCCTGCAAGTTTGCCAAGCTGGCAGTTCTGGGGATTAGTGTGCAAATTAGGGTGCTTGGGCATCCTGTTCACAGTTCTGTTCCTCACTGGTGTTGGGGGATTAAGAATGTTCTTTACTGCTAATTTTTCACTTTATCTTTTCTTTCCCTTTTCTCATTATTTTCCTGTCCAGGCAGGGAATTGCTGTGCTTTATATTTAGGCAGTATCATTTGAGCTGTCTTTGGTTGTGTCTTCTCTGGCCTGTTCTCCCCTCACATGTAGTAGCACAAATAGTCATCTCAACTACCTGTTGCACATGTTTTAACATTCAGAAATAGGCAGATTCTTTTACAGTGTTACCTCATTTTTTTTTGGTCTCAGTTTTAGGATGCATAGTACATTCTATCAGGTTCACTTTGAGAATTGTTCCAAAACAAGTTAAGGTCCTGGCTGTAGGGCCATGACTCAATAAAATTTTGGGTTCAAAATCCTCCTTGTCAGCAGGAAATGAAAAGGACCCCTTGTTTGCTCAGGCATTTGTGTCAATGAGAAATGAATCAATCAATTGGCAGCAAATCTGGCACAAGTCCTGTCCCAGTATTAAGTGGTTGTATATTTATTTAAAAAAAAATAAAAAAAAATTGTCGATCTCATTCCTACTGCTCAGGTATAAAACACAGCAGGCTTAGCTCTGAAAAGCTAGGAAGAGAGACACAAGTTTTTTCTTCTCTTTTGTTTTCCTTTTCCTATTTTACTGAGGGTTCTTTATCTTTTATAAATTACAATAAAGCAATACTGCCTCCTATAATATTATAAATTATTTTAAAAAATCATGGGTTTGCCCGTACTGTTAGGAAAGGAGGATTTTATCTCATGATCTGACTTCAAAATCTTTGTTGCCCTCTGAGGTGGCACCAGCACTGGTGGTATTTTCAGTATGCACAGTTCCAGGAAAAAAATTGCCATATTTTCATAGCTCCAGAGATTCTGATAAGCAAGTCTTTTGTGGACTGCCCAACACACCACGATCTGCACTCCACAGATGTCAGTCAGTCTTGCTGCACTTCCCATTTCAAAGTCAGCAGCAAAACTGGTGGTGTGAAAATGTTTCTGTAGAAATAGATTTCCTGGGCAGAGTCCATGTAAAATAAAAAGCAGAAAATATATGAGCATAATTCAGAGGATTACATGGCTTTTGAGGAATAATTTATTGTATGGATTTCATTCGCTGCTCATGTTGTTTTCCCCTCCGAGCAGGAGTTGCAAATAGTTGTTTTTTCTTAGGCTTCTTTGCAATTCAAAAAATTGGGCTGATAACTTTCTTTCAATTTAAAGAAAGAGTCATCAGGGAAGACTGGTTGACGTGAAGGGAATGAAAATTATGGATCATATACAAATATTCGGGAAAACTGAAGTTCATAAACACCAGGTCGGTCTGTGTGTGCTCTTTGATATTCCTGTGATGCCTGAATCTGTCTGGTCAAATCAGGCTGTTCCTGGATCAGCTGAGCAGATGTTTAGTTACAGCTATTTGCCTCTGCCAACTTGCATAAAAAATTTATTGGCTATTGGTCAATGGCAGAAAAAGAAAGTGACTTAAGCAATTAATTATAATTTAGTTTATAAACATTCTGCAGTGAGGTTTATATTTTAATTTAGTGCTTGTGAAGAATAGCATTGTAATATTTTTTTTTTATTTTTTAAGAATAATACTGATTTATATCTGTTTGGAAATGCTCTGACCTTGGTTTCTTGAGGACAGTGCTGCAGATCTAAGGAGAAACTTTTTTCTTCCCCCGTTTCCATTTTGAATTTCTCTTTATGATGCAGAATGCAGCTTTAATCTTTCAAACCAAAGGATTCAGGCATAGGCACGTGTGTAATGTTCCTTTTCTGATGGGATGATGTGTTTCCTGGTGGATACCCTGCAGACAGTATGGGGAAGCCTGGTGGGCATTTCTGCTCTGCTACTTCCACTGGCCCCTGGTGATTTTTTTTTGGGAGGGTGTAAGTGTGTCTGTTTCTTTCAGTTTATAAAAAAGAGATGCTTTAGCATCTTTAAAATAAGATGCTATTCAGATTTTCATCCAATGTCCACACAAAAGAGAATTTTTCAGATACACCTCTAAATATCTGCGGGTGAAATTTGTAAAGATTATTTCACATAAAATTAATGTGAAATCCTGACCTGTCTGGGATTAATAACAAAATTGCCCTGTTCAGCAGGGCTGGGCTGTAAGTACAAATTCATATCATATTTCCATTCTCCACCTATCTCTTCCTTCTCCTTCCTCTGCAAAAACTTAACATGTTAAAATTTTTGATAAAATGTTGAGATATAAAAAATTGATAAATATGTGTTGAATATACTTTATTTTTTAGGTCACCTAGGACAATAAGAGAACGATGTCACTTGTAGCCAATGAACTCTAAATCCTTTGATAAAAATGCATAAATAGCATAAAGTTTTGATAACTGGCATGCTTGATCTGTGGAATACCACTGAGCACCCAGGCTTGTGCAACTCTGAAATAAAGAATCCATGTCTCTCTTGTGTAATTGTTGCCTTGCTGTATGCTGGCTAACAAATCCAAGTTTTGTGGGCAACACTAATAAGAGCACAGCATGAAAGTACTCCTGAGGAGCTTTTGTTGGTCCAGAATCTTTGTTTCATTTCTGTAAATGACAAATGTATAGGTGATAGCAAAGTTCAGGGCCCAGGTGATCAGTGGCTTTCTCTACTTGGTAATAATTGAATTCAGTTGATGATCATGTTGGCTTGAAGCCTTGTGTCTTGGGACTTCAAATGTATCTTCCCACACAGATGTCCTGGGATTCAGCAGTATTTTCAGCACTGAAATGTCCTGGCAAATTTCTCCTCTCAAGTCCTTATAAAATAATTGAAGGACAAAACCATTTAAAACCATATATATAACTACCAGTTTGCCATTTGGTGTCTGATTGGTGTTTATGAGAATAAATAATGTGTTAAATATCAATCAATGGTCTCCTCATTCTGAATGTCTATTTTTTGTGTGTCTGTTTTGAGGGTTGTCCATCTCTATAAGGTTTTTTGTTTGTAAATTTTGTAATTGCAGATTTTCACCTCCTCCTCCTTGAGTTTTACATAAAGGGAGAAGAGAATAGCACAAAGATTGCAGCTGGGCAGTAATTTTGAAATGTCCCCCTTTTCCAAGGATACCAGCGCCATCCATTTAATTGTCTACTACTGATTTTCCTTCTCATCCACATGCAGGATATGAAGATTTTCATCAAAATACACAATTTTAAATTGCTGATTTTAGAAAACTGCTTTACCTTCTCATCTTTCTGTGTTAATTTATGTGGAAAGTAATTTTGACATCAGCCTTTTTAATCTGTTTTGCTCTTTTTTGCTAACTATGTAGGATTAGAATGATGTTTCATCTCTAGCTGAACTACTTCAGTGTTTGTTTGGAGCTAGGAAGCATTATTTTTCCTCACCAAATGATATGGTTAAAAACAGGCATGAAAGACTGGATGGAAGCTTCTGGGAATGAGTTGTGGATGTGACTTTTTCATTTCACTTGGCATTCATTGTAGATAACCACTGAGATTAAGTTTTATGCACTACTGCTGTTGCTGACTTGAATTATGAAGGGATATGATAAACTATGGAACTTGAGCTGTAGCTGTGGGCATCAAGAAAAATACAATATAGAGGGAAGATGTGCAAAGGTTCTGCAACCAACAGGAACAGGGAGAGCAGATGGAATTTAAAAACTCTGGCAGAGGGAAGAAAACAAACCTTTGTCTGGATTCTTCTTAAAATTAATGCAAGGCATTGAATTAGTGGTGTGAAATAGAAGTCTCTGGAAGTTGGGTGCCTAAATGACATATTTAGGGTAATTTGTTTGCTCTGGTTTATTACCTTTGCATTTTATTTTTACTTTTTTTAAAATTTTTAACACAATGCTGAAGATGGGAACAAGAAATAAAATGACAGGGGAGGGAGACTGTAAGAGTTACCTTGTGATAATTCCCTACGTGTGGCTATTTTAAAGTGATGACCAAAATTCATTATCTTTGTCTTTTCAGGCTTTAGATGAAAAGCTTCTAACAGCTCATATCTGGATATGTAATTAATCTTCTATTTTATCTTTTAAACTGTGAGAAACTAGGTCAGATTTTGAAGTGTTCCCTCTCCTCCAAAAAACAATCAATCAAACCCTCCCTCAATCAGACCCTTTTTCTTCACCTCCATCCAAACACTTTCCCCTCCTACTTTTCCCTTTGAGGACCTTGCAGGCACCACAGGGGTTTTCCTTTCACAGCTTTTTCTCTTCAGATACTAAAGGGGGTTCCAAGGTCCTGTTAGTGTCACCAGAGCAGCAAGAAGAATTGCACCTGTTTTCTGTCTAAAATACACCACCAGGGAGAAGGGTTAATGAGCTGTGCAGGGATAAATAATGGTTGCCAAAAGGATGGTTTTATAAAGTTAGCACTTAAGTGTTTTGAAAAGGTTTGAAATTGCAGAAAAACATGTATTCAAAATGTATGAGGAGTGAAACTAAACCTTTTCCTGGCATAATGATAGTTGTGTGGGAACCTCTGTACATCATCACTGAGTTGTGAGGAGCCTGCACTGTGAGTCACATTAGAAATTACTTGGAAAATGGATGAAAATGTGGCTTTTTTCATCAATGTGCACTGTATATACAATCCTAGTAACTAACCAAACCACCATGACTAAAACAACCTCCTAAAGAGACACAATGGCCATTTCATTCCTCATACAGAGCAAAATTTTGGGGATTGTTAGGTCCCATCTAAGGGAACATTTGGTACAGTGCATGATTTGTATTAACTTGTTTCCATAGTCTTTGTGAGTCATGCTATTCATCCCCCATGACTAAGCAGCATATTTCTGAGATTTTTCTTCTTTAATTTATAAATGTGGCATATAAATATTTATATGCTGAAGAGAAAGTTAAAGAGTAGCTACTGATGCCTAAAATCTCCATTGTGAGGAAAGATACCTGAATTTGAAAATTCCTTTATGAAACAAGATAAAAGTATCAGCTAGGTAAGAGAAACAAAAAGCAAAAAATTATTTATTGCTCCCTGGGTAAAATCTTTAAATGGAACTGGAAAGTTTTTGACAGACATATGTGCTGACACATCTGTGAATTGTTTTGACTCAACATGGGGACTACTGGATGACTTTCTGTGGCTGTTGGTACTCAGCAGCTCAGCCAGACCATTTTAATTGGGCCCTCCTATGTTGGTGGTGGCTCCTCACATGGGACAGCATTTGACAGAGGACACATGGCTGACACTGAGAACAGTTTCAGGCATCAGCAGTTTATTATTCCCCAGTGCAACCTTCCATACCCTGTTTCTCACATACATAACACCTGTGTTCCCTTTTACTGTTTTGTGGTTGGCCAATACACCTCAGCATTCCGTACTCCTTCTCCTTCAGCGCTGTCCACTTACCTTACACAGCTGCACCCCATTCCCTATGTCCCATAATCTCTTCTCCTACACTCCTACCTCTAAAATTTAGAGGGAAAACCTTGTTCTTGTTAAGCCATGAAAGTTCCTGCCAGTCTCAGTGTAACTGGCACTGTGCCCTACGAATTGGTCATAATATGCATGTAAATACTATATAAATTTGCTGTTTTGATGGGAAATGTTTTTTATGGCATGCTAGAGATTTACAAATTTTAAACTTCTCAGGTGATTTATTGGGAAGCTTTGTAAATTTTTCTGGTATATTTACTTCTTAAGAATGTTGAAGAGGCTTGTTTTTTCCCTTCAAAAGACAGAAATGCAGCATTAACTGGCTGCAGTTTTGGAGAATATTCTCCATATTGAAGTTTCCTCTGTAAGGCTGAGCTGTGGAGGCAAAGCAAGAAACTGCATTAGAGGAAAACTTAGAGGAAGTAAAATACAACACAAAGAAGGAAATATAAGCCATACTACAAATATGACACTCATTAAAATGTTTTTCTTACAGTTCATGCTGGAAATAAAGGCTGTTGGTGTAAAGAATTTTAGTGGCAGAAGCAGAATGCTTTAAAGAACATCTTTTGCGAGTGTTGACATTGTCATCTTTGATCATTGTGAAGCTTTAAATATGTTTGGAATGTAGTATGTTAGCAGGACCATGATCTGGAGATCCTATTTGAATCAGAGACCACTTCAGGAGACAGAGTTGATATGCCTGAGGGGAAAAAAACCGGAAGGAGGTTGACGGTAATATTTATTGTTGAGCTTAGCTTGATTTTATAAACTGCTTTATACGTAGTTGAAATTGGACATCTTCTGGAATAGCGTTGCTGGAGTGTATTTAGTTCCTTCTGCGGGATTCAACAATATCTATATATAGTAGGAAGATATAAATCTGTGGGAAAAAAAAAGTACAGTCTACAGAGAATGAGTGCCTTCTGAGAGGAAGGGAAGAGAAATAACTAAGCAGAGGGAGGCTTCAGAACAGCTCTCTGCGTGATTCAGAGATGCCTTGTGCTGTTACAGGTTCTTTCTGTGTCATAATTTACAAGCTGAACTTAGCACTCTGTGTATGTGGCAGCAGTTGTCTGTGCCTCCACCACTTCCATCCCACCAGGGCCCTTCAAACACATGCTAAATAGAATGAGAATTTGCTGGCTGAAGGGTGATGGAATTGCAAGCGATTTGAGGATTATTGTTTCTTCATAAATCTACCTCAAACCTGCCTCCCTACTCCCCTGGCAGAGATGGAAGAACAGCCTGTTACCCTGTAAAATACAGATTAAAATCAGCAGTGTTCAGGCAAGAACTGGGATGATGAAATATCCAGCTTCAGGAGCAGGATTGCCTGCCACTCTGCTCACCATGATTTGTTGATTCCTCTGCACTTTGCCAAAGTAATTAATGGAGAGAGCAATTTATAAACGAAAGAAGGAATAAGAGTATCAGTGTGACACAAAGTGAACAACTAGACCTTGAGTTGTTTGGGGTAGTTACTTCCTGGCATTTAATCTCATGTGACTGTTCTACAGCTAATTAAACAGCTAATGGGCTGGTTCATATTTAGGCACGGTCACATTAAACAATGAGGCTTAGCCCTACAAAACAATAACATTCCCAGGTTGTGGTTTAGCACAAAAAAGAGGTCTTCATAGATAATGCTGGGTTTGATTTTGGTTTACATTTTTGCAGGTCATGTGTCTTTGGCAATAGATTATCATCACCTGCTTTTACACCTTTGTCATTCACTGGTTTTTGCAGCAGAACAACTTTACCTAAGTTTTTGTAGGGGCTGTTTAATTATTTTTATTTAAAATTTAATTTTTTTGTAATTAAGTTTTGAAAGCAGCACTGTTACATCAAAGACATCCTGAGAGATGCCCATTATTCTCTTATTTGGGTGTTTGAAGGTAGAGGGATATATCAGACATTACACCAGTAGTAAAAGCAGAAGGCATTTGTTGGTGTCACTACCCTGCCTTGACTTTCTGGCAGCAAACCATAATCATATATTCATGTGAGAAAAGTGCGAAATTTTGTGAGACCATGAATATTTATCAGAGCACAGAGGGATCCATGGCTAGGCTCCTCTTTTCTGCATGCTGAAAAATCATAAAATATCCTGAGTTAAGAGAAACCCACAAGGTTCATCAAAGTCCAGCTCCTGGCCCTGCAGAGGACAGCCCCAAGGATAACTCCATGTACCTGAGAAAGTGTTTCCCATTGCTCCACATGCTCTGACCAGGAAAACCTGTTTGCAGGTGGGCATGAGCAGAGAAGAAAGATAATTGCTGTCCAGTCAGCACTGAATCTCCAGAGTTTGATGGCATACACTGGTTTGGAAGAAGGTACTTTTTTTTTTATGGCATCAGGAAAGGAATCACAACCAGTCTGACATCAAATTAATTGCTGCTGGGTCTTGAGGCACTGATGCTATAGAGGGGTCTGATTACCAGAGAGTTCCAAATTAGAGTGGGTATTGGAGCCTGTGAATGTACTAGGCAGTGAGGAGATACCTCTTTGTGTTACTTGTGCTGTTTCTCACAAGGGGACAGGGCCAGGGGGTTCCTAGGAGAGTGCTTGACCTGGTCTGAAGCATGAAGGAATGACAACAGCACTCAGACAGCTGGAGATTATTAAAAAGAGGAATAATTACCTTCTTCTATGTGATTTCCTGCCAAGTGGTTTCCAGTTGAGTTAATAATGTTGCAGTCCAGCTAGAGAATGTCCTTTATATCTTGTCTGCCTTACTGGGTGGACAATAGGATGAGTTTATGCTGTAGGAATTATGAAAAGGGTGAAAAAGAATTCAATCATTTCACAAATTCTTGAAGCTAAAGCCAGTGATCAAAAGTTGCAGTGTTAGCATAACAGGAGGCATAGAATGACTTCTTAAAGGCCCATTTGATGTATTTTTGGCACAACTGCATTTCTAGTTGAGAAATCTTTGACACTCTTGAAGCATTAGTGCTGTCAGCTGGACTAAATGACTGGTTAATACTTTTTCAGAGTAGTGCTTTATCACAGAGATGGCTTTCCTCCCTCTTCTTAATGACAAGCAATTTGAGTTTCTGTAATAGCTTGCTCATATTCTGTGCTATTTCAGGGGGTTGTTTTTTTTCTTCCTTTGATTGTGTTGTTTTTTTTGTTTTTTTTTTTCTTTGGTTTTGTTTTGGGGATATCCTCTGAGTTAAATGTTGAGGATTTGCCATTTAAAAATGATCCTTAGAGTATTAGTAGAAGTTGTCAGTGAGATCACTGCATTGTTTTATATAAGCATTTGTATCCTGGTTGTCCTGTCTTGAAAACAAAAGCCCTCACATTTCAACCATTGCTTATGGTTTTTGAGATTAATTTTGGTTATGCAGAGAGTTCAAAAATGTTATTGAAAGTCTTTTCAATATGTTGAAAATGTTGACCAAATAATGACTCAAAAAGGGCTCCAGTTTTCAGAAATTAGAAGACAGTAAGTCACACCTCATTTTTTAGTGAACAATATTAATTTCTATCCATGTGGAATCTTTTTTTAAATAATTCAAGGGGATGTTCACAATCAGACCATGTACGTTCTGGAAAATAATCTCAATACCTATAACTTTCAAAAAAAATTATCAGAAGATTTAGAAAATGGGACACATTCTGACTTTCAGAGTAATTATTAGAAATTTTAAACTTTGAACTAAGGATTCAAGGTTTGAACCAAGGATCCAATATCTGAACAAAATGAGAATGCTCTTCAGTAGCATCTACATAAACATCAACTGACACAGAAATAAAATTAATAGAAATATTATCCAGTCTTTAAAATGTTTTTATCTGGTAAGAGTGCCAGCAGCTGAGGTGCATTATAATGGTGAAACCCATATAAATATGGTGATGATGGTTGATCAGAGTTGGTCGGGAAATTTCCTGCGTAACCGAATTTTCAACAAATAACTGTAATGAATTAATTTTCATAATTTTAGGGTTTATTTTTCTTAAATTTGGGGAAAAAAACCCAAACCAAACCCAAACAAAAAAACCCCACAAATGTCTGCTATGATGAACAGCAAACCAAATATTTAACTTTGTGTTAGATCACCTGAATAGAAATAGCTCAGTTTGCTTCATTAATTCAGAAGGGTTTTCTGGATCACTCCAACATTAAATTAAATCTTCCTGTGTAGTGGCAGTATATATACTATGGCAGATATATTTCAGATTCCTTTTTTCACCCAGATATGCAAATCTTCTCCCCAGATCTACAGTAAACATAAAAACATCCACTCTGACCAATTCTTCCAAACAGAAATCCCATGGTTTTTATCTGTATTACTATGGATCAGATAGTAAGCACAGTAAAAAAAAAAGCCCAGACCGGTTTGTGGGTTCTAACTAAATCTAATGTTTCTTGAGAAACACAGGGAAATACCTTCCAAAAGCCAAATATTAAAATTTCTTAGAGAAAAGTGAAAACTGTTCTTATTGCTTGTTTCCTATTCCAGTAACACTAAGAAATAAAGGATTTGCAGTTAGGCCTCCAGCCAAAAAAGACCATAAACACATGTTCAGACACATGAATAGTCTCATCAAAGTCAAAACATTTAATTTTTATCCTCAAAACATGTAGGGTTTTATAATTGGCACTTGCAGACTAGACTGATGAATTAGCAGCAGATTTACAATTTAATAAAACCCTCTTACTTTCCATATTCACATGAATAGGAGTTTGTTAGTATTTCAGAGTCTGAAAACTTTGGCCAGATCTTCCATGAGTGAGACATTGCTTTGTTGAAATGAAAGCAGAAAACTTGGTCTGTTTATGTAAATATCTAGGCAGCTGCCCTGTCTGGGTTTGGTTTGCTTTGTTTTCTTCCCTGCTTATCTTTTAACTGAATAGCTGTGCCACATGTCTGTTCTGTTTTGAGGCTACAATACTCAAGAATGTGATAACCAAGTTGTTACATTTTCAAGCCTTCTTTGAATCTACAAGTTAAGCCATTAAACTCACTTTTTGGCTTTTTGGGGGGCAAAAAATCTGAGGTCACCTTTGGTAACTCCCATTCTGAATCATACCCACTGCCCACATAAAATATTCTACACACTGGTGACAACTTCCTCCACAGAGGCTTTTTCTGGATAGGTCGTGATTTGTTTGAAGTCTCCAGGCTTTCAAAATAGGATGAAGCACTTTATAAATATGATTGTGGAAGTAGAGGGGTCAAAACTTTGCAACTGGGTAGCTAAAATTTAAAAATTAAGTAAGTAACTTGGATTTCAATAATTCAGGAGTCAGCTCCTCCTGACTTACCTATTTCCCATTCAATTTTAAGGGAGGGAAGTTGTAGTTCTGCAAGTTTTGGATACAGAAAGGTATGTAACACCTGTTACTGCTTTTCTTACAAAGAATTGTGAAAAAACTTCCATTTCCAGTTTCTGTGATGCCTGTTTCTCCTGCAGCTTCTTTCCTTCTCTCTGTCTTGCTGCCACTCCTGGAAGCTTTAGGAAGTCCAGCCTCTGAGTTCTACAAAATGACCTGTGGCTTTCTCTGTTCTCCACCTGAATTTTGTTTGCTGCCAGTTTCTCTTTCCTCCTATATGCTGCAGTTAAATAAAAATCCTGGCTTAGCAGTCCTCCTTTTAGAATCTCCACACTGGGGCAGAACACTCACATGTATCCTAAAATGAACTGTGTGCCCTCATCCTGAGGACAATTGGTGCATCTCCCTTGTGTGTGCTCTTACCCTTAGCATATGGAAAGGTCACTTGGAAAGGCTTGACCCACAATGCCAAGGTAGTTGCTTGTCAATCTTGTGATGAACTTCAGCTTTACAGGAAGATATTTTAGTTAACAGCAACAGCAGCAGAAAAAAAAAAAAAAAGCCATGGAGGTAGAACTGCTTAGTGGAATTAGTATTATTAAAATCTTGTAAATGAAAAGCACTTCCAAATTGTCAAATGTGTTTGATATTCTCTAGGAGTATGCTCAAGTTGGTCAATTAAGATTTGGAGGATTTTTACGCTCTGCTTGGAGGAAGGAGGGGAAAAAATTCCATGGTTGGGAAAACTTGAAAGGATTTAACACTCTGTTAGAAACCTGGTGGGCCTCCCGCTCTGATCAGGAGCTGTGCTCTCAATGAAATGATCAAAAGAAGATGCCAGCTTGTGTACACATTTTCTCTGACTGCACTGCAAGAGTGGGCTCTGTTTTCAGGCCTCAGTGTGAAGAAAACAATTGGGTAAGAGAGGGGAATGCCAGAGGGTTTGGGATTCCTCCTGCGGCGCGAGCTGCGCCCTGCAGCCCGCCTCCCACTCAGGCGCTCCGCTTTCAAGATTATCGATGATTACAAGTTATCAATTTCCTTGCCTTTGAAACGGAGCTTGTGTGGGCTTGAGCGATGCCTCGCGATCTGCTGGCCCTTGCGAGGGAGCGGTGCCAGCAGATGTCACTGTGAGCCCTCGAGTGGCACGGTCCCGGCGGGGCCGCCGCTGCCCGCGGTGTCCCGGGGCTCCGGGCGCCTCCGCAGGGACCGTGCCCATCGCGGCGGGCCCGGAGCTGCTGCTGTCGTCTCCGAGCTGAGGGAACACACACAGCCCTGAGCACCACAAGGCCGCAGCCCTGGGCACGGTCGGGACACGGCCCTGGGCACCGCCGGGACACGGCCCTGAGCACCGCCGGGACACAGGCCCGAGCACCACAAGGGCACAGGCCTGCCCGCTCAGCCTCCATGCCGGCACAGCCCACTGCAGCTGGGATCAGCCGTGGCGGGATGCGGGAGGATGATGGGCATCCCTGTGTGGTGTGAGAGAGATGCACGGCTGTAATGAGCAAGGTTATGAGCTGTCCCTGGGTGACAGGGATGCTACAGCCGAGAAACAACAGCTTTATGGAGTATCAAAGCCTGGGCTCCACGGATAGAGAACTTAAAAACCACAAGTAAACAAAAATAATAATAATAAAAAAAACCCACCACAATCCTGAAGAGTTTTCTAAATATTGTGTTCGGGCAGTCCTGAAATGAATATTTTATTTGATTGGCTTATGCTGAGGATTTTCCTGGCACGTTGCATACAAATGCTGGAAGCAGAATAAACCTGGTGGTGTTTTGTAGGCTTTGAGTTTCCTAAGTAAGATAAGAATTCATAACATGTGAGGCAAAACAAAAGAGCTGACAAGGATAGAGCTGGAAGCAACAGAGGAGTTACAGGCTGTAACAGAGGTAACAGGCTGTGGAGATGGAGAAGGAAGAAGGAGAAGCAGGAAGTAAAGAAGCTCTGATGAAGTAAGAGGACAAGGGATGCCAAAACATCCTGACACTGGAAATGCTAATTGTGGCTTTGGCCACAATTTTAAAAATTCAGGTCTAGACAGTGAGGCTTTTTTAATTCAGACCTTTCTAAACCTTCCAGCTGATTTCTTTACAGTGCTATTCTTCATGGCCTTTGCTCTTTTGCAAAGACACCAGGGAGAGATTTCTGTGGGCTGGCAGCTCTCATCCCATCTTGCCCCAAACTCCACCCATCAAGAACACATCAGAGCTGTATTCAGATCAGATCTGCTGTCAAGGAAGGGTTTCCTTTTGGTGTATGAGGGAAGTTGGCATGGTCCGTGTAGGACATTTCTGTTTGTGGTGAAAACAAGAGATCAGGAGAAAAACTGGAAAGTTCTCACTTTGATGGCTTATTTCTGGTGATTTATCATATTTACAGATGTACAGCTGATACGGTCATGAGTATGCTACTCCTCAACAGCATTGCTTTCTTTTAATTGTATTGATTTCAGATTGCAAAATCAGGTAACAAGCATTGGTAGAAAGGGAAATCCTCTTTTTGGACTTAATAGATAAGAAAAAGCAGAAGAATTATCCAAGTATCTGTTCCTGTGCTTCTGAACCTACACATAACTCCTCAGGAGTCTCAGAATGTGATTATTACAAGGCTTGAGTCAATATTCAGTCAGAGTCCTCCAATTTTCCTTTAGAAATGTCTATAATAGACTGATTTTTACCCACTCTATCCTGGTGTTAATACAGATGTGAGAGAGCTCTGGTCTGAGGAAAGGTAGTGGCCTTTAATGGAGTTTTCAGCTAAGAATTTTTTCATTTGATGGACCTCAAAGTGGTGCTTTTGAAGGAGGCTTTATTACTCATATGAACTCCAAGGAGAAGGCACTTGTTTGAAGGAATGACTTTGAAGGTTTAAGGTGAAGAACTTTGGTGCAAACGTGATAACTTTACAATAAATAAGTTGGCCCAGACAAGCTTGTTTCAACTCAAAAAATGAGACCCAGGGCGAAGTAAAGTTGTGTTACTTTAATACACCCTTTGTTGCAGATGTGTCCCTGGAGTGTAAGGTAAAAACATCTGGGTGGCTAGTGAGAATATTTTCAGTTTCTTGGGCTAGCATGTTACCTTCTGGAGGTTTAGATCACTGAAAGGACAAGCAATAGCTAAATAAACACTCTTACAAGTCAGTGTCAGAGGAAATCACATATTGTAGGTTTGTATGTTACTCCCAACTGGTTATGCACTGCTTGCATCTAATTGTTAACATATCACAAAAAATATCATTGGGATTTATAATAGTTCAGTTTGACATAGAATGTGTGCTTACACATTATCCACAGATGGTTTCAGCATTACCTCAGTTTCTGCATACAGAGCTTTTTTTGTAGCTTTTGCTAGGTGTGTATTGAGAAAGAAATCTGTATAATGCATAGCTGAAGACAAGGAGTTTATTTTGCAGCTCCATTCTGGATTTCCACAGCCTGTGCCCCGAGGAGGATCATCTCTGCTGGGAAAATTTCTTTCTTTGGCAGAGCCTTCCCGGTAGAACGATGTGCAGAGACAGGTGAGGGTTATGTTTGCATGTATGGCTGTCCTCAGAGTGTGAAAATCCTTCATGACCTCCAGGGAATGGCTGGAGTTAAAGCTGTCTGACAGCAAAATTTATGTGTGCACAGACTGCAGGTGGAATTGAGTCAGGAAGGTGAAATGATTCCCTGATTTGCTTTCCTCTGTTTCTCTGCCATGCAGCCCCATCAAACTGTGATCTCTCAAGGGATGTAGCTGAGTCTGAAGAAATCCATGAAAGCACAGCATGAGTTGTGAGTTCTTGTGCATAGAGGTCTATAAACATTTAACTTTACTTTAAGGGTGCCAAGTGACCAATTTGTGTCAGCTTTGCCTTGAAAATCATAGCCTTTAATGACTTTATGGTGATTATCAGTAAAATCACAAGAACAGAAAGCTTGTTGTTTCATCCTTAGCAGTATTAGGCACTAGATGATCTTAAAGTTTTCTTTTACCTTTTGAAACATTCACAAATTCGATTTTCCCCTGCAACTGCCTCTAAGATGAGTGAAAGACAGAATTGGGCTTTTGAAACTTATCACCTTCTACCTCAGCCCCTTAATGATTACAGTGACATTGACAATTACCCCAGATCCTCAGCTGGCTTGAATCAGCAAAGCTACCGTGGCTCTAATGGAGAAAGGGTGTTTGGCAGCAGCTGGAAAAGGGACTCAGGGTATTTACTTAGGCCAGACCTTTGTCTTAATTGTCTAATTTATTTGGAAGTAGGCTATGTGTAAGGTGTCTGAGCTAATGGTGAAGTAACCATAACACTTGAATTTCCTGAGATTCGAGTGTTTGATTTCTCAGCTGATGTTGCTTTGATGTTTTTTCAGTGCTACCAATCTCATCCAGCTGCTTTATGGCTCCTACTCCCAGTATCTCATATCCTTTTGCCATTGCTGGACTTGGCTTGCTCTAGAAGAGATCAGGATTTCTGTAGGGTGCCAGATTTTCCTTTTTAAAAACACTGGCTTATGCTGATTTAGACAGGGCAATTCTAAGCACTTTGTCATAGAAAGCTTATGCCAGAGCTTCTGAAACAGAAAGCCCTTGAGTAAAACTGTAATCCTAGCTTGGAGCAAGAGGCAATAGACCTGTCAGTAACACAGTGGCATGGGAAATGCTGCTGTAATTAAAGTTCGCTCAGCTTTTCCTTTATAAATCTCTATAATAGAGGCCTTGTGTGTTAGTGCAGCCATTTCAATTTATGTTGTTTTGAAACTAGGTAATCAGATTTCCAACTTCAGTGGCATCGTTTCTCCATGAATGTATTTAGCAAAAGTTTGCCTATTCTTCTGTGTGGTGCTGTAAAAATAAAAAGAATGGTTTTTAAACCTTCCAGCCCACGTATGTTTGGGAAGCCTGTAAACTCAGGTGCAGGACTAGGGAGTTTTACAAAATGATAAAAAAAATCCTGTAATACTAATTTCTTTTAGTTGAGCAAGATTTTGCCCAAAGTTTTGAAAACATTTGTTTTTGATAGCTCATAAACTTTTCAAAAAGTACATCTACTGGTTAATATGTTGCAAAATACATATCTTTATTTAGGAGGTTTAAACAACACTGGTTTTTTCCTATGAAAAATATTTTATAAATACTTTTTAAGTATCTCTTGATACATGGAGTGGCCTAAGAGCCTATTGAAGTCAGATAATGGATGAAATTAAATGTAAATCTTTTTAACTTTTTAATTCCAGCATTATTATTAATTTCTTCAAAGGTTAGAGAGAAAAAAAAAACAAAGCAAATATACTGTGCCTTCATGGCAATAATTGCTTAAATTGTTTGTGGAATAAAACCCCACAGAGAAATGGAAATCTGTTCACTTCGCAGTAGCAGAAGTGGCAAAAATTGCCACACAAGTTATTAAAAATTAGTAACTCTTCTGTCTGGAAGGTCGACCCATTGAATTTGTTTATAAAGACTTCACAGTGTCTCAGAATTTTGCCTCTGGTAAGAAGTAGAGGAATATTACTACTTTTTTTTTTAAAATTTATCTTTTTTCTCTTTTTTTTTTTCTTTTTTCTTTTTTTTTTTTATCTGCTTAATACAGTCTGAGATTGTCCTACCTACTTTTAGGTGACATTGGTTAACTCATTCTGAATCAGCTGTAAACCCCTTCCAGATGTAACTTACAAATTCAGAGCTCTGTAGTTGTGTCCAACTTCAGACAAAGAAGTTTGGATTCTCTTGCTTGGCTATCAGCACAGTAAATACCAGATTCTTGACTTATTTTATCTATATCTCTATCTCTATCTCTATCTTTATCCATATCTATATCTATATATCTATATCTATATCTATATCTTTATCTATATCTATCTATCTATCTATATATAAAATGAAATATTATTTCATTTCTGTGAAAAAGCATTGTTTGGATGTAAAGGATTTTCAGCAAGGCTTGCAACTCAGACATTGCAGCCCAGTGCCCATACAGAACAAGGAGGTAACCAGCACTTCTCACTTGGACTCTGCAACACAGAGTTTGGGAAATATTACTAATTATTATTATATTATACATATTATATTATTAATATTATTAGATTAATTTTATTAATATCTTGTGTCTGTAAACTCATAGTAAGTCACAGGTCCTTATTCATCTCCTCAGAAAGTGGGAAGAAATACAATCCCTGTTAAATCCTAACCAAATTTTGATTCTGGAGATAACGACAGGAGGAGCAGATTCTTTCATTATACCTTCTGCTGGAACCAAGGGACAGGAATGATGGAAGGGAAAAGAAAGTTACTGATGAAACTGGTGGAAGAAAGGGAAACTATGGACTTAAATCTTCTTTCAGTTCCTCTCTCATAAGTATAACTATTACTCTTCTGAGGGTCACTATCATTACCAACCAGTGGGCAGCACTGCTGGCAAAATTAGGAAATAAGAAAATTTTTACTTTACCAACAAAGTTAACTTTGATGTAAATGGATAAGCAAGAGCTCACTGTGGCACTTTCTCTGTTGGATCTGAGCATGGGGTAACCTTGCAGGTTAACAGGGTGGGTGAAACATTGGAAAAATAATTTTTATTTCTCAGCCAGCTGCAGTTTTTTACATTCTGCATTATTCATGTGCCAGCATGTAGAGACCTCAAGGAAAGACCTGCTCTCCATGTCACTTTTTCTGATTCTATCCTACTTCAGGGTGGCCTTGGCCTTCCCCAGAGAGACCTGGTGGTTTCAAATTTGGTACATTGACCTCAGTAATCTGACCTTGGACTAGCCTGGATGATATTTTAGCATGAGGTAGAACTCTGGTGCAGAAGGGATGCATTGAAGGTTTCACATGGCACAATGACAGGCTGGAATCCAGTGCCCTGTTGTGCTTGTTAAATAGCACCACATTTTCAGCACTTCAGTCACACATAAGGCAAGACCATTCATTATTGCCCCAGCAGTTAAGACTTTTTACTATGCTAGTGACCCAAACAGGCAGAATTTGTTGGTTTTTTAACACAGCCTAGAAGTGCCTTCAACTTCTTGTGTGTTCTCTCAAGACACATCTTATTGCTGAAACCACATTAAATGTTCTGAAAAAAGTTCAAGTAGTAATGTCTTAAATTTTCATTTTTCAAGTTTGTTGATTAGGTTTTCACCAGATTTCTTGTAGTAGCAGCTATAATAGCCTTGTAGTTGAACAATGCTACTACTATTTTCTGCTACTGCTTTTTTTCTTTGATAGTTTATCTAAAGAAATCAATTTACTTTAACAGATTAGGTAAATAAAAGTTCTGTTTATTACCGTCAAATCAATAAATGTTCTCACTGAATTTTGTGATTACCTCGGTACTTGATAGGTCTTGTTTTTTAAACATAGATATGAAAATGAAGTCCTTAGTAATGGTAGATTTTAATCACACAAAGACTCCTCATGGAGAGATTTGCTTTTAATTTAAAAGAAGTTGAAGCATCAGCTCTTTAAGGTTCTGCATTGTACTCCTTTTCTGTCACCCAAGAATCAACCTATAATAGTAGGTAGGTATGGTTAGAAGCTACTGACTGCTTCTTTTGAATATCAGAAAGGTTTTTACTGAATAGTTTCACTGGAGAATCAGGCTGCATTTTAGATCTGAACTCTCTCACTTTTTACATCTAGAAGGATGAACCTTAGGTTTTAGAAAATATATTAAAAAATACCTTGCATCTATTTTATGTATTGGTAGTGTCTGTAGTTCTATGGAATTACTGTACTTGGATTTTTTACTTGCCATGGACTAAAGATGCTAAAAATGAACTCTTGGGAATACTTATGAAAGAAGGAATTGCACGTGTTTATGACTGAGGGTGAAGCTATGTGAAAGCTGATCCAACAGAGATTTTTAGTTGCAATTTGTTCCAAGATTCAAAGCATGTCTCTGATATTTACTGGGTAAATAATTTATTTTACTATGGAAAGTGTACTATTCTCCATCATTCCTCTTCCTTTTGTCATAAAGATCAATATTTTCCCCACTGGAAACCCCATATCACCTCAGTGATTTCTGTTGCTTTTGTGAAATTACAATGTTAAAGTAATATTTGCATTTAGCAGCTGTAAGTTCAGGACAATCTGTAAGGAAAATAAAATTTCCATTGTCTCCATGAGGCTGTTAGTGTTTTGTTCAAGATCAGTGGGAATCTGCCATGTTGGTGTCCCAGAGAGAAAATCAGCTGCTACTGGAAGTTCAATAACAGGTAAAACTGCTAATTTTGAAAGCTTGCAACTCTCTTATTAAAAAGGTGCAATTTTAAGGGTAGTGAAAACAGTAATTACTTTGTTTGAATGGTTTTAGAGTTCTTAGTCTGAACATTTTCTTCAAAGATTCTTTGAAATTTTAGTCAGAAAAGAGCTGATGAAATTAGTAGGAATATTGTTTGAAAACACATTTATGTGTCATATGAGCAGGATTTCAATGAAACGAGTTCAAGAGGGATGGTGTATCCTGTGGTGTTCTTCAAAAAATATTAACCACCTTTACTCTGTACAAGTGCAAATTATTATTCCAGAGTATATTATTACACTGCATTGCTCCTGTAGCTATAGCAGTACTCAGTGTACTGAAAATGACTGGGAAAATACTCTTCTACACAGTAAGAATCGCACTGTGGTCTTAATTAAGTGATTCATTTCAGTAGAATATGGATTTCAACTCAATAATAGTCCCTATCAGCAAGATAAATGCTAATTTATAGGTGGGAAATGATAGAAAATAAGCAACCAGGCAAAGTGGGAAACCGTTAGCCAGTCCCAGTGTTCAGTGCCACTGACATTACTGATATTGTATCTAACAATTCACGTGGAAATAAGAACGTAGAAAATAGGAGATGGCAGTGGCAGATGGACCTCATCTGGAGTAAAGGACTTAGAGCAGCTCTGAGAGTGTAAAAAGACTTTTTTTTTGGTTTGCTCTTGAATTAAACACCGTTTAGTCCAGGGGCAGCCTGAAACTACTTCCTAATAAAATTCTACCAACTCCTGGTGGTCCCAATGTTGGCCACACACATGAGGTCAGCACAAATATCCAAACCAGGTCGCTCCTCACCTTTCTGTAGTGGTAAAGAGGCAACAAACCAAGGCTCCATCTTGGTTGGTTGAGGGATAGAAAGAAACCAAGAAGCATTACAGGAGCAGGAAAGAAAAATTGAGTTAATATCACACACACATCATGGAGAGGTGCAAAGGTGCACAAGGAGCACAAAGAGCTAAAACTCTTTCATTTCCGAACATCTCTGGCTGACTTTGAGAGCACAGAACGTTTTGAATCTGTGTTTGTCAAGTAAGCAAACTTCCAAGTTAGCTTTGGGGCAAAAGTGTGCCAGGGTGGCTGAGCTGTTGGAATGTTGGGTCTGGAGCCAGCCCAGCAGCTCTCCTCAGGAAATCTGCAGGGAGGGAATAGCTGCACAGGGACTGGAACCAATGACTGCTGTTGTGGAGAGCTTTTTAATTCCGGGCGTATTTTCTGCTGTTTGTCAGAAAATGACTGGATTATCTTTACTTCCTTAGAATTTGGATAGTACCTGATTGCAGTGCTTGTACAGCATATTTAGTAGTGCATTCTGGAGAGTGCTGATGAAATTGTTTATTATGCAGTAATCATTTAAACACTTCCCTTGTTACCAAAATTCTGTGAAGCTGTTGGGATAAATAAGACCCCCTAACACTGTGTTTTAATGTTGGTGGGGAAGGCATTGTTTTATTCTTGTCCAGGGGGTTTGTGTGGCCCACAAAATTATGGCCTCCACACAGATGCTAATATAAAACTTTTTCACTTATTTATACATTTTTAGCAATCAAAGAAATTAATGCTCATTGGTTCTAAGTTATGTAATTCACTTCATTTATCAGTATTCTATCCTCTATTGGTTATTGATTTCTCACTTTTCATACTAATTATTTAGGAAAGTTATATAATTTTCAACACCCTGGCTAAACTCCACAATGGATCTTCAGGTGTTACAAATGTGCAGTATTTTCTGCAGATATGAAAATTAGAAAAGCAAATTAAACAAATATCTTTAGTTAATAACTATGTAAAATGACCTCATTTCCACTTAGGTACTAAATCATCAGCGCTGTTAAGCTTGGCATGCCACTGTAACTATTTATATATATTTTATATGTGTCAATATACCTTGTTTGGAGTTAGACCTCCATGGAAGTATATGAACATCATGTTAAACTTGGAAAGGAAATGTGATACTAGGAGCAGTAATCACATCTTGTTTCATGTTTCAGGCAAAAAGAATTCTGCTCTGTATAATAGTGAGAACTTTGATTCTTACTGAGTCTACTATGGTCCAGTAAATGCTTAAAAGAAATGATGTGTTATTAGGTTTGCATCCTTACTTTAGGAAACAATAGGTCTATTTACCTTAGATTTTTCTATCTGTCAGCATCTGATTGTGAGATTTGCTTGTTTTTTTTCCCTAGTAACTGAAGCCACAGTTTGTAACACAGTATGAAATAACTTTTTTTAACTACTAATTAAAGTGTATTATATTCTTTCAAATGTAAGAAATAATGACAGAGTCTAGAACATTCACTTCCTGAGAAAGGGCCTAATGCCTAAGATAAGATCTTTTGCTGGTGCAAGTTGACTTGACAAAAATAAATTCCATGAATATCAGACAAACCAGTCTAAAGTTATCAGGAATGCAATAAACATCTTCAAGGCCTGCATATCAGGTGTGTAATTGGGATATAAATTGTCATTAAGAAATTGGCTTGTAGGGGTCTCATTTTAGTAAAGGGTGACACAGTGTAACAGTGACTCCTTAACAGTCTCCTGTCCTCCTACACAGGAGCGTTCATTTTCACCCTCTGAATTTTGTGAGATGAGGGAAGAGTAAATTTGTCTGAAAAATATCTGAGAATATTTTAGGATAATAGGCATCTGAGACCTCAGGGAATACAAAGTTCCAAGCCAGAAACACACTGCTGACTTTAAAACTCCTGTGGCCATGTGCTGTCCAAAACTCTGGAGGACCAAATCTCCATGAATTTGGCTAAGATTTTACCAGGCCTGTCAGAGCGCCAGTGATACTCATATCTAGGAATGTTCCCTTATTAAGGAGTCTCATTCTGCCTTGTATATTTTGACTGCCTCTATGCTCTATTTATGGTGTACTATAAATGTTTTCACATCAATTTGTCAGCCAGAAACAGTAAAATCAACGAACTCTGATTGCTATCAGCTCCCCATAAAAGCTGGTGGGATTTTTTTCACTTTTGCTCTTAATTGCAATGATGTGAGGATTGAATCTTCTTTAAAACCCTGTAGCAACAGATTATTTATGTCATCTTTCACATTATTGAGATGAATGAAGGCTTCTTTAATAAGAACGTCTATGAAAAGCTTTAAGTCAAACCCCAAAGCCCAGAAATTACTTTTAAATACTTTTGCATTTCAAATAACTTCCTACTTGTCAGTAAATATAACCAAGCTATATTTCAAACATTACCAAGCAACTTTAAAATTTTATCTTGCTTTCTTACCCAATTGAAGCTATGCTTGTTTTAAATGTATCTATGATAAGTTTCACGGTCTTGTTATAGAAAGGTTTAATTTTCTTTTGAGTATTTTTCAGGCACTTAATTTAAAAATGGAAACAGCATTTTAGCTATTTCATGTGGAGTTGTGGCCCTGATCAGTGCTTTTTTTTTGACTGTAGTAATTAAACTGGGGACTTAATTAAACTGTGAATGGAGTTGAAGGAGTATTTATTACAGAAATTTGTACCACAGTTGCTGACAGCTTCTTGGTGAAAGCTCCTTTGCTCACTTCCTGTTGAAGCTGGGCTTTTGCCAGGCCTGTTTCCAGGGATGGGTTGGACATCCACCTCCTCAATAGCATTTTCCTCCACCAAAATCTGAGTAGCTTTGACCAATGAGCCCACAATAAGCCATGAGTGGATATGGAGCTGGTGCAGATAAATTGTTTTCGTTGCAGATTTTCCTGATTTGTTCAGAATATGTTGGAAGTTCTTAAATAGCAAATTCAAGTTTTGAGGATTTATGAAAGCAATTTGTAGGGAGGTGACAGATCTTGATTACTTTTCTGTCTTGTAATTGTGGAATTCCTGCTTTTTTTAAATGTTCGCTCAGGTTGCCCAGAATCACATTAGAATAAATGCAGTTTGTGACAAGAATGTGAGCATTGGATGAACATACTGCAGTATCTAGAATTATATTAGTGTTCTGAAAGCAGTAGGATTTCATGTAAGGTCCATAATCAGCAGCCAGTGCAGTTCTCAAAGGTTTATGGGTGGGTAGTCCAATATTTTTATTTATAGTGTATGCAGTTTTTTGAGCTGAGGTGGACAGCTTTTTGTTTGGATTTTTTGGATGACAGTGAACAGATCCATGCAAGAGGCTCCAGCTTCTCTCATGTATTGAGGCTGCAAAAGGAGAGGTTTGACTTGTAATAGAGTCCCACTCACTGACTAGTAAATTAATTCATTAAGAGAATGAGAGAAAAATAGGATTAAACTACTGCAGGTCCAGTACTTGCCTGACTGCAGGTATGAGATGACTGAAGGTGATTTTTAAAGAAGTTAGAAGCACATCAGAGGGTACCGGGTCTGGAGGATTAAAGACTGCTATAAATTCTCATTTACCTGCATTTCACTAAACCTGACAAATAGCAGTGTAGTTTATTCACTTCTGGGAGAACTTCTTGAGCTGTTTCCACTTCTTGAGCTGTTTCCCACCAGATTGCCAAGACCTAGACTTGTGACCTATCAGCCAATTGGTCCAACAGTTTAGGAGGAGACCTAGAGCAAATCCCATTGAACAATTCTGACAGAAAACAGCCATTTTACAACTTGTAGATTGCAGGGCAGGCTTTTGGAGGGTGATGTTTCTCTATGCCCTGTCTACCCTTGTTTCATAACAAGTCATTGCTGCCTTGTGTACGTTTGTTCTACTCTGTCCAACTCTGTGATGACTGAAACCAGGGATAAAGCACTGACACGTGGCTGAGCTGGCTGAGATTGAACTGAAGAACTTTTAGGAACATGGTGTGCCTCAGCATAGCCCTTGCTTGCAGCTGAGAATTGAGCCAACAGTAATGAGGCAGTTAAGTGACTAATTATGACTAATAAGGACCTGCTGGGATTTTCAAAATGATTATGATTTCTATTCCTAGCTTTAAGGACCTTTATAAATCAGGCCCTTGTCCTGAAATTTGCACCTAGATGCCTAAATGTCATGGGAATCAATGGAGTCTGCATGGATAACAATGCAGGCCCACTCTTGGATTCTGGTTATTTTTTTTTATTTTTATTTTTTTCTTTTTTTTTTCTTTTTTTTAATTTGTTATTTTCTTCCATAGTTATTGCTATTAAAATTACGCATCTTAAAAATACAAATGAATGCTTGCAAAGTGCTGATATGAGCTGTTTTATGTGACATGAAACATCCAACTCGTTTGCTTTGAGTAGCTCATAAATGCATTAAAGAAAATTTAATTGCTTGACTTTGGTCTATTGATTCACAGCAGTTGGTTAAAAACAAAATGGACTGGTGAACACAGTTTTTCTACCCCATTCCCCTGGGTGTTGACTCTTTCCATGGAAGACAGCAAGTATTTACCTGGAAAGGTGGATTTTTGAATTGTCTGGGTGTTCTTCCATAATAAATGATTCTTTTTTGGGGGGCCCTCAGCTGGTGTGCTAAAATACTGAATTATTTTCCTTTCTGCATCATAATGAGAGGAGAAAGCAGTTTTGGGCTTTTTCTATTTTGTGAAAATAACCTTTGTGTGTCAGGCAGTCTTTATTCAAAGAAGTGAGACAATCTCTAGTTCAGAAGAAACCAGAAAATTGCTTTGCAATGTTCTTATTGCATTGAGTGAAACATTTTGCTTACAACGATGACTGAAGGAAATTTATATCACAGTCATGTTCTAATGGGAGCCTGGAGAGAGGTATAAGTGCAGTGTTGAAATCCACAGCATAGGAAGCACCAGGAGGGAAACCAGCCAAACTGTTGCTTTGTGTGTCATGCATAAGCCAGTAAGTAAATGATCTTGAAAATCATTGAATCCCAAAAAATGGAACTGAATCCTAACAAGAGAAATGCAGTGTAATAATATATAGTGCTGGCAGCAAATCACCAGGCATTTGTTAAGGAAAGCATCGATCTTCAATGTGTCCCTGATATATGGGAAACTGTCCTCTTCTGGCACTGTAGGTGTCTTGTGGAACACATTTTACCAGCACAAATGTCTGTGTGGATTAAGGAAATGATTCATTAAAGTTGCTTAACTCTAAAAAAGAGTCAGTTCAACTTTGGAAAATTTTATATTAAACCGTCTCTCTGACATTCCTACCTTTTTAGAAAATAACCTTATAACATTTTGAGAATTCCAGAGACTATGGTAATGTTAAAGTTTTGTTAGGGGACAATGGACTTCAGGTCAGTATATCTGTAATCCAAGGGAATGGTTATGGTGAGACTTGAATGATACAGAGTTTAATGAATGGGATATAATGAATGCTAATGCACATGGATTTGTGGGAAATAGACTTTAAAAGTTTAGACATTCCTGTTTTGAGTCTATATTTCATTGATAAAGGCATTGATTTGAAGTTTGCCATAAATGTTGTCAGAGTCCAATATCCTCAAACAAGATTATTTTAAATATTCCATGCATGAAGAGTGTAATGTTTAATGTCAAACTTACTTATTTAAAGATATTTAATGTTCCATGCAACTTTTGGTTTAGCAAAGTGGTACAAAATATATAGAAAACACAATGCAAATGTAAATTACACTTAGAAAAATTTAACAACTGCAATCAGTCTGCCCATTTAAATAAAATAAATGAATAAATCACAATACCAATGTGATTTGCTTTACCTGCCTTTACATTCTTACCCTTAGGATGCTTGGCATCCTCTGTTGCCAGGAAGGAATATTTGGGTTGAAGCCAGCCACCTGTTAACATTTTGTTAGTTTTCGGTGAGCCACATCATTGCTTTTGCCATTCTGGTCTGATCACTGCTGTGGTTCCACAAAGTCAGCTGCTTTGTGTTGTGCTCTGAGCTTCCTGGGCTCACCCTTGCCCATCCTTGAGTGTTCATTTTGAGGGATTAATTCAGAGACTCCTGTTCCACCCTTAGGCATATCAGTCACAGATATCTGAAGAGGTTTGAATTCAATAGATTGTGGCATTTTTGTTGAAAAACAGTATTTCTGTGGGCCCTGCTAAATGGAATGAAACAGGTAAATGTGTCTCAGAATATATTTGTAAGCAGACATTAATTTTTACACATCTGTGTTTCTCACGCAGTGCCTAAAGGGACTGCTTTTTAACCCTAATGTATTTTTCATTTCTGTTTTACTCTGCAAGTGAAAATGCAAAATCATCACAAATTTAGTTATGCAGGCAACTCCAGTTTGGGGGAAGTGTGTCACTTGCAGAAAGAGCAAACTGAAAGCTCTGAATAATGCTCAACTCCTTGGTGAGGCAGGCACAAGGAGACAATACTCAGTATGGCCACAGGTAAAACCTGGCTTGTGGCAAGGAACACTGAACACACTTAAAGTATGGGAACCTCTGACTCGTGGAAAAATGTAATGAAAGCTGAAAAGAACTTTGAAGGCTGATATAATGGTTGGATTTAAGAGCAGATGAATGCAAGACTAAAGTGGAGAAAGTCGTGGTGCTTGTCATGCTGTAGGAAAACACACGAGCAACTCATCCCTGGTGTGTTCTCCAGAGCCAGAAATTGTCATCATCAGTTTCTCTGTTTCTCTTAAAATGCCTAATTCAGATTAATTAGAACAAAGGTGTTTTTGCACACCAGCTGAGGCCACACATCTCTCATCAATCAGACCTGCTGTGTGAAGGCAAATGTTTATCTCTCCCTTGGTTTATGAAAGCAGTGGGGAAGGTAACCCTTGCAGTGTGGCTGCAGAGCTATTTTTGCTTACCAGGGCACTACAAAGCAATCAGAGTGTCCCACTCTGTCTCCTTAGGGTGTGACTGTACTATCAAAACTTCCATGATATGTCAACTTAACTCTGTGTCTACAACATGGAGATTTAATTAGGCTTTGTACATTATTTTAGGGAAATCCTGGTTGTGTTGTTTCTCAGGTGGATCATGTTTCCAGCCTCAAACTTATTTCTGCTCTTTTACCCCACCAGGCTACTTTGTAAACTGTTTGATGCCATGTAGGTGTAAATTTTTTATCTGGTTGAGGAACTGTGTCATGCCTTGTACAGAAAGCTGATGCTCTGCTTTCCCTCCTTCTCTTTCTGATCTTCAAACTTCCCCCATGTAGTTGTCTACACTAAATTATGTTCAACCAAAATATGGCTTATATTTGCTGCAAGTTCAGTTTGTTTTCAGTTTCTTGGTTGCCAGCTTATTTGACCAAGTGTTTTGTGTGAACCAAAGCCTCCTATTGATAATATTTATAACTTTAACATGAAATGCTGCAAACATTTTAGCAATTTGGGATTATTACCTTTGACCCCTCTTTTCTGGTCAGATAATGTGTGAACATTGGAGTACATTTTAGAGGGCTTTAAAATCTGCTTTTTCTTGTACGAAATTGATGAGAATCTCTTTGTGGCACTGTCACAATTATGTTCAGAATGGCTGTGTGTGCATATATATGAATGAAGGTTGATAACTCCTAAGTGGGGATTTATATTCATGGGAGGATATAATCACAGGAGTATCTGCACATAAATATGCACCTGTGAGAATGGAATTTGTTAAATAAAGCAGGCAGCAATCTGTAGCTGCAGGGAGATAGCGCTGCTATCTGATGAGGCTAATGGCTTCAGCACTGTGTTTTCTTAACACCTTTGTTCTTTTCTGAGCTTCTTAAGAAAGGAAAAATGAGCATCTGATCTCACATCTTTCATGAGAGGAGTGTATTGATTTCATTTTATTTAGATTCTTTTCACAGCTTTAGGACAGTGGATAAAATACTGGTGAAAGCAAAATCTTTCAACCTTCCTCCGTATCTCTCTGCACCTTATGCTAACCAAACCATCTCATCATGATTGTATATTATTGTGCATTATATATATATATATAAAATATGTAAATACATATTGTACTTATATAAAATGTAACTGCTGGTGACTGGTATAAGTCACCAGGAAAAGTGAAGGTAAAGAGTTTTTTTATTAGTTTAGGTCATGTGGAAAGCTTATCTGCCTGCCTTCAGTGTGTGTAAGAATTACTGAACAGGCATCTTTCAAATCTCAGTAAAGATATGTAATAAAATCCAGGTTCTTAATGTAGAAAAGGCAATAATTGTAAAAGTATAATTGAGAAAAGGCTGCATGAAGTACTCATTTAGAAATATATTGCTGTTTTCTGAACAGTGATAATGAAAAAGTTAAGGTGGGAATTGCCTGCATGGAAATTCAAACTTGTTCACTACACTGCTTAAAGGAAAGAAATTTAAACTGCTGTGGACAGACTTAGTTAAGAAAGACTGCTCCTAATTGAATTGAGCTATACTGAAAATCAGACTTTAATGGAAATAAGAGGTTCCACATACTTATTTTCAGCAATTTAGCTTATGGAGTTTAAAATTTAACAAAGGCAAATTACAGTGTAGATGGCCTTTAATAGATTTGAACTACAAACATGGGAGCAGGCTCTCAGCTGGTGGATATGTGCATGCTGAAGTTCCCTTCACATTCACAATAGGATCTGCAGGCTCTGCCTCCTTGCCCAGGTACATTGTGCTGCTTTTTCTGAGAGCAAATACAGAATTTCCCATGAAGTTGAGGTTTAACTTTGTCCCTAGTGAGATTTAAATGCCATTCCAGAGCTGTGTTTCAAAGGCCTCAGTATTGTGCCTTGTCCTGATGAGAACAGATGGGCAGCAGGATACTGCCCAGTGGGTTGGGAACCCTTATGTAATAACACTTTTTTGCATCTGCTCATATGAATAAGTAACCATGAAATTGGTTTGTTTAATTAAAAGCAATTCCCAGTCTTCCAAAACAGCCACCCTTTCAGAATTCTTTAACAGAAGGGCAGATGCATGAATTTATCAAATTTCCTGAATCCTGCAAGCCTTGAAGACTTCTGAAAAAGAGTTTGTCTGTATATATTTACAGAGGTGCTACGAAATGCAGCTGCATGACTGTTACTACTTTCCACAACTGCTATGAGAGCAATAGAAATTCAGGTATTTCCACTAAAATACTGCTGCTGCTAACTTCATGCATGTAGGAGTTGTCCTGGATGTCAGCAGAGGTTCCTGGAGATAGAGAGGATACAAAGAGGGAAGCAGACTCTCAAGACTAGCATTGTGAACTTGTAAATGTGGGGAAAAATATCATGCAAAGTTGTTTTTTTGGTTTTTTGTTTTTTTGTTTTTTTGTTTTTTTATGGATGGAGAACACAGGATGTTCAATTAAATTCAGACAGTATTTGAGTATGCACAATATAAAATACAAATACCATAAAGCCAGTAGCATCATATACTTTATAGAATATATCCTCATACTGCTGAAGGTACCTACAACTGTGCACCTTCACACAGAGGGAGGAGAAACCATGAAAGGAGCAGTTCAGGCATCTGCTCAAATGCTTCAATCAGTTCCTTAGTTGAGATTGCAGCTGTCAGTTGTATAATTTAAACATACATTACTGGGGCTGTAATGCCCTCCTTGTTTTTAATCATTTCCACCAAAGCAAATCCCACTCCAGAGGTTTGGCTGTTCTAACAACGTGTTTGATACAAACCTCCCTAAGATATAAAGCAGGATGGGCAAATAATTTGGAAATTATAATAATCCAGTGGAGGTTAAGGTTGCCTTGTTCTGCTGGGATGTAATAAAATCTGAACCTTATACATACATCTGAAATAAATTAGCTGTGGGTGGTTCCTGGAGTTTTATTACTCTAGGGTACTCTTTAAATTTGAGATGCATTGGAGCTTCCTATTATCTGGAAATGCATTAATTTCAGTGGCATATATTGCTAGATTAATGTTGGCTCCAAAATTATTTGAGTATTTGGGATAAAATGGGATCATAAGAGGCTATTTTGAAAGGCAGAGAATATAATTATTACCTTAGAGTCCATGACTACTGGTCAGGAGATACTTTGCAGCTCCCCTCTGTTTAAAATATCTGGTTTGGTGTGAAGGAGGCGACAGAAAAGTATCACTTACCTGGTTGAATGTACTGACAAACAACTTTTAAAGGTGGGGGAGGGAGAAAAATGAGAGCAAGTCAACACAGTCATGGAGAAAAAGGTGCAAAATCTACGAAAATCAGATACAAAAAGAGAAAATGGAACCTTAGGTAGAAGCAGAACTGATTGTTAGGTGTTTGTTTGCTTTTGAGGCAATGTACCCTAGTGAGGGGCTGTGGAGCATGGGAAGGAGTTGATGATGGAGAGGGATGAAGTGTAGGCAGGAGTCAGTGGGGTTAATGACCTCAGAAACAGAAGATATTTAGGAGCAGAAGAGACAGGATGAGAGATGAGATGAGGAACTCAGAAAGGAGTTGGTGTGGGTGTGGAGCTTCCCGGGAAGTGCCCAGCAGGCGTGTGAGGAGCGGGAGGCAGCGGGCGCCAATGGGAGGTGAAGGATGGCTCAGGTCCCAGGTGTGTGCTCAGGGTATGAGTGATAAATTGCCTTCATTTGCCCAACCACCCTTCTCTCAAAGGGCAGCACAGTCCTTCCCTCCTGCTGTTACCTCTGCATTTCTCACTGCAGTGTCTCAGAGGAAGGGGGTCACTATGGCCTTGGCAAGCTCCCCAGATATCCAACCAGTCCATTGCTTCACTAAAAACTCTAACAGGCCTTTGTGGCAAATTTTCTTTGGTCAGCACATAAGTTTTTAGAATATAATATGGATATTTTTGCATGTTTACTACTGTTTCTCCTTTGTTTTTGGTGGTGTTTTGTGACCTCTAGAACAAGGTAGTTTTAGGTAAACTATAAATTGCTTATAAATCTCTTGCTAGGTTATCTAAGCTCTTGTGCATAATATGATTTCTGACAATTCTTGAGGAAGTGTTATTTTCTCTTTCTTAATGATCTCAGTCTGCATATGAAGTGAATGTAATTAAACAAGCAATCCTGGCCCACGTAGCTGGTTATTATAAAGGTTTGTACATCCTGCAGTTGGTGTGTGTTTGAATTTTGCGTTTCTTATCTGACTTCATTTCCTAATTTAGAGCTGAGTATTCTAGAGCCTCAGGCTATTGGGCCAAGGTACATATACTCTGTTTTTTCCCATGTGCTCACTGATGAGCTTGTGTAACTCTGAGGAGCACTTCCTCAGGAAGATGCCTTTAATATAAAGTCTCAGTGCACTGAATTTAAATAAAGCCTTGCCCTTGGACTGCACATCAACCCTTGCTGACAGGAGCACTCCATAATGTGCAGCCACTGTAGCAATATGGTCAGGTGAGAAACAGCATAAAATTCATAAAAACAGTTAATAAAGAAAGCTAACAGTAGCCTTAAAGTATTTTTCATATTGCAGTATATTAGAGACTAGAGCCTTTATGTCTCCCTTTTTGCAGTGTGAATTGAGAACTTCTCTCCCAAGGTCCAAGTTAATTGGCTGGCAGACAGGAGTGTGAGTGTACAAAGGGGGAGAAATACAAAGCATTCAGCCTCATCATGTTTATCACCCCCTGGGAGTGTAGAAGGGTTTGTCTGCATCCATAGGAAATGGAGCAGTGCAGCAGAATTTACACAATATAATCAGTATATATTGTAAGGCAAATTCAATTCCACTTCATAAAGCTCTCACTGTGTGCTGCCATAATCAATAAGAATAGTACTTATAGGAGATATTATCTCAGAGTAGTTTTTTATTTCCTTCAAGTGGCTGTGGGTATCCTGCATCTTGCTGATTCAGTTCTTTGTGTGAATATTGTAAGTTTTAACTATTTTTATAAATGAAACCCTCAGGTTATTGGAGGGAGTGAAACTGCCCATTCAGCAGTTCCCATGTATTGGTTTCTGCCCCAAGTATCCCACTTTTTTGAAGCAGCAAAATCAGCTCTGCTCCAAGAATTGTGTCAGGCTTGGCTCTTGCCTTCTGTGTTGAGAACTTTTTATGTCCAAAAGCTGGCCTGACATTTGAGATGAAAGGGAAATCTTTAAAAACCCTCATGCTTGGTGTAGTTTCTAGCACTGGAAGCAACCTGCTTGGAGATTATCCTGTTTTCTTCACTGTGGAGAATTATAACAACACAGTTTAATGTAGAACAGATTTTGAATGTGGTGTCCATCCCTCTTGATGCCAGAGTAATAAATTGTGAGTCAAAATGGTTCACTAAAAGGAGAACATACACTGGCTGGACTATGGAAATAAAATAAATAATAAAAATAAAATAATAAATACAAATAAATAATAAAACCCATAATTTTCTGCTCTACATGAGCAGAAAGTGAAGAGATCGTGTTGAGAAAGGAGGTCAGGTAGAGGGACCACAGAGAAGAGAATAACAAGGTGTCCAGGGAATAACAAGGTAAATCAGGTATCCTTGGTAAAAGACAAAAATCAGAAAGTCTTGAAATCGTGGTCTGCATACAACCTCCAGTTTTAAAGAATGAGTTGGATGTTTTAATATTTCAGGAGTTGATCTCTTCTTGCCTTCCAAGGAGATGTCAGTATAAAAATGCCACTGGAACTTGAAGATTTAAGTCATGCATCATTAATTTGCAGCTGATTTCAGTGACAAGTGCGTGAGATTGGTAGGGCTTTTCTTTTTCCCAGAGATCTTGGGCACCAGTCACTTCAAATGACATCAATAAAAATGGTCAAGGACTGGTTTCCCTGAGAAGTGAATTTTATTTATTTTTTTTGTATCACATGGTATTGTACTCTGGAACACAATAAATAATATAATGGAATTTTTTATTTACATGATAAAGTAAAGGCTGAGGCTTAATGTATTTGCTAATGGCATAATTATTGAGCATAGATTAACAAAATAATATTTAACTTAATTTTTTTATGTTCATTTTGTTCCAAAAACATCATTTTTTAGCAACAGAGACAGAGGCGCTGGATTTGGTGCCAGGACAGATATTTTGAAGCAGATTGCACAGGGTTGATTGACCCTCTATGTGAATAGTTCATTTCTTTATAATGGAACTCAGAAAAAGAAGAAGAAATAAATAGGTGGGAAGGATGTAGGCAGTGGTGCCTGGGTGGCTTCTGAACCTTCAAATACTCTTTCCACCTTATTCTGTTCTGTTCTGGAGTCGCACCTTTTAACATATACATTCTATTTCTTTACCACTGTAAATCCTAAGTCCTCAGCTTCAGATCTGTTTAAAACAAATCTTATTTTTACATAAGAGAGAGACCTAATGTTTTCCTTTAGGGATAATTTTTGCATTTTATCCCTGCTGCAATCCATGAGAGATAACCCCATAACAGCAGTGCAGCTGGAGCAAGTCAATACCTTTTAAAGTCTGTCTGGGTTTATCATTCAATATCTATGGCAGGTTTTTTGCTATTTAAATGTACATATAATAGATAAAAATATTAATGATTAAAAGGCTTGTAACCTGTGGTGCAGAAAAGCCTTGAATTCTTCTCAAATACATGTGGAGTATTTTTATCCAACACATTTGCGGAATGATTTTTTATCTCACTATTCAAAGAATAGGTTAAGTGTGCATGTATTCCTGGACATGAGGAGTTTACATTTTAAAGTATCATGGCAGCAAAGAATATTTTGACTATCATTTTTTGTGATAAGAGAGGTTGGTTGTGCTTTTCCCAGATGTCACTATAATAGTGCTGGGAAATAGTTGGAGCTGAGAACTGTATCCAGATACCTCCAGCTGAATGTCCCTGCCTTGGGTGCAAAGCCCATCTTCCTCTCTAATGGAAAGCTTTTGTTGCTGTTGGTTTTGTTGTTGTTTATTTATTTTTGTTTCAAAATTATTTATAGTATGATTTCAGATGGACACCATTTGAAAGGAGTTTTATAGTTCCCTCCTGCTATTTGAAAAAAAACTGGTGAGCATCTTCCTGGTTTCAGGAGGCATCCTGAACTTGAGGAGCTTTGGCACTTCCAGAACAGCTTCAGATCTTGTCTTGAACTGAAGGAGTCTTTGTTACTGAAGGAAATTCCCATTCTCATGTGATTTGAGTTGTAACAGAACGACAGTATAAAAGGAACACATTCTCCAAGCAGTTTTACATAAAGTGCTGAAGGAGTGAGCTCTTGGCCTGACAAATGCATTTGAGGTTCTAGAGAGATGTGCTTGCTTTTCGCCTTTCTGGGGGCCTATATCTGGTTTTCTGCAAGCTACATTTGACGTATTTAAACAATTTTGTTCAGAAATTATTTCACCTGTCCTGCTCCTTTGTATTTGAACAGAAATCAAAGCACCCAGATACCAGACAATGAAAGATATTTACCAGTGGCATAATTTTATTTCTTCACAGAAACTGTGGGCAAATGAGGTAATTGCTGTGATGGCTTCTGGAGCTGCCTTTGGAGTGTGTCATTGCAGTTGATGCAATGATGAGATGATTGGATTATCTTGTCCACCTGGGCATGCTTTGGCTTTGATTCTCCATCAGTTCTGTGGGAAATCAAGCTGCTTGCCAGTCCCACTCAGTGAGGGACTGTCACAGATGCCTGCTCATCATGGCCA